>NW_008341813.1:912907-1018312 GCF_000622305.1 Nannospalax galili | reverse complement strand
GAGGAAAGGCAGGCTGCTTCTCAGCAGAGTTTGTTTCCCTTGACTTCAAAGGTCAAGGTGCTTATCAGCTCAGTTCCCTTTTTTGGGCTCCACAGTCTGTAGGTCCCTGTTGGGGAGGGGGGAAGCTGCTGCTGTTTGGAACCCTAACAATGACAACTTTTTTTTAAAAAAAAATGGGGCTTTTGGGTACTCTGACATCCCCCCCTAGAGGTAACCCTAAAATCTTTTAGGGATTAGATAAAAGCTCCCAAATACTTCCTTTGGAACAGAGTACGTTGCTAAGAGGCCAGAGAACATTTTGACTTTTAGTCCAGAAACTGGCAACATTTCTTTGGGGTCTTTTTACCCTAACTCCCTAGCCAATTCCTACCTCCTATTCTTATCACACCATCCTCTGAAGGGGCTAAGCAAAGAAACTGGTTACTTTTCTTTGGAGTCTTTTTACCCTAACTGCCTAGCCAATTCCTGCCTCCTATTCTTATCACACCTTCCTCTGAAGGGGTTACCCAAATTGCTGATAGGGAATCCGGACACAGACCACTCTGGCTTCTTCCATCCTGAAGAGGGACACAGGGTGAGGCAATTGGGGTACCCCTTCAGTGGGTCTATCTAAAAGACTCCCAAATTGCATAACTCTTAACTGTAAGGTGCTCATTTTGTACAATCCCTAGTTGACAAAGTTTATTAACTGGGCTGGGTTTAATTCGAGAATGAATTTCAGTTTGGAGAATGGTGTGGATTTGTAGGAAATATTCTAAAATACTTTATGTATGAGAATGTATTACCTGCATGTGTGTAAGCGTATCCACATAGTGCAATGCCTATGGAAGTCAGAAGAGGGTGTCAGATGCCCTGGAACTGGAGTTGTGCTGGGACTCAAACCTGGGTCCTCTGTAAGAGCAACCAGTGCTCTTAACCATTGAGCCATCGCTCCAGTCCCAGAAATATTCTTTACTAACCCATATCCCATGGTTTTAGATTTAGAGGTCTGTCACTATTAGGGAGGATAGATAATGGTGATGGTTAAGCATAGAGAGCTGATTTACCCAAAAGGACTTCTTTCAGTGCTAATTTCCTCATGTGAAGGAGCAGCCATGCCTGGTTACCCCAGGTGAGGAGATAGGTTTCTGAGGACAGTGGGAGCTTTTGCTTATTATGCACTTCTGTAGAACAGCCTCATTAGTGCCTGAGAGAGCACTTCCTGTGGAGGAGTGCTTGCTCAACTATTTACTCTTGAATGAACAAAGGACCTTGAATCTTATTTGGCTTTTGTTTTTCACATGTTACAACTCATTCAGAGAATCCTATGATAGGAGGTGGTGTGGTATGAGTGGTAGTCAGGACTAAGGTGTTCCCAAAATGCTAAATACCTTAAGCAGCTTTTAGTTTTAGTGTTCTCCATTCAAAAACACCCACTGGAGATTTAACACAAGTGCCAAGACCACAGAAGACAGCTGAGCAAGGATTTAGGATTCTGTGTGTTAGCCATTGCCAGGTCTGTATAACCCCTTGGGAACGTGACTAAACACCAACAACGTCCCCCACCCCCAACTCTAGCTGCTCTCTTTTCCTGAGTTATTCTGCACATGCCCCCTTCTGTGAATAACATCTGCTTTCCTCATTGTGCCACAGTCTGCATTCTGTGCACACACCACTCATTCCAAATCCCAGAAATTATTCATGGCATCACTACAGCTTTATTTTGGTGGGGGTTCAGGTTAAGGATGGGCTGCACACATGGACTCTCTGTTGAATACAGGTGGCTGGGCTGAGCTTCGTGGGTAGGGGCAGGTGCATCAGGATGTTCCTGCTGTGTAGCTTAGTGGTGCCAAGGGGTCCTGTCATGTACACAGGACAGGAGTACACGCCCAGGCTGGCTAAGACTGGCACATCATTGGCACTCCGGGCTCTTGTGCTGACGCTGACAGGAGGCAGAGGGCTGGGTTGGCTGGAAGAACTGTCTTGCAAGGCCCCATCTATTGTGTCCCACTCTGCGTGCTGGACCTGTAGCCCTATCAGCAGCAGCCCCATCTCTGGAACCTTGGGATCTGGGTCATTCTCCACCTGGGGGTGCCAGAAACCAGTTAGGCAATGCTAGGAAGATGGGACAGGACACAGGGAGTAGGGGTAGAGGGTGAGATCAGGGCCAGCACATTTGGGCCTAAGGGAGGGGCAAGATCATTAAGGGACAGGATGGGCTATAATTAGGTACCCTGGCTAGGCGGAATAGGGACCAGAAAGGATGAAGTCAAGATACCCGAATATGCAGAGGGTTGTTGCTCAGTTCCTGACATTTATGTGGGAGATGACTGGTGGTGGCGCTAGATCCAGAGTCTTGGTTAGCCGGAAGGCTGGTGTTGGGCACCGAGTGCTCCAGGACAGCCTCCCAACGCAGCGCCAGCAGCAGGCGACGAGGGTGACGAAAGGCAGACAGGTGGAATATACGCTGTAGTTCATTGGTATTTTCATTTCTGCCACTGGTCAGGTAGCGAACCAACAGGTGCCCACGGCTGGACAGCTGTCGCAGCCATTGCCAGGGCAGCTGTGGACCAGCAGGCGCATGAGGTCTCCAAGGTCGAGGCAGGCGTCCTGTCCAAAGAGCCTCAGCCACAGCGGCGCAACGGCTGGAAGGGCACGGGGGTTTGCCCATCAGCCTCTGCAACAGGCAGTCAAGGTCGTGCTGCAGTGTGACCACCAGCTGTCTCAGTTCCAGCACCTCTGTCTCTAGGAAGCCCTCCAGAGGCCGCTGTGAACTGGGCCCCACAGCCCTGGGACCTAGAGACGGGCCTGAACCAGTAATGTTGGGGTTGGCCAGCAAACCCTGTAATGCCACCAGCCTTCTCCTGGCTTGCACCAGGCGTTGTCGGAGACGCCTTTCCTTGCACTGGGTGTTTACTCTGAAAGCTGAAGGAACCCATGTGAGTGAACACCGCTGCAGCGCACTCAGAAGGGCACGGCTCTGGCATCGCATCAGGCTGGCCTTGGGCCCTTCATTCAGCCCGCAGGTCCGAGGTTCAGATGGTGTTGGAAGTAGGTGCATCCGGGCCTTGCACTCGGCCATAGCATCCAGCTCCCCTAGTTCTTAAGGTTGGAGGGTAGATGAGGTTGTGGAACAAGATAAATTTTCTCCACCAGACTCAACAGAGTAGGCCTTCCTCTGACACTCTGTAACTGTCAATACTGCCGCCCCCCATACCTTTATTGGCACACTCCTGTGGGCATGGCATTGCAATGCAGTATTCCCCACTCAACACAGACATCTGCCTGCAGCTTACCTGGGCTGGGCATCAGAGTGGCCAGCAGATACTGAGGTGTGTATGGTTGGACCCAGCTCCTGCTGCTGGGATTCAGGCAGGCTTGTGTCAGGCTAATTAGGGCCTCTCTGTCCTCAGGGTCCCCAACAGAGCCTCCGTAGAAAACTGAAGCTTTGGATGAAGGACAGAGCCCCTCAGTCCCAGCCCTTCCTGTTTCTACTTACCCTCAAACCAAAGCTGTGGGTTTATGACCTGGCCTCTAGACTCCCACCTCCACCGGTTTGCAGGTATTCTGAGGACTGACAACCGGTTGGGGATTGGGGGTCAGGAGGGAGTCTTACCAGCCAGCTCCTGCATGGCAGTACTGGGATTACTGAGACTAGCTGACAACTGATCTTGGGTCTGAAGGACCTTGGTCAGGGTCACTTGGCTCCTGGGGAAGGAGTAGAGAAAGGATGATTTCAGTAACAATGTACTGAGGACTCTGACATCTTTTCTCCTGCCCAAACCTCCCTCCTGAGCTCTAGATATTTGAGGGCTCACTATTCATTGCAGCTTTGCACTCTACCACCCTAGTCCCTACCACCCATATTATGATCTCTTCCTTAGAACCTGCTAGAGCCTTCAAAAATACCAGTTTTTGCTTGCCTCCAGGCCCACCCTCCCCACCCCCTCTGGTCCATTCTGTACATTGCAGCCAGAGGGATACTTTGAACAAACAGGATCAAGTTTTCTCTCCTATTTAAAATCCCTCAGTGGCTTCCTGCTGTCCTCAGGATACCCTGAAGCCCCTTGCCATGGTTCTAAAAGCCCTTTGTGATGAGACTCACCTTTCCCTACCCCATCCCCAGTATGTCCATCTCAGCCACACTGAAGTCACCTTTTTGTCGAGTTTAGTTCCTTCTGCTCAGAAAGGCCCTCTTTCTACTAATTTGCCACTGCTTTTAACACTGACTTTAAAGTGAGATCATAACCCAATTCCTTAGAGTTCCTTGACTTCCCCTGCCTTCACTCTTTGGAACTCCCAAAGATCAATCGGTTTTTCTAATCCTAGCATGCTGTGAGGAAGATACTCAGTGTTGGCTGAGTGAGTGAGTAGGGTGGGCAGAAGCCTCACCAGCGCCCCCTGTGTGCCTGCAGCTTCATTCCATAGAGCTGTCGGTGTAGGAGGAGGCCATGTAGGAGGAGCAGAGGCATTGTCTGGGTGAGTGGTTGCTTATAGAGTCCTTGCTGAACTACCTCCATGCTGTCGATCAAGATAGGGCCCAGCTCCAGGGACTGGTCCCAGAAAACAGGCATGGAGTGCTGAGTGAGCACACCTGTGAAGGAAGCCAAGCACTGATTCAGCACAGTACCACTGCCCTCCCTCCCTCTGACTGACAGCCTGTCAAGGGATGCTCCTCACCTGGCAAAGAAGCACTAGCCTCAGTAGACACAATAAGCCAAAGACGGAAATCTCTGTGGACAGTAGCCACGTTCCTGCTTTCAGGTTGGGCTGACAGTTCCAGGTCTGAGACCACTAAGGTTAGACAAGGGACTGAGATCAGTCTTCAGGTAACGAAGGGGCTGACCCACACAGGATTATACAAAAAACTTGGCAACAGGAATCAGACACGAAGCCAAAGGGATCCAATTTGAACTGGGGGATTAGCCATGAGGCCTGAGAGTTCCAGCTCAGGCCCAAGTGTAGGGTAGGATCCTTGAAGCCAACTCTAGGTAGCACACTTACCACTGGCTCCATCCAGCAGTCCCAGCAAGGGCTGCAGCAGCTCTGTTGGCCAATGGGACATCAAATGACAGTTATCCAGCACCAGCCAGTGCCCCTTGGACATAGCCTGACATAGAGTGCTGACTACATCTGAGACTGGATCCCAAGCTTCGGAGCCCAGTGCTATGACATGCAGATGCTTCTGCCCCTATGGATCAGTAAAAGAAAAAGATGTCAGAGTCATTCAAAGAGATCCTGGGGTGTCAGAGATTCAGAGTAATGCCACACAAGAATCCAAAAGTACCTGCATGATCCAGAAAGACTCATGAGAAAACTGGGAAAAGGCGCCCATACTCTATTCCAGCCCATAGAAGCCCATTCTCTGGGCTAAGTGATGTTCAAACCTGCTCATGTTTGGCAGCCAGGTTCCGGATGACTGTCACAGGATGCAGGGTGGCTGTAGGGTGGCCAGGTGGTGGCAGCAGGATCAGTATGGGCTGAGTAGCCTGACTATGTTCAAAGGCCATGGTAGGAGCATCCAGGTTTTCATCCAGGGGCTGACCCAGTAGGCTGGTGGTGAGGTCTGCCAGGGCACTTGTCAGGCAATCAGGTCGTAGTACGCGCCACAGGATCAGCTTCTGGAGGAGGCTGAGTGGCTCAGGGTTGGGACCAGGTGCAGGACCCAGCACAGTGGATGATAATGACATATAATCCTGCCACGCACTAGAGTGACCTGCCAGGGATGCACGCAACCCAGCAAATGAAGGCAGCAGCTCTAACACTCCACATTCTTGCCAGGCTCTTGGCCCTAGCCAGGCTGGTCTGACCACGCCAGGGACCTGTGTGTTTTGGCCTGTGCTGGGAGAGGCTGCCAGTCCAGGCCAGAGTGCCAACCTCTCTAGCTTTTGTGTCTTCTTTGTCACTTGCAGAAGAGCCAAAGCACCCAAGGCACCCACCAGGGGTAGTTGGGTCAAGCCTAGGGCAGCCACAGTGCTGCCCAGCAGCTGGCGGGTCAGGTGTTTTTTCAACTGCAATAGATGGCTGGTCAGATCCTCCCCATGATGAATATCATGTGGCTTCATGCTGTCTAGAGCCCTCCTGGTGGCTGCCAACCAGTTCTCCAGGCTCATACAGAAAAATGGCTGCAGATTCTGCAGTGGGCTTAGGGCTTCCACCATGGCCATTCCATGCAAAGCAACCTGCCGGTAGGGTACCCACATGGTCACCTCCTCCAGCTTTTGCTCTTCTAGCTCTTCACCATGAGCATTCAGCTGACATATCTTTGCCTGAATCCTTACCATCTCCCTCAGAAACTTAGATGGTTTCTGGCGCTTTTGATTCTGGAGCAGCAGTGTCATCAGCAAATGCTCCTGCATACAGTAATTTCTTGGATGGACCTGGACCCTTGTCACAGTCCCCCAACATCTACATTCATCTGCAGCACCATACTCAGGCACTCCCAGTGTCTATCCCATCCCACAGATTGGGCCCCCAAGCACCTGAGCAGCCTCCATGGCTTCATGGGTATCCACTGCTCTGATATTGAGCTCCTGCCAGCGGGTCTCAAGCTCAGGATGCTCTCTGCACAAGATTTCATGCAGCATCTGTTCTTCTAGTACGTCCATGTTCAGACCCAGATCCAGAACATTCAAGCCCTTCAGCAGTTCACAACCTAGCACTTAGGGTCACACAGAAGGTACTTACTCACCCTTGTCAGAGTCAGAGGCAGGGCAGACAGGGAGTTTGGTTCCCTATTACAGTTCTGAGCCTACTCGAGGCCAAGTTGAATCCCTCTTCAGGCTGTTACTGGGAACCAAGTATGTCCACAAAGCTATTGTAGTAACTTACCCTGTGGGTCTCACCTTGTTCCAAAGCATGGATGGGGAGGGTAGTGCTCAGATAGAGACAGAAGCCAGGCTGCACCTGGGGTGGACACAGCTTCTCCCGAATCAGCAGCCACTGGAGTTCTTGGCACGCTAGGCCCAGCTCCACATTGGTCAAGAGCACAGGCAAGCCTGCAAGGAGAAGCATGGACAACCTGTCTACCATGCCAGCACCACACCACCCAGCCTCTGCACAACATCTGCCTCTGCCCGGCTCTCTCCTGGCTGATAGGAGGGATCCCTCAGGATTCTTCAACATGGTGGAATGAAGGATGGGCACTGAGGTCAAACTGAGGTGTTAGAGGACTGTGGAGGTCACAGAGCTGGGGGAGAAAAATGGGGGTCATGGTGGTTGGTAATCAATTCTTACCACTGGCAGCTGCCTTTAGAAGCTGAGGACCCAACTCTGGGTCAGCACCTGAGAGCACAGTAAGGCAGAGGAGAGGTGGACCCTGAGGCTCAGAGGCTGGATTTGGACTTCCGGTCTCATTCTTCTCTTTCTCTTTTTCTTGCTCCTCCTGCTCTTTCCCCGCATTTTTGTTTTCCTCTTTTGTTTGGTCCCTGGCCTCATTTCCTTCTCTGTTACCACCATCATCATCATCTTCTAGTTCATCTTCCTCTGCATTCTCTATGTCTTGATTTGTCTCGTGGCCCTTTTCTGGGACAGAAAGATGCACAGGAGTGCTTCTTAAGGAGGAATTGGGTTCCTAGGGAGGGACCGAGGGTGGGTTCCATATCATGAGGACATGTCTGTAGGAAGACAGCTTAGGAAAGCTACTTAAGTTCTGTGATTCAATTTCCTTATTTGGAAAATGGAGTTGTTATCAATGAAGACCTCATCGGGTTACTGTGGAGAGTAAATGTAATGATACATAGAAAACATGTGGACTGGCACATAGCCAACACTCAGTAAATGCTGAATACCATTTTACTCTAAAATTCCAAGGCAAGGTTACTCATCTTTGAAATTAGCTCCATTTCTATAGGTTAATTACAAAAGTTGGTGTCTCCCCCCAACTCTTTTTTAAAACAAGTTATCCTGGCAGTAACAATTTAAAAAGTCCTTCCTAGTACAGAAATTGGTGTCTGAAAGAAGTGACTTGCAAGCAAAAAGCTATAAGGTAGTGTTTGAGACAAGTCATGGGTGGTGTGGTGGAAACCACACAAGGTGATGTGGAAACAGTCATTCCCAACCTCTTGTCTCCTCTTCTGCAGGGGGCCGGAAGAGAGGAATACGTATTTTCTTTCTAGGTTCTGTTACAAGTGGAGACAGCCAGGCCCACAATTTGGTGCATTCATTTTTTTTCTTGCTAACAAATTAATACAAATTTAGCAGTTCAAAACTCCATTTATTATCCCATGGGTCTGTGGGCATGGCTGTATTCTCTGCTTAGTACGACACTGGGCTTAGATCAAGATCTCATCTGGGACTTGAGGTGTTCCTCCAGGTTTAGTGGGGTTTTTATTTTGTTGGCAATTTTTTTTAATGTATATGAGCATATTGACTGCATGTGTATAAGTGCACCCATGTCATGCTATGCCTGTGGAGGTCAGAAGAGGGCGTCAGATCCCCTAGAGCTGGAGTTATGGATAGTTGTTAGCTGCCATGTGGGTGCTGGGAACTGAACCCAGGTCCTCTGCAAGAGCAGCCAGTGCTTTTAACCACTGAACCTCTCCAGCCCCCTTGTTTGGCTTTTTAAGATAGGATCTCATGATCTTTCCCAGACTGCCCTCAAGCCCTTGGGTTCAAGGAATACCTCAGCTTCCTGAGTTGCTAAGACTTTAGGTATACCACTATGCTTAGCTCTTACTGGTTTCTGACAGAATTTATTTCCTTCTCACACTTACCCTGTAAGCCCCACCCATCTTCAAGTCAACAACAGTTCATTGAACCCATCCTTGGTTTCTAATCTCTCTGTTTTTTTCCTTTCTGCTACGAAGAGCTCATTTAATTAGACTGAGCTCACCTAGGATAATTCAGGGTAATAAGCTCTACCTTAAGAGATATTAGTGCCTTAATTAGTAACCTTAATTACATATGAAGTTTTCATTTTTAAAAAATATTTAATTTTTAAAATTTTATGTATATGAGTGTATTGTCTCCATGTATGAAAGTATTGTACAATGCCCATGGAGGTCAGAAGAGGGATCCCCTTGAACTGGGTTTACTGACAGTTGCTAGTTCCCATATTGTGGTGGCCAGAAGTCTGAAATCAAGGTGTCAGCAAGGCTGCACTCTCTCCAAATGCTCTAAAGGATCCTTCTTTGCCTCTTCCATCTTCTGGAGAGTGAAATTTTAGCTATTCCTCAGTTTGCGGCTACGTAATTCTAATATCTGCCTCCTTCTTCATAGGGCCTCCTCCTCTGTGTCTGTGTTCTCTCCTCTGTCTCTTAAAAGATGATTGCCATGGGATCTGGGGCTTGCTCATATAGAGAGGAGGATTATTTTATTTCAAGGTCCTGAAGTTCACTATGTCTGTAAATACCCTATCTCCAAGAAAGGCTGCATTTCCCCCTCATCTCTTTAATTCCCAGTCCTTTCTTTTACAAATGGGCACTCTCACTTCTTCTAGGAAACCTTTCTTCCAACACTCTATCCAGATGGGTCCCAAAGAAAGGCAATGAAAATGTTCCCATAGAATTGCTGAATGTTGGATAAATGTTGGTTAGTAAAGCTCTAGTTGCAGGCAAGATTTTCCATGGTGCTGAGTAGACCAGGAATGTGGAACATCATGACCTAGCCAGCTAGGTAGATTCTGGGTCACTGTAACATGAGCCCCAAACAAAAACAGTGTGATCAAATATATGTGTTAATATGTGAGATGTGCTAGCCACAAAAATTCAGTGTCTCTACCATGAAAGGGAAGAACATAGGAGGCTGGGGGTGTGGGCAGCTCAGATGCCCCAGAAGCTAAATTATGCCCTTATCGGAGCCTACCTCTGTTCTCTGCAGAAACTGGTGCCAACCACTCGTTTCTCAGAGGCAATGGGTTCAACCAGACGAGGGCCTGGTTGCTGGGGTCAAGCAGCAGAGGCCAACGGCGGCTGTGGTAGTGAATGTGACTTCGCAGCAGCAGACCTGCCAGGCGAGCTGACTTTGCTTGGGGCTTCAGGTCTCGATCCCACTGGTGCTGCTCAGATTTACAGCTCAGCAAGGACAAAATCCTGAAGGGAACGCGTGTGGGCAGCAGAGGGGTCTTTGGTGGCTTGCTGACAGATTTCTGCTTCAGTTCCTGTGCAATGTCATCTGCGTCCAGATCTTCCTGAAAGCCCCGACACACAGACAGCCACTTGTCCAACAGCTCTTTGCGCCGCTGTGGCGGGAAGGGACCCAGATACATGACAGCAGCTGCACACAAGAGGGCATCTCCAAACACAGTCATGCAGTGTTCCTTTAACTTCTGATGTGAAGAGAAAATCAGAGCGTTGAGTGGGCCGGTGAGACCAGGAGGCGGGTGGAAGGGCAGACAGAAGGACGCTGACGGGAGCAAGGCAATGTACAGAGGAAATTGTGGTGAGGAGGGTTTGGAAAGACAGAGGAAGCCTGGTGCATGGTGGGGATGTGAAAGGCACTAGGAAACAGACATATGGGAAAGCTTCATTACCTGGAGCTGTGTGGTCCACATGTGCAAAGGTGTGAGTAGCACAGACTTTATTGGCCATTTGTGATACTGTCCACCCTGTGCCTTACTGAGGCTCTCCATCAGGAGATTGTAACAAGTTTGGGCATCTTCCAGCTTTTTATTCAGAACCATAGTCTTCTCCCATGTCTCCTGGGCCTGAAATTGGAACTGGCCTAGGCGGGCCTGCTCCCGAGCAAGTGTTGCCTCCACCTGTTGCAGCAGCAGGCCAGTAGGCAATCCCCGACGATGGGCCATCCCATAGCGTAGAACAGCCCAGAGCCAGACTGCCAGGTTTGCAGCAGGTGTGCTTACAGCCCGCAAAGCTGCATCTCGCATCCCTGGAGCATTCAGAGCTTGGTCTAACTTGATCAGTTCCGAGTCGGTCAGTTTCTCCTTGGGGAAGAATACCAGCTCCTGGGAGGTTATGTGTTAAGGGGAGGGGGGAAGACATGGATGCTCAGGACCTTGACTCAACAGGCTAGCCCTGCCCAATCTCCCCTTTAGGTCACTACTCTCCTTGTTTATGGTGCCTTATCTTCCCTACCTGATAAAAATTCTCAGTACATAACAGCTGCTTGGCATTAGCCCAGCCTGTTTCATGGTGGAACAGGTCACACAGTGCATCCGTCACCTGGACTACAGACTCTGGTGGTGCTCGATAGCTCCGTATCTCCTCAAAGTCAGACACCTGCAGCTGGCTCAGAGGACCTAGAAATGCCTTGCCCATCTAAATGAGGACAGATGCACACTGCAGAGACCCTGAGATGTGTCATTCTTCAGGGTGTTTCCAAGAGGACTCATCTCCTCCTACAGGTCCTCAGGAGGGCCCAGTTCTAAGCCACCCTACCACCTCTGCCTCCCTACCAGGAGCTCCCACCATGAATCACCTCGTTCTGTTCTCTGGACATCATATTGCACCCTTCTGGATTGCACCCTTCCACAGCAAGAAAGGTAGCAGGAAGCACCTACCTGCTCAAGAAAAGCCTCCTGTTGAGCCTGTAGGGCATCATGCTGCCTGACTAGACTCTCAATGAGGTTCTCCTGGTGCCGACACTCTGCCAGCTGCTGCCTGTACAGTAACTTGCTTTGCTCCAACTGTTCCTGATATATGCTGAGGTTCTGTGAACAGAGGTTCAGACTCTGCAGCTCCAAATCTTGGGCTGTGCCTTATCCATGCTGATATTTCAGCACTTCCTGCTGTACATATCCAAATCTTACCTTGCCTCAGGTAACAACTTTGTTGCACCTCATTGTTCACATTTTACTGTATTATATTTTAGACAAGGTCTCACTATTCAGACCAGTCTAGCCTTGAACTCACAGAGATCCACCTGCCTCTGCCTCCCTTAGTGCTGGGATTAAAGGCATGTACCACCATGCCTGGCTTTATTATTTACATTTTAAAGGAATGTTTTTGAGCCTGTACCATATCCTACACATGCTGTGCTACATATTGAAGCACTGTATGATCTCTAGTAAGCTCATCTTGGTATACTTTAGAGCATGCTGGACTTTCTCTGTCATAATATGGATAGCTGTTTGAAATTGCCTAGACAAGTCTAAACTACGTTCCTTAGCTTCTTGGATCTTTGTTTTCTCATCAGTAAATGGGAAATGGACAGCTGCCTGAGAAAGCTGTGCAATGAGTCTTTTGTTTGCTTTTTTATTTATTTAACTTAATTTTTTATGTGTATGAGTGTTGTGCCTGCAAGTGTGTAATTGCACCATGTTGTGCAGTGGCCACGGAGGACAGAAGAAGGCATTGGATATCCTGGAAGTGGAGTAAGACAGTTGTTAGCTGCCATGTGGGTGCTGGGATTCGAACCCAGGTCTTCTGTAAGAATAGCCAGTGTTCTTATCCACTGAGCCATCTCTCCAGCCCCTTGTTTGCTTTTATGAAACAGGGTCTCATTATACAGCCCAGGCTGACCTGAAACTTCCTATGTAGACCAAGTTGGCCTCAAACTCACAGAGATCCACCTGCCTCTGCCTCCCGAGTGCTGGGTCTACAGGCATGTACCACCATGCTCAGCAGGAAATCTTTTTATCTATTTACTTAACAATCTACCCATGTATCTAAATGTAGATGTAAACATAAACACAGACATAAATGTTGAGTGCCTGGGCAAAAGTTTTACAGAGTTCAATTAGATTTGTTGGGGACAGCTTTTAATAAATGAACAAATTGAATATGAGAGACAGAGAAAAATGGAGGAACTTCTGGGATTTGGAACTCCTTGGATGATTAAGGGGATAGTGGTGCCCTTTCCTGGGGTGGGAACATGGGAAGAAGGATGTACTATTAGGACTGCGAGTGGATGACCAAGGGATCTAACTCTGAATGACCCCTGAGATTATGAAGGTCTCTTGTCTATATTTGGGGCTTGTTGTATTATGGTGTGATATAATGAATCAAGGAATAGCAGGACTCCTAAATCAGATCAATAATTCCTGACATTAATCATCTTAGGAAAAGCTAGGATCCACGACAAGAAACTAGACTCTGAGAAATATGAGAGACTCCCGTACCCTTTGAACTCTTTTCCCCCTTTTGCAGTTTAGGTGGGTCTTGAGGTCTAAGCTTGTGATCCTAAAATGTGGACAGGAAGAGGGCCCCAGCACCTCGAGGACTTCAGGGGACACAATTTACATAGACTACTACGGAAACCATGTTTCTGGAGCTGTGTAACATGGGGTGAGAGTCCTGAGCACACTGGCATGAAGAGGCTGTCTAGATATGAGGAGTTGCAAGGCCCGAAAGCTTACTAGAAAGTGGAGATGACCTAATTCAGAGCTGGGCACTACTTCACATCTCTGTAGTTAGGCCTGAACCTTTTGCAGCCTTATGCACTGGGAATTAAAACAAAGATCTATTTCAGAATCCACCGTATACAAAACTTCCGTTTAGTTTGTGAAACCAGATCTAATGGCATATTTAGCTGGAGCAGATGTTCTGGGCCCCACACTACCCGTTCTAGTAAAATAGGAGAGGTTTAGTTATTCAAAGGTGAATGGCTCTGCACATCAAAGCAAAAAGTCTGGAATTTGGGCTAGAAAGTCTTATTCCATGAGAACTGTATTGGGGTAACACTAAAGTAAAACAGGGTGGCTGAGGAACAAGTGGAGCAAAGAGAAAAAGTTGGTCACTGAGAAATGCCCAGTAGATGAGGGTAACCAAAGAAATTTAGGACACCGGTGTCTAGTATGCCATTTGAATCCAATTCTGTTTCTTTGCTCTAGTGTGTATTTCTCCCTGTCTCCATCACTCACCACATTTCCTCCATGTTCCCCACAACCTTATACATGTGGTGCTTTTTTGGAAGAAAGAAATGCAGAACGAAGTGCTAAGGGGGAGGAGGGCTTCAAAAGGTGAGCCAGCCAGAAGCTGTAGTGAAGTCCACTGAAGTGGACAAGAGTGAGGTGACTGTGATAATGTAAGTCCTGCCCCATCCCTCAGGGGAATCCGGAGATCTCAGGAGCAAACCAAACTGTATAGAATCAAGGCATTAGAAGCAACCAGGGGCAAACACTTGGGGTTTTCATTTTATGAAGATCCTGGTCTTAGCTGTGTCGTGGGGAAATCTGGGCCCTGAGTTATGAAGGAAGAGGCAGCAGGGATTAGAGAGATCACCTGGGGAAAAGGGTACTCTGCAAAAATTAAGAACTAAGTTGCACTCTTGGATTCTCCCAAGTCCCCTTTTGTTCTCTGCTTTGACACAACTGTATGTCTCACAGTCTTCTCCTTCTTACTTTGTGGGAACCTTTTAGCTGCTGCTCCAAATCAGAGACCAGGCTGGTTCGGGTGCTGTGCCGCTCAACCATCAGTCTCAGAGTCTTCAGGGCAGTGTGAATGCTGGAAATACAAAGGACGAGTGAGTGGACTAGAGAGAACAGAAGGAGATAGACTGCAGGGAGTGGGACCACTTACCGCAGGGCCCTAGCCCTCATCTGCAAGATCATCATCTGCTGCTGTAGCAGGAAGATATCCAGGAAGTCTAGAAAGGTCTTGGGGGTAACAAGTGGCAATGCAGGGCACTGGTGCTGATTGTAATAGGCAGACGAAAGATGGATGAGAACCATGATTTTGGCCACAGTGGGAATTGAAGCCTTGATATCTGGGCACTTCAGGGAGCCTGCAAGGGATATGACCGGTCTGGCCTTGTGGCCTTGCAGGGGTTATGAGAGGAAAAGGAAAGGAAAGGGAAAGGGATCTCTCCCACCTCAGGAAGGATAGTAGAAAGTGCCAAGGAGTCAGAAGGTGACAGTGAGGACAAGAGTGAGCGTGACAGAGCAAGAAAGTGAGACCGACCCAGATACTAGCACTCACTAGAAGCTGCTTGGGATGTGTGGTGAAGATAAGTGAAAAAGGGCTTACCATCATCAAGGGGTAGGCTCTGAGCACTCTCCAAGTGGCACTGGGCAACCCTTATCAGGGAATCTTGGTCCCAGGGTTCATAGCGGTCAACACTGGCAGTGGTCAGTTGAAGGAGCCTCAGGAAAAGGGTTGGAGGCAGCTCCTTTTGGGCCTGGTGATCACCAAGCAAGAAGAACATGTGCAGATTGTTACGCACTTGCTGGTAGAACCTGTGGGTCATGGAGTCAGCTGTCATCTTCCTTCTGATGTGTTTCTCCATCCAACCCCCAGTTCCAACCCTGACCCCCTTAGCGCTCATCTTTAGAGTTTGCACAACAGCCCATACATATTCTCTGGTCTTTTCAGCTAGGACAGAGTGACAACAGAGCTGATAAGGTAGGGCCTTACCTATGCAATACCATTCCCTTCTTAGTGGTGTATTTGACAACCAGGTTCTCCTTGGGGAGATGCTCTTCAATGTTATCCAGATCAGCCTCTGTGTACTGGTCAGGGAAGCTGCCTGAGGTTGCCAGAGCTACCAGGCGATGAAGGGTCATAACATCCACACTTTCAGGCACTAGGAGAGCCACTGGCTGGTTTAACACTCCAGCTCGCCAGCTGGTATTTCGGAGACACTGGGAAATGTCTTCCTTTGATTTAGACGGCAAATGGAATAAGTGTACCTGACAAATGCTCGAAGCCAGGGTGATGGCAGTACGACGCCCAGTACCCCGAGCCACTGAAAGCAGCAGGCCATGCTGCTGGGGCCTGGCCAGAACCCGGACCAGGCGGACCACATGCTGGGCCATCGTGTGGCACCGGGCAAGGTTGGGGTTCAGCTTTAGCTGAACAGCTGAGGCGGCCAACTGCTTTTCCAGGTTCTCCCACTGTCGTTCCAAGTATAAGTTGGGGGTCTCAAAGCTGGCTCCTATTGTAAGTTCCTGGCTGAAGACCAGGTCTGAAGGCTCTTCCTGGGGATACATCAATAGCACTGGTATCAACAAGGGTGAGACCAAGTCCATCTGGGGTGCCTTCTGCTCTCCACTCTTTGGTGTTTCTGACTGTACCTTACTACTAGCAGACTTTATGTCTTCCTCCTGCTCTGTCATGTAACTTACACTTTCTATGCTCTCCTTGCTTAGTGACCTTATGGATGGTGATAGAGTTGGGATGCTGATGTATGAGCCTGTGGTGGCCTGCAGGCCATAAGGATCTTCTTCCTGCTCAGAATCACTGTCGCTGTTGCTTAAGTCCTCCCACTGGGCTATTTCTCCTTCAGATTCTACCTCAGGTACCCTCTCCTCCTCTTTTTCCTCCTCGTGGTCCTTGACTAAAGACTGGGTCCCTGGTGCACAACAGAAGACATTCTGAGCTACTTCTAAAAGCAGCTTAGCACAGTGGGAGCGTTCCCTAGGGCTGTCCAGCCGGTCACAAAAAGTTCTCTGTGCCTCGTGCAACCAAAGGCGCACCATGCTGCGCATAGACGTCATGATAGTCAGGCGAGTGCCACGCAAGCCTGACGCCCAGCGCAAGTACTCCTGGTGATGGGAAGAGTCTGAAAAGCCTCGTAAGCCCATTCTGGTAGGCAGCAGTTGAAGACTTCCCAAAAGGTGGCTCACGGAATGTAGGGAGAAACGGTAGTGTGGGCGGAGGGGCGAAGGCATGAAACAGTTGCACACAGCCTCCCAGGCCTCCACTGACGCTCGGACTAAGGCTCTTGCTAGAGTGTGCTCCCGCTCCACAGAAGGGAAGCGCTCAAGCCAGGCTTGGATAGTACGGACATGCCTGCTCAAAAAGGTGTCCTGGGTCATGCTGCCCAGGGCCAGCACTGTGAAGAGTCGAAAGAGGCGTGGACAGAGCGGGCGCTCCCAGAAGCCTGGCACTGTAGCAGTGGCAAGGAAGCTGACTGTGGGCTGCAGTGTCTGCAATTCCAAGGTGGTGTGGGCATAGATGGTGCCGTCCATTGCCTGGCGCAGAGTCTCCAACACTGGCTGGCAGGTCTTCTCTGAATCTGTGGAACATGAATAGTGGAAACACATGCAAGTCCACATAAAAGTGTCCCCACATACCTCCCATTCCTGCTTCCAGCGCACAGAGTTCTAAAGGAGTTGTGTGCACCTGATGTGTTGGCACTTGGTGACCTCAGAGTAAGTTGCTCTCCCTAATAAACATCCCCTAAAATGAAGTAATTTCTTCTCTCTTCTCCTCTAGATCCTACCTCTATGACCAATTACTCATTACCTGAAGAAAATGAATATAAGATTTGGAAGCTGGCATGTTTAGAAACTGCATCAGATCACGATGGTGTGTGTGTGTGTGTGTGTGTGTGTGTGTGTGTGTGAGAGAGAGAGAGAGAGAGAGAGAGAGAGATCACTTACATTACATAAATCACAGTTATAGCACACATATGCTTTTAAAAATCAGCTTTAAGCCACTTGGGAGATGGAGGTGGGAGGATCAGGAGTTCAAGGCCACCCTTGGCTACAAAGTGACTTTAAGGCCAGAAATAAAACAAACACACACGAAAACAAGCAAAACCAAAAGCAAAGACTAGGCATTGTGACTGCAAGATGGCACCTACAGCTGACCTGAGTTGGATCCCTGAAACTCACAAGGTGGAAGCAGAGAACCAACTCCTGCAAGAACTGTGACCTCCACCCCACCCCACCCCACTAAATAAATGTAAAAAAATGTTTCAAAGAGTTCTGGCTTAAGTGACTGGTTGGATGGTGGTATCTGTTCTCAGAGGACACAGGAGTAATTTTAAGGGTTGGATCTGAGGTGCCAATGAGACAGCAAGGCAGGAAGGTACAGTAGAGATACAGTTGTATAAATAGGGGAAGTGTTTAGAAGAGATGTCTGGACTAGAGATAGAGATTACCAGTCAAAGCAAAGATGGTGAATGAAGCATTGAGAGTGGATGGGATTGCTCAGAGAACATACGTAGAAAGAAGATGTAACTAAGTACACGAGTTTGATCAATAGACAAATATTTGTGTCAATGAATGTTGTTATGCATTTTATAGTATCATGAGACGGCAGTAGCTCTCTTTGCTCCCCTTTCCCAGCTTCTCACCAGAAGCAGCCAGGTGCAGATCTTCCATCAGGAAAAGGAGAGAGCATTTCAAGTCCTGGTGATAGCCAGAAGTTGGGTTGGCTTGTGCTTGGCCTTGGACCCCTCTGCTCAGCAGGTGACGAAGATGGGCAGAATTGAGGGCAGGGTGGATGGGACTGTGTATGAAAGAGTGATTTGGCTCCACTAGCACCTCTACGAAAGCTGACTTCCCTGTGGCTGCCTCTCCAGCCAGCAGCACTGGCTGTCCATTTGACAGGAGAAGGTCCACCACATACAAGAGCCGCTCAGTCTGCAGGACAGGAGTAGGGCTTACTGTGGCAGCTCCAGGACAGGACAGCAATCAAGGTGAAAATATAGGTCTAGGGAACTTGTCTTAAAGCTGAACTTAAAGAACACTCCATGTATTCTTATAATTGTGAAAACATCAGAGAATGGAAGCAAGTGGACCTCAGCGAGGCCTCAAAATATAGGCTACCCCCCCACCCCAGCATAGCTCTCTAAGTCTTAATCCAGACTACTTTCCTACTGTCTTCATACCTGGGTAGAGGGGTGGAAGGAACCCAGAGATCCTCTGACACGGCTGCTCAAGTATTGGCCCGTGAAGGGAACCAGAGTCCCATCTTCAGGGTTTACGTGTAGATCAAACACCAAGACTGAGGAGGGTGGCTTGGGGTAGTTGGAGAGGCAACTAATAGAATTCCTCATGAAGTTATCAAAGAGAGGCCATAGCCTGCTCAGTGGGACACACGGGGCAAAGTCAGACAGTTGTCACAATTCCATCTGTGATGCTCACACTCCACCATAGCCCCACAGTAATGTCCCATGCATTTTAATTCCCACAGGCCAGTCTACCTCGTCCCTCTGAACCTCCTTCCTCCTATCCTTGTGGTACCTGGAGGGAAGGTGGGCTCCAAAGCCCCAGATTACAGCAAAAAGAAAGCTGCTGATAGCCAGCAAATGTTTCCTCTGCCTTTTCTTCGCTTTGTCACTGTCAGCCTGGGTCTTGCTTTTTGAAGACTTGAAGCTTTGGGCCACAAGATCACTGCTACTTAAGTCCTCTACAGTGGTCACTGGGGACAGAATAGGAACCCAAGTAGAAAAGAAAGAACAGAGGGTGGTCATACTACTGCTCCTTTTTTCTTTAAGTTCCCTGGCCCAGCTTCACCAAAGAATCCATGCTTCTGGCTTCAGGTGTAACCCAGCTACCCTTAGGATCCCATCTCTCTCACAAACCAGCCTTTCTGTCTTCATACCTGGGCCACATGCCTTCTCCTCCTTATACAGGTGTAGGTGAGGGTCAAGTAGACCACGCAAGATCCGGGTCAGGCTGGTGATTTCTGCCACACCTGGGCAAACACCCTGATGCCCATGTACCTGTAGCAGAGAACTGGCACCCTTGTGGGCAAGGAATCTGAGCACTGCAGGCACCATAATTTCAGCTAAGCGATTGAGCTCAACGATTGTTCGTTGCTGTAGGTGGTACTCATTGGGCAAGGATGTCATCAAAACTGTAAGCATGCACTGCCAAGTCTGCTCCCCACCACACCAGACTAGACCACACTGGCCTACCACTGTGGGGGACATGCCTTCTGCATCTGCAACCTCCATCAAGAGAAGGGTACTCAGGGGTCGTGCTATCTGTTGACCATTGGGGAGGCTCAGCTGAGGAGGGTCACACAGGAGGCAAGTGATGGAGTCCAGCCATGCACAACTAGAGGCCCCATCACATACTATCCATTGCTGGATCCCCATCAATTCCTCTGACTGGTCTGTTACACCTGTGCTCTTACACTGAGGGGCAGCACGAAGCAGCTTTGGAAAGATGCCATAGTGCCAGGAGGAACCCTCTAACCACCCTAGGAGCTCTTGGGAACTGAGTGCACTAGGATATAGGTGGGTAATTTCCACAGATTGGAAACCCTTGGTTGAGGTGTGTTCCATGGCTGCCAGTCGATTCTGAATCTTAAATAAGCTGTTCCAACAAGTAGTCTTGCCACTGCCTGCGGGGCCCAGGAGCAAAATGCCAGAGGCCCGGCTTAGGGCCTGACTGAGCTGCTCCAGAGATATCAACATGTTAGGGGTGGGAAGCAGGTCTACCCGCTGGAGTTCCTCCACTACCACTGACCTCATCAGCCTATGGGTCATGGGCTCTGCCAGTACTTGGCTAGCACTAGGGAAAATCCCACACAGCAGCTCTTGGAGTTTTTGTAGGCGGAGCCCATCCAGGATGCTGAATAGTGGTGAGTTAAGCAGGGCATGCAGCAGGGCAGCCTCCTCTTTGACAGCTGAGTTGTGGGGCTTCTGGGACGTATCTTCCTCCTTGGTCACATTCAGCATATGTATTGTGCCTTCTAGGATCTGCTTAAGCAGTGGCAAGCGGCAGGGCAGGGTCCCAGACACCAGCTCACACTCTAGGGAGAATAATTTGGATAGGCGAGTAGCCATGCGGGAGGCATCCCGCACCCCTGCACCCAGCAGGGTCAGCTCTGCCACTCGCTGCAAGTCAGGCAGTGCCAGTGCCACAGGCCGCAGTAGCATGTGCAGATTGGCAGGCACAGCAGGGCTCAGGGCACGCATTGTCAGGAAACAGCCATAGCCAAGGCGCATGGACACATGATGCTTCTCAAAGAAACCAATGCCAAGGAACAGGGGATCAGTGGGGTCTATGGTGCTGGTGCTTTGGGAAGCTTTCTGATACAGTGGGGCATAAAGACGGTGCACTTCAGCCAGACGCTGGCCCAGGGCAGAGAGCAAGCTAGAAGGTAAGCGGTGAACTGCCTCCAACAGCAGCCAGGCCCCACCCTGAAGGGCACCATTCAAGTAGTTGCTCAGACACCGGGACTCTATCTGGGGCAAACAGGGCATTGTTACCAGCTGGCGGCCCAGGGCCCGTGCCAGGCCATTCATTGTTTCTGCCTTGCCCAAACCATCCCGGCCCAGTAAGGTCCCACAAGCCACCTCCTCCAGGGCCAATAACAGAACCAACACTTGCCGCTCATGCATCAGGCTGGGCAGAGGCCCTAGTTTGGGCCCTAAGTATTCATAATTGTATAGGAAGGACCGGCCCAGCACATCTATCCAGCATGTAGCTGGTGACAGAGAGGGCTCAGCAGATGCAATAGTCTTGAGACTTTGCAGGGGACTCTTGGGGGTCAAATGAGATGACCCCAGGTGATACTTAAGTTGCCGGGCCCAATGGAAGTCTGTCAGACCACTAACTTGGTGCTTTTCCAACAGCTGTGCTACATCCCGATGAGTCACTGCCATGACCAGCAGGGTGCTGAGTAGGCTGGTCTGGCGGACAGAAGGCAGAGGATGCCCATCCTGGGAGCTCCTCTGAGTTCGAATAAATTGCAGCAGTACTTCAAGCTTGTGTATATGCATGGAGGTCATGCCCAGGGTCCCCCATTCAAGCAAAACCTCCTCCATCTCTGCCCGCCATACTACCTCCTCTGCCACTAGTATACACTGCCAAGGAAAGGCCTGGACTGAATCTAGCCAGTGCTGGACATGTAGTGGCAGGGATGCCTGTCTTTGTTGAGGTAGTTTCTTAAATTCCTCAACTAGAGATGGGTTCTGAGCAAAGCAGGTGGCCACACAGCCCTGCAGCATGTTCACCAGTACCAAACGCAGACACTTCTCCAGAGAGGCCAGCCACTTGGGGAGATCTGGATGTAGAGGGAGGGGCCCCTGAAGTTTCACTTGCTCTCCACCTGCCCCCAGCACAGCAAGTGCTTCCACTGGAGCCTGTCTGCTTGGGCTTGACTCCTGATCATCCTCATTTTTCTCATCATCTGGGCTGGACTTGAAGTTCACAGCTTTGATATGAGGAAAGCAGCGCTGTGCCCATGTCTGGGCCTCGCATGTTTCTAGAGGGGCAGCCAGCAGGGCCACCAGCTCACTGTCACTGAGGAAGAAAAGGCGGGGGAAGCGGGCACATACCCCATAGAACACATTCTCCAGAGCCACGATGATGGCCTCCAGCTCCACAGACCCTCCTTGCAGTAATTGTTGCAGATGCTGGCCTTGGAAGTAAGGGCTCCTCTTGGCATTGGGTACTATAAGCGACAGAACCATTGGGTCAGCTACAGAGATGCACATTAGGGTTCGATACTGATCATCCATGACCTTGAAACGAGCATTCTGTGGTAAGAAAGACGAGAGTGAGGATTAAAGGAAATGGCAGCTCTACCCTCCCCCCTAGAGTCCTGATACTCAGGAATTCCAGCCCACTCTGCCTTAACTTCCTTCCCTACCAGGTCAGCACTAGGAAACTGGATCTTCATCTCATGCAGAACTTTATTCAGAAAAATCCATTTCTGCTGGAAAGCCACCCATACCTCCAGCAAGGCACCTGTGTACACAGTCAGAAAAATATTTGAGGGAAATTCTACTGTTCTAGCTTCAAAAGGGTCCAGCATAACTTGACTTCTCCCTTGACCCACTAGTCAGTAGTCACCTTAAGCCAAATAGCCTGGGAGGTCCTCACTCTCTCCTTCAGATCCTCTCCTGTCCAACATCCATGTCTAACGCCCATCCCTCTGGACAATTCATCAGGTCCCATTTCTCCATCCAGCTAGAGGTCTGTACTCACCCAGGCCATACATGATAGTCATCCATTCCAAAGCCATTTTATGCAATTCTCCTGACTTTTGGATGGCTAGGATCTTAAATAGTGCCTGAAGACTGTCCTGGATGGCATCTTGTAGGCTGCTGTAGTCTAAGGAAGAAAAAGCTGAACTGTCAGAGTTCAGCTAAGCTGGCATCATCCCATGTGAGGCAAGGGCAGGGCATGGGGCAGGAAAAAGCAGAGCAGCATAACCTTCTAGGGGAGACGGTAACAAAACCTCAGTGCCCTTTCTATCTTCATGGACTGTACTGGCCAATAGAGTAGACCATAATCTATACAGCTACCTCAGAGCTTGTATGCCAGATTTCTTTCCCATATATACACAGACCCCAAATTCTCAACTGATCTTGGGAAGGCTATAAAGAGGTTGTGTGAACTCTTAACCTAGATCTAAACTGTGTCTGTCAACATGTTACATAAAAAAACAGTTTCTTGGGAGTAATTTGTATTTTCTTTTTCATACATTTCCTTGTTCTTATTTCATTCAGAATTTAAAGGGGAGAATTAAGGATTTGTAGTAGCCCTAACCCTACAATACATCTTCCTGGAATAAGAGTTAAACACACAGGGTTCCATCAGTTTGGGCTCATCTGGGTGAGTGAAGTCACTAGCTTCATAGTGTGTGGCCACCACAAAATTCAGTCCTTGATTAATACAGCCAGAGCTGATGAGAATGGAAGCCTGGTACAGAGAAAGGAGCACCTGTGGGAGAAATATCAACCACACAAGTATTTTGTGTGACTTAGAGCCAGAAGGGAAAGGCAGGCAGGAACAAAAGTAATATAAGGACTTTGAATTCAAGTAGGTATCTGAAGCCATGCCTGTAGGTGACCCAAGAACCAAACTATCCATAGTTTGTACTCTCACTATTTTTCAAATAACTTTAGATTTAGATTAATCATTAATTTTAATTTTATGTATATGAGAGTTTTGCCTGCATGTAAGTAGGTGCACTAATGTGTGTGCAATGCCCACAGAGGCCAGAAGAGGGTGTTAGATCCCCTGGAACTAGTTACAGACAATTGTTAGTTGCTTTGCGAGTGCTGAGAACCAAACTGGGATCCTCTGGAAGAGCAGCCAGTGCTCTTAATCACTTGAGCCATCTCTCTGGCTCCTTAAATTGCATTTAGTGGCAAAGGAATTTAAGGCTGATACAGAAAAGTTGAAGAGAGCAAGAAAAACAGATTGATAGAGCGTGGAACCAGGTCAAATATGGGTTTTCCCATCTTTTTGGATGAGCATAAACTGTGTTCATGTCAAAAGTCAAGAGAATGTCCTTTGAATCTTATAAATCCAGTCTTAGTATGTACCAGTCAAAACTGAAAATCATTAGTTCTGAATACGAGGGGTGTGAACAAGGAATCTATGCATCAAAATAGATGGACAAGTTTCTCCCAACCAAATATTGGACATGGACATGTGATAAGGATAAAGATTTTGTATGATAAAGGCAATTCATGTTAGAATAGAAAAGACATATCCTACTTTCTATGACAAATGTGCACCAGCTACACATTCTGTCCAGTTGGACTCCTGTAGCCCAAGTCCATCTACTTCTCTCACTCCTCATCACTACCATCCTATTATTACTTTCTACTTGTCATTCCAGTTGTTTCCTAACTGATCTTTCAGTCTCCATTCTTTGCCTCCCAATTATCTACATTAAAGTAAAATATGACCATGTTACTTCCCTACAAAAAATTCTCCATTATTTATGTCACTGAGTAAATTTTAAAAATTTATTAATTTTATTATATGTGTGTGTGTTTCACCTGCATGTATGTTAAGTTCACCCCATGTATACAGTGCTATCAGAGGCCAAAAGAGAGCATCAAATCCTCTAGAATTGTTAACTACCATGTTGGTGCTGGGAACTGAACCCAGGTCCTCTACATTAGAGGCCAGTGCTCTTATCTGCTGAATCATCTCTCAGCCCCCCTTGAGTATATTCTTAATGTGACCCACAAGACTTTGCACTATGGAACACAGCCATTCACATCATGGTGGCCAGGAAGCAGAGACAAGGGAAAACAGGAAGGGGCCAGAGCAGGATATTGTACTCAAGGACACATCCCCAGTGACTTCCTCCAACCAGGCCTTACCTCCTGCTTTCTACCACCTCAAATAATGCCATCGTATTATGAACCCATGAAGAGAGTAAACTCTCAGGATCCAATCAGTTTATTAGCTGTCAATCAAACCCCCCCAATACATGAGCCTGTGGGAGACATCAAACCATCACACTGGCACTAACAGCCAAAATCCCATAAACTCATAAATCTCAACCTATTCTTTAGATGATTCCAGTATTTTTGCTCTTATAAGTTAAATTGTATATTTGCCAAGAGATAGAGTATGTTTGAAAACCTATCTATGTGAGTTATGTCATAATTCTAATGATCTAATCTAATCAAGTGTTAGCTATTGGAATATGTGTGGGGAAAGACTTGCTGTTTCTATAGAAACCCTAGAAGAATTTAGTAAAGAAGAGCTGATAAAAAAGATCTTGTTCTTAGGACAAAATGTTAGCAAGTAGTTGTAATTGTATGTTTTAAGTAAAAATAAAAATCTTAAGTCATATCTACATATACAAATAATATTATGATTACCATATTTAACTAACCTTTTGGATGCACAGATTTGATAACAATTATGCTGGGTAAGAGAATTCTGCTGTACTAGCAGTTCCCCATACACCTTCCTGGATGTTTGTTTATGTGCTATTCCTTGTCTCATCCCTGTCTCGCATGCTCTTGCCACCAAGTTTGACAAACTCTTACTCCTTCAAAGTCAGCATGAGGCCTGTCTAAAGGAATACTTCTCTTATTTTCCCTGATCCCCATCCTTTGAGCTGGTCTCCTCTGCTCACTTACTGTCCTCAGTATGGTGTTCTGTCATGCATTTAAATGTATGCTATTGTCATTTCCCCACTGGACTGGAAGTTTGAGGGACAGGGCTGTTACTGGTAAGTCTCAGAATGCCTTGTGTTGGTAAAAAGAAGGCCTATGAATTTAATGAAGGAAGGAATAAAAGAATGACTGTGTGGATAAGGCATAAAATCAGAAGGGTAAAATCCAGAGGACAGGGCATTGAAAAGTAAAGAGAAATAACCACAGGGAATTTCCTAGGGTGGCCAACAAGATGTCTCAACAGGTAAAGGTGCTTGCCTCTAAGTCTGATGGCCTGATTTCAATCCCTAGAACCCACTTGGTGAGAGAGAGAGCAGACATCTGCAGGTAACCCTCTGAACTCCATAAGCACACCATAGCATGTGTGCTCCCCTCACCCACACAAAATAGATAATAGAAAAAAGAATTTCTTAGTCTACCAGAATGGGAAGGACCTTAGCTGAAGGAGCCAGGCATTGAGTTGGGGGAGGAAGATGTTTGTGAAGTGTTCTTACAGAGATTAGGAGAGCTTGGAAGATGCTGTCTCACAACACACTGATGACTCAGGCTATTCAATAAGGATTCCACCCCGACTAAAGGAGCCAGATTTGACAGGAATCAGTGGGTCAAAGGAGCCTCCAGCCGGATGTATTCACTGGGTCACAAAGGCTGAGTCTCACCTGAGAGGAGGAAGGTGCCGCTATCCTCATCCACTAACTCCCACTGGGGGCTGCGGAAGACCTGCTTCTTGGAACGCTCTGAGGCTGGAGGCTCATAGGGTACATGGAGGATGAAGTTGAGCAGGCGCAGCTGGCGTGCCTCCCAGTACTGCTGCATCTGCTGTAGGGTTTCTTGGGCATGAATTCGTTCCTTATCATACTGCCAGACCTAGAACAGGGGTGTCTCAGAAACCAGAACTGGCTAATGGCTCAGGATAGCCCTGAAACTAGGATTTGAGAATTGGGTCTGAGGCAGAACTTAAGGGCCAGGAGAGTGGAGATCTCAGAGAAGGAGTGGGACTATCAGCCTTCGTGATGTATCTGCAGCAACATCTATTAATACTGTGGCCCCACGCCACTGCTTTCACTGAACAGGCACTCACTCAGTAGACAATACCCTAGTCAATTTGTGTTTGGGGACTGGGTAAATGTTGGGGGCATCTGATATTCTGTGTGCCCACCACTTTGGAGCTGTCACCTACTTCCTCTATCTTTTATTCTTTCAGAGTCTAGAACTACCCATCAGATCCTCATCTGCAGACTGGGGGAGACTGTTCCTACCTTTAGAAGGTCATCAATCTCAACCTCCCACTTACCTACATGCCAACTGCCATTGACCCCATGTCTCAAAGGACTTCTGAGACTTGACTGACTTTATCACAGGTCCTAGGCTCCAACCACCTCTTCTCCTTCTTGTAGGCCCTACCTGGTTGATTCGATCTGCAAATTCCAGGAGTGGACAATTGAGCAGCTGGCCCAGTGTGAGAAATTCCGTACTGTGGAGGGTGCTCAGCCCTAACACTGGAATAAAAGAGACAGGTCAGAACAACACCTAAGATATGGCAGAATCAAGCCCATATACCAGAGGTAATTTTTACCCTAAGCCCAGACTGGAACTCAGAGCGTAGCTCAGTGCAGCCCAGCTCAGACTGTAGTACAAATCAACAGTACAACATAAAGTCAACAGCTCAGAACCAAGGTCCTGGGGACAGCTCAAATCCCAGAGCCGAGACCCAAGCTGTGTCCACTCCCCATCAGTAGACAGGACCGTATCTCATAATGAGGGGGATTGGAAATGTGTTCCCTCTAGGCAAAATGAGTTTAGGGCATATGGGAAAGAGCAAAGAAAGAAGGCATTTCCAGGAGCAGCCGTAGGAAATTGCTCCAAACTCTATATCCTTCCCCTCCCTCTCCCTTGTCTCTAACCAAACACACCTCTCAAGAGGGATTGACAGTTAATGCTCTGCAGATGAAGGCTGCTCAACTTGGTGAGCAAGGGCAGGTAGCTTCGAAACTCCTCCAGCATGTGCATGCAGTGTTGCAGCACAGGGCTGTGCAGCCCAAGGGTTGTGCTGAGCTTTGCCGCCTCTGTCAGCCAGGCATCTGTCTTCTCCCGGGCCATAGAAAGATTGAACTGGAGAAGGGCTCACTATCAGCTTAAGACCCTCCCACCTCCACCCCACAGTCTTCTACCCCAGGCAAGCCCTCCAAGGAGGAGTGTTAGCACCTTGGCTAAAGCCATGCCCTTCCACTCGCTGAAATTTTCAGAGATGATTCGATACAGATGCCAAATGCACTGCTGCTGCACAATGGGCCGGGTCCCACAGATGGGCAGGGCCATAGGACTCTCCTCCCCTGTGGGATAGGACTGGCTGAGACCTGGGCTATTTGGGGAGTGGTTACTTAAGAGCCCTTAATGATGTAAGGTTCAGAAAAGGATGCCTGGGGACACATGATACCTGTGAAGGAAAGTCCCTCCCCCAACTTCTGTTAGTCTCCAGCTCACTCACTACTTCTAGCCACACTGGACTCTACTGTTGCTCTGATATACTGGGCATGCTTCCTTCTGCTTAGGGTCTTTGACTTGCACTTCATTCTTTATGGAAAATTCTTGCCAGAGAACCACAGCTCAAACCACCACCTCCAACTCTAGGTCTTTGGACAAACTGCATTCTTAAGGAGGCCTATGCACTTGATCCCATGGAAAACTGCTTTAGTCATTTAAAAAAAATATTTTATATTCACATAGATCAATAGAACACAATAGAAGACCCAAGCATGAGTTCATATAATTTCAGCCACCTGATATTTGACAAAGGTTCTAAGAACACACACACGGTGGAGGAAAGATAGCATCTTCAACAAGTGGTGCTGGCAAAACTGGATCTCCACCTGCAGAAAAATGAAACTTGACCCTTATCTTTCGCCCTGCACAAAAGTTAACTCCAAATGGATCAAAGATCTCAATATAAAACCTGAAACTCAGAAACTGCTAGAAGACAACACAGGCAGCACCCTTCAAGATACAGGCATAGGAAAGGACTTCCTAAAGTGGACATCAGCTGCTCAGGCACTAAAGTCAACAATCAGTAAGTGGGACCTCATTAAATTACAAAGTTTCTGTACAGCAAAAGAAACAACTAAGGAGGGGAAGAGGAAACCCACTGAGTGGGAGAAAATCTTCACCAGATACACATCTGACAGAGGATTAAGATCCAGAATATACAAAGAACTCCAAAAAGAAAGAAGATAAATGACCCAATACAAAGATGGGCAATAGACCTAAACAGAGTTCTCAAGCGAAGAATGAAAATGGCTAAGAAGCACCTTAAAAAGTGCTCAACATCCTTAGTAATTAGAGAAATGCAAATCAAAACCACTTTAAGATTTCATCTTACCCTAGTCAGACTGGCCAAGATCAAGAGAACGGAAGACTCCAAATGCTGGAGAGGATGTGAGAATGAGGAATACTCATTCACTGCTGGTGGGAATGCAAACTCATGCAACCACTATGGAAAGCAGTGTGGAGAACCCTCAAAAAATTAAAAATGAACCTACCATTTTCAGTGATACCACTCCTTGGCATATACCCAAAGGACTCATTGTACTAAAGAGATACCTGTACATCCATGTTTGTTGCTGCCCTCTTCACAATAGCTAAGAAACGGAAACAACCTAAATGTCCCTCAACTGATGAATGGTTAATGAAAATGTGGTACATCTATTCAATGGAGTTCTACTCAGCAGTATGAGAAGATGAAATTATGAACTTTGCAGGTAAATGGATGGAGCTAGAGTGTGTTATACTAAGTGAAGTAACACAAACACAGAAAAGCAAGTGACATGTTTTCTCTCATTTGTGGATTGTAGCACCGATTCCTTATATGTGAATATATAAATTCTGAAGTAACACCAGGAGCCAGGTAAAGGCAAAGAAACAACCTGAAAGGGAGATAGTAGGGAACAGATGCTACCTGAGGGAGATGGAAAAATTGTGAGTAATCAGCAGGGAAGAGAGGAGGGAGGGACAGGCAAGGGACCGTGGTGTGGGGGAGGGAGGGAAGTCAGGAGAGGAAAGATGGCAGGAGTCAGGAGGTATTGTGGGGAGAGTGGGCATAATGAGGGCACTGTGACTAGGAAGGGAAGGAGGAGGGAGGCCGGATGGGAGGGAAAAAAGAGTAGAGATGAGTGAATCTCGGGTGGGGGGGGTGCGGCTAGGAAACCTAGAGAGAAATGTGATGCCCTAGAAACCCTATGAGAAATGCACATTATGAGTGTCTGAACATTAATGCATATGTACACCTGGGAGCTGCTTGACAGGAAATGCAGTGCCAGATAGAACAGACCTCCCTTAGAGTGACAAGCATGCCATACAGCACTCATCAAAGAAGCTTCTTTTTGCAACAGATGGAGGCTACCGCAGAGTTGCACATCTGGTCAGGCATGGAGAATATATACCTAGGAGATGCCTGGTACTAGGTGATACATCTGCAGTTGAATTCCTACAACCAAGGCTCATGGAACATAGCTGAATAAGGGGTAGAGAGAGGGCTAATGCACCCCTCAACTCTCATCAGTGAGGCTTCCATGTATATCAGAGTTTGTTACACACAGAAGACCTCAACTAGCCAAATTTTGGACAATAAGAGATTGTAGAGTATAGGATGGGACTCCTATATGGAACCTTACCCACCCACAGCTCAGGGACCATTGTGGAAGAGGAGGCAGAAAAATTGTAAGAGTCAGGGCTGGTTCATGAACATATGAGGCGGAGGCTTCCAGGCCAATGGAGGCCTGCTCATGTGAGCCTGCAGCAGCGGTGGCATCCAACATGGGACCCATGTCAGCTCAAGTAAACAAGGGCCCAAAGGGGAGGTGAGCAACAGGTGGTGAGTCAGCATTAGATTGAGAACCATTTGAGACTGGTTGCAGCTGGGTGAGGGAGAGTATGACTTACATACGATCACTGGATGGGCTGACTAGACTCCAGTGGACACATTTACACTGGAGGACATTTGAGTACAAACACCTCAATGAATAGGACTCAGCATGTATGGCAGAGTGCATAGGGTTTGGTGGGAGGGGGAGGTATGGATGGGAGAGGGGGTCTGGATGTGAGTGGCAAATGTATGAAATTTTAAAAGCTCAATAAAAAATATTTTATTTTATGCGTACAAGTGTACTGCCTGCATGTGTGTAGATGTACCCGTGTTGTACAATGCCTGCGGAGGTCAAAAGAAGGTGTTGGATCCCCCTGGAACTGGAGTTACAGACTGTTGTTAGCTACTATGTGTGTGCTGGGAACTCAAGTTCTCTGCAAGAGCAGTCAGTGCTCTTAACCGCTGAGTCATCTCTTCAGCCTCCTTTTTTGGTATGTTTGAGACGATTGCCCTGTAGCCCCAGCTGGCCTATGTAGATCAGACTGCACTCAATCTCACAGAAATCTGCCTGCCACTACCTCCTCTCCTTAGTGCTGGGATTAAAGGCGCGCGCCACTTCGCCACTCTTATCCTGTAGTATTTTCTTCTAGATTACTTATCACTTTCTAATATATTACATAATTTAGTCTTTCTTCTCCAGTTAGAATATTGTGTCCATTAGCAAACAAGTGTTGAATAAGAGAATGAGTGAATAAACTTTCAAGGATAGTTTAGAGAGATAAATGGGAAAATGGATCTGGCCCACATAGGTGTAAATGGACCCTATGGGCTAAATGGGGATGCTCCTGTCCTGTTTACTAATGGCAATTGTTCTTTCTTTCATCTCACAAACTATTGTGTTAGCTCTCTTAACCAAGTATTTGCCATTGGTTGTAAGATATGTGCCCCAAATAATTTGTAATTAATAATAATTATAGTGCCGAGGTTTGTAATATACTTAAAAGATATCAGACTACAGTCAAAGTTATGACTATAAGATTGTCAGTCTTAAAAAAAAAGATTGACAGTCTCATCCACTTGAATGCCAGTATATTCTCCTCAGTGGGAGGAAAAGCAACCGAGTTATACCCTCATGCAGGGAATTATGCAGTAGATGGTGAACATCCTCTATCATGGAGATCTCAGAAATTTTCACAAGGTTGAGAATCACCAGGCTATCTGAGCTCTGATCTGACAGATCAGAGTAAAACAACAGTGAATCTAAAGTCTTCTGATCTTTCTTTGCCTGAATTTCAAAGATCTAACTAGAGACCTACAGAATGATGAGATTTGTGTCAACATCATTTCTGACAAATGATGTTACAGAAGTAGGACCAGGCGTGATGGTGCATGTCTTTAATCCCAGCAGAGGAAGGTGAGTTCCAGGCCAGTTGAGGCTACATAGTGAGATCCTGTCTCAAAACAACAAAACAACAACCCTCCCTCAAAAAACACAAACTCTTCTGCAAGGCGAGAAAAGATAGCTCTAAACACATGAAAAGATAAACTTAAGGATTGAATGGCCCTTTGTGGACACTGTAGTAGCTACTCAGTAATTTCCACTGCCTTTTAAAGTGTTTTAAATACACAAAAATGATTTCAAAAGTTTTCAAGTTGAAAGAAAAAAACAGAAAAATAAACACCTGTGTCCTGTTTATTTTTACCTTTCATCAGCATCTTAACCATTTGCCTTATCACGTATGTTCACAAGCTCTGTTTGTACATGGACATATGAATACACAAACACTTTTCTCAGTGTTATTGCCTTTGTGTGTGCTCATGCATGTGTGTGTGTGTGCTGCGCGCGTGTACGTACATGTGTGTATGTGCATGCACATGCCTGTGTGCGTGGAGGTTGGAGGACAACTTGCATGAGTTGGTTCTTTCCTTCTATCATGTGGGTTCCAGGGGACTGAACTCAGGTCATGAGGCTTGGTGGCAAGTGTCCTTACCCACCAAGCCATCTGACCACCCTTGTATTTTTGAAACAAGGTCTCACTATGTAGTCCAAAATGACCTCAAACTCATGATCCATGTATGCCACCATGCCTAATTGTTGATAAACAAGCATTTTCTGTCTAACTGTTAAGACTGAAGTACATAAATCTTTACCCTAAGTAGTCAAGTGTTTCTACACAGATATTCTACTACATTGCGGGAGTATTTTCTACTGTCCAATTTCAAGGCTGTCAGTTAATAAAGTTCCTGGTAGCATTGCTTCCCCTCTTCAGAATGCTATCATTCAATTCTTAGTTGGACCACTGCCTAGGTGGTGTGTCCTCTAGGTGCCCTGTCTGGAGGCACACTACTGGTGGTGTTGATTTTGATCACCTTGTCAAACTGTTCTATTTTTCCACTAATTGATGTTGCTTTTTCTCTCTTTGCTATTAGTAAGTAGTCTCTAGAGGTGACTCTGAAGTGGTGCAAGAGGCAAATAAATCAATAAGGATGAAATATAGACTCCTGCTTACAAGAAAAATGCCAAGAGCCATCTGGTAGATATGGAGGGAGTGGAAAAATTATTTTGCAAATATCTTAGTAAATATGGGATCAGGTTTAGGCCATCAGTGGATACCAAATCTGGGGCAAATTGGACAAGGAGCAGAGTATTTGCACCACTTCAGAGGAATGATCAGGAAGAAAGTAAAAGAAACGCAGGAAAGATCTATTAAATCCAGTATACATATAAGAATTCTGGAAGGGTTGCCAGGCATGCTGAAACATGCCTGGAATCCTGTGGAGGTTAGAAGAGACTGTTAGATCCCCTGGAACTGTGGAGTTACAGATGTTTGTTAGCCACTATGTGGGGGCTGGGAATTGAACCCAGGTCCTCTGAAAGAGCAAACACTGCTCTTAACTACTGAACCATCTCTCCAGCCCCAAAGATAAAAACTTTTGACTTCAAGCTGGGCGTGGTAGTGCTTGCCTTTAATCCCAACACTCAGAGGCAGGTGGATCTCTGTGAGTTCAAGGCCAGCCTGGTCTACATATTGAGTTCCAGGCCAGCTGGTGCTACAGGGAGACATTGTCTCAGAAAGACCGAAAAAACAAAATGAAACAAAAAAACCCCCAAAACTTTTGACTTCAAAATTCAATTCAAGCTGTGATATAAGGGCACTTAGTGTCATTATCACCATATAAGGGGGCCTAAACATTTTAACACTTCAAACTTCCCTTTACAGAAAAATAAAGTACTCAAAGAAATATTTTAGCCATCTGAGGAAGATATGAAAAGTCTGGTTTCAGAATAAATGATAGTAAGTAAATACAGTCAGTAAACGTCATATGAGAAAATAGTCACATAGCTATAAAAGAAAAAAATGTTAGAAGTGTGGAATGGAACAGAAGATACATAGTTTTAAAAATGGAGGATGTTGGACTGGCAAGATGGCTCAGTAAGTAAAAATGCTTGCAGCCAAGGCTGACAACCTAAGTTTGATCCCTGGAACTCACATGGTAGAAGGAAAGAACTGACTCCCATAAGTTGTCCTCTGATCTCCACACGTATGCCCACATATACACAAATAAATCAATAAGTGCAATTAAAAGTTAAGGTTAGTTATTAATTCACCTGGGCCTAAAATACTAGATTATTTTTACAAAGATTGGGAGGTTAGGTGAAGAGTTAGGAATAGAAGGAAGTGAAGTCAGTGTTACAGGCTTTCCTACGCCAACACCACATGGCCTGAGTCTTCCATCCTGATTTTTCACAAACCATCCCAACTCCTTACAGGAAAGGCCAAGATCTGTGCTCTATGTCACTTAGAATATGGGCTAAGGGCTCTCAATACTCTACCAAAGAAAAAGCTCCTTGATTTTGGATGGTTCTAGAGCATCTGAGGTTGGGAATGCCCACAAGCAGAGATGGTCACAGTTGACAGCTGGCTGAGAAGGAACTCGTGGTGTGCCCATCTAAGGGACACAAGTGACTGCACATGAGAAAAGAGCCCACAAAGTTAGGTGTGGAAGGGAACCATCCTGGCTACACTGCCGTAAAGAAAGGATAAGCCCTGTAGCTCTGTCCTGGTCTCCTTCTATAGGACAGTGAGACCCTCATCAGCCTTTTCTATAAACTACACTGGCTGGAGGCAGTGGTTACTGCATCAAGATCTATTATCTGCAGCCTGCTGCTTGGTATAAGACTACCTTGACCAAGGCTACACAAAGGCTAAGTTTTATAGTAAGGGCCCACATTTCTCCTGCATCAGAGTCTCATTTTAACCCTGACCCTATCACATTCTAATGCAAGATGCAGCTGTTTGCTTTCCCTACCAGACTGAACTCCCGGTATCCACTAAACCCAACACCTGTGATATTTGTTTGTAAAAGAGACCAATGGAGGTATATGATTCCCAAGGCTTGCTTAGGGTCACAGAGGACACAAGACCCTGAATCCCAACCCTTATCTTAGTTGGAAGGTCTATCACAGGTGATGGTGAGGAGGTAGGGATCCTTAGTACCAGTGAAGGTGGTATAGGCATGATGTAGTTCAGTGAAGTGGCTGACTGTTTTCAGGAACTGATGCTCCAGGGCAATGAGCTGGTACTCAGTGCTCCTCTGCTCCTGTGAAGGATCCATGAAGGGAGCAGACAGGGCCTTCTGCAGCAGGCCTTCCAGCTCTGCCAATGCTGCTGCCATCAGCTGCTGCAGCTTGGGCACAATGGCATATCGCTTGCTGAGCAGGAACTCTGAGGCCTGACCTCTCTCAAACCGAAATGCCTCCCACATATCCAGAAGCTGTGGGGCAATCAGAGGCAGTGAGAAGATGCGGTCACAAAGGAAGGAGGCCAGAAGGGATGGGTGACTCTGAATTGTTTTCTCACCGAGATGTCCATCACCTCATTTTCAGCACTGAAGAGGCCATGGTGGTTGCGGAGGAGTTCATGGAGTGATCGGACATATTCCACTCGCTCCTCGAGCTGGGTGTACTGTTCATTGGCTTCATTCAACTGCAGAGGCTACAGCATGAGAACAGCACCCCCACAACCCTGCCCACCTCTTTAGACTCACCCCCAAGAGGCGATCCCGCCTTCTACAGTGGGAGCCTGGGGGCTCCAGATACTGCTACAGCCTTTAAACCATTACGTAGGATCAGATCCCTTTCTGACCCAGGTCTCAGTGGTAGCCTAGTTCTCATCCAGCAGACATGATGACAGTGTGACATTCCTAACTGACTGACTGAACCCCACCTCTGAACATAAATAAGACTATCTCATTCCACCAGGGTCTACTACTCATGTGAGGAAGCTAAGAGCCATGCATCAGCCAGGGCAGAACACATATATGAACAAGGTTTAAGACCATCTGACCCCATTGGGAGTACAGCACAGGTAAAGAGAGTGTGCTGAGCCTCTGGGCAGGGGTGAGCCCTGGACATCCTGGGAAGAATGGATCTGGAAAACTCACCTTTTGAGAGCACTGAGAAATGGCATGAATGTCTGAGTTGATGGTTTGAAAGAAACGCAAGAAATCTGTCAGCTCTGTCATTAGCTGCTGATTGCGGTTCCAGCATTCATTCTGCACATGTTCAAGAATGGTCTTTCTCGTGCTGTTCAGCTTGGATTCTAGAAACAAGAGAGCCTGGTAGTGGGTGATGCATGGGAAGGAAGGAGTGCTGAGAGTACGGAATTAGGATTCAAGAGTGGATAGACAAGATGAACATTTCCTCCTAACATGACAACAGAGACAGACATATTAAAGGAACAATCACAAGGGGTCCTCACAGTATGATACATCCTCTTTGAGCATCCAGGAGTGAAAGGAAGGGGGCCCCAAGAAGGTTTTGGGACGACCTTTACAGAGGAGGGTACTGAAGTTGAATGCATTAAGTAGTTCTTTTTAAAAATATTTAATTTATTATTTTTATTTTATGTGTATGAGTGTATTGCCTGCGTGTACATGAGTGCACCTGTGTCGTGCAATGCATCAGAGAGGGCTTCAGATTCCCCTGGAACTGGAGTTAAGGACAGTTTGTAGCTGCCATGTGGGTGCTGGGACTTGAACCTGGGTCCTCTGCAAGAGCAGTCAGTGCTCTTAACCGCTGAGCCAACTCTCCAGCCCCAACATTAAGTAGTTCTAACATTCCAAGTGGATGAGGCAGCAGGAGCCTGGGAATAGCATGTTTGTGACGAGCAGGACTGCGATCTGTGTTCTTTTGGATTCTTACTGTCTCTCTCCAGCAGAATGGCTACCAAGGAGGAGGTTTACACTGTCTTTTTCTGTTTATTTTTTGGAGACAGGGTCTTATTACCATGTGCCACCATACCCAGCTTGTCTTTTTGGTTTATGGATTAGAGAAAAGCAATTCAGATGGATACAGGGTTAGATGACAATCCTGGAATCTGCCATGGATAATATGAAGACTTCACTGTTTCAGAGAGCAGAAAGAAGGGGGCCAAAAGACTGCTCAGTATGTAAATGCACTTGCCGCCAAACCTGTCAGTCTGCGTGTGATCCCTAGCACCCACATGATGGAGGGAGAGATATGACTCCTGCAAATGTCCTCAGCTATCCACACACATGCCATGACATGTGCATGTGTGCACTCAGGCATATGCACATACACACATACACACATATGCACAGACATACAAACAGGAGATAAATGTGATTTTAAAAGCATAAAACACTTTTTAAAAGTCAGGAATAATGTCCATATGGTACCCTTCATTGAATCTAAAATATCATTATTTACAAAAGATATTATTTTTATATACTACTAAAAAAGAAAAAAATGATGCCATGTAAACTCTAATATGCTACAAGATACTTCTTAAGTTTAGAGATGTTAAATAGTGACAGAACATCAAAATACAATATAGAAATATGGCATACTAGTAATTCAGTAATGAATGCTTATTACATGCCCGGTAACATTTCAAGTACTTCATGTGTAAACTCATTTTATCCTCACACATTCCTTTTGAGGTAAGTATAATTATTTTATAAATAAGCAAACTGAGGCTCAGAGAGGTTAAGTATCATTCAGCATTTTACAATGGTACCCAGAGTAAAGATTCATATTCAGGGAGCTTTGCTTTATTCCATTATAGCTTAGGTTACAAGCATAAATATATATATGTAGTTAGATATATACATGTAGTATATTATATGTACATATATTATTACATCTATAATATTATTTTATTTTTTTAATTTTTAATTATTTTTGTGTAGTAGTGTATTGCTTGTATGTGTATAAGTGCATCCGTGTCATGCAATGCCCCTGGAGGTCAAGAGGTCAGAAAAAGGCGTCAGATCTCCTGGAACTGGTGTTATGAATGGTTGTTAGTCCCTATGTGGGTGCTGAGAATCAAACCCAGGTCCTCTGCAAGAGCAGCCAGTGCTCTTAATCTCTGAGCCATCTCTCCAGCACTGATATGTTATTTTATGTATTATATAATGTTACATGAAAAGCAAATCAGCCCATTGGTTAGCATCTCTGAAACTGAGAAGTGGACTAGAGAGTTTGGAAAGTGGGTAATTGAGGCATACTATGGAAAAAGTAGCCAAGAGAACTGAGCGTCAAGAGGTGAAGACTGATAAAACCTGACACGGAGGAAGCTTTAGAAAAACATCTTTGCTGAATAGGACATTGTGGTGGCACTGCTTTTGTACCAGTGGGACCCTCAGGTGAAAGTGGACAGGAGTGCAACAGTGACACCCTATGGCGCAAAGGAGCAATGGCCTGATAAAGTCTTAGGGCTCCTTAGGTTCCAGTTGGATGTGGTAGATTTAAGGAGTTGGAGTCAATAATGACCCTGTTTCCAACTCAGAGTATGCCATTCCTTGCCATTCCTTTGGGAAGAAAAGGAGCAGAGTTACAATGTAAGAAGACAAAACGTGACTGGTAAGAAGATGGAAGCACACAGAGAGGAAGCACATGGAGTTAGGAAGCACACAGAGTTAGAATGTAAGAAGAGAAACTGCGATTGGTAAGAAGATGGAAGCACACAGAGAGGACAGGATGCAATAAAAAAGTTAAGTGCCTACTTCAGCCAGTGCTGTTAAATACTGCAAATAATAGCGCATTTAATCCTCCTTACTACACCCTTTAATGACTGCATTAGCATGCGTGGGTTCCAAAGAAGCTGAAGATCAGTACTCTCTAAGTTGCAAAGCAAGCATACGGAACATACTTCTTTCTCTCCACCTGCTCCTTTGAAGAGGAGTTGATCCTAGACTAAGGATCAAGCTTACAAACAGGAAAGAGAACACAGACTTCTGGAGAAGTGGCAGAGCAAAGTGTGCCCAAAACAAGGCCAGAAAGAAGTGGACCAATCACAGGTCTACCCTGTTCCTGACTTGCCTTCGCGAACCCCCTGCCCAGAAGAGTTGCAAGTTTTAGTGGCCCATAAGAAACCTAAGGAGGCCCATGCACTCATCTGCTCCAGAACAGGGGCAAGGAGGGCCAAGCAGGCAGGTGCTTTCAAGAGTAAGAATAGAAGTGCTAAGTGACGGGAAGGTGATTCCTAAGGAATACAGGGAATGAATGGAGCCAAACAAAGGGTGTGTGTCCTGTGGTTATACCTTTCATGGCAGAGGGAAGGGGCTGGGAGCTGGGGTGTCCGGAAGGCTCCAAATGTTCAAAGAGGGGCCTATACCAAAGGTCCCTGCTGTATGCCCTGGTGTAAGGAAAGAAGGAACAGAGGAGACAGAAAGCACTCACCCAGCTCTGCTTGTACATCATGGCAGCTCAGCAGCAGCAACTTGCCTTTCGTCAGCAACTGCACAGGCATCTTGGAGACTTGGTCCTCCCAGACTTTCAGCTGATTCACCAGCACCACATAGTCCTTGATGGGACAGCCTCTCATGTTCTCTAGTTTCTGAGGCCCCCAGGTCTTCAGGAACTCATAAATGACTGCTACCCATTGTTGACTGTTGCAGAATTCCTGTACTTCCTGCCGCATGTCCTAAGAGAGGGTAAGTTGTGTGGGCAGAGGCAGTGGCTAGAATGGGACCTGGTGGTCAGCACCCCATGCCTCGAAACTCTGTTCTCACCTTCAGGAGTGCCTGTTGTGCAGTCAGTGCCTGCTGGATTAGAGCACTGCTGTCCAAGTCTTCCTTCATCTTATCATAATTGGGAGGCAAATACTGACCCCGAAGTCGGTGCCCATGAACTTCCAGGACATCAGTAATTGCATGAGACTTCCAGGGCCACACAAATCCTACGTTTGGGCCACAGAAAAGATGAACAGCATCGCTGGGTTTTCCATGAAATTTGGGCATCAGGAGTTCCGCATTTGAGTCCTGTTCTTTATCTTCTAGTGAAACATAACATAATCATCCATGAGTGCCCTCCAGAGCCCCCACATAAATTTTTTATCTACCATGAATACACACACATACACACACACACACACACACACACACACACACACACACACACACACACACACACACACACACACACACACACACACACACACACTCCTATTCCCTGCTCATGAGTGAGTCTATACATACACCTATATCATTAACACAGTACATCAGACCCATGGAAAGAATGTGCTAGTTAGAATTCAGGTGCTGAGAATAGTTTGTCTAGTATAAGCAGGAGGGGATTTACAACAATTTATTAAATGGGTTCAAAAGAGTAATCAGGAGATCTGAAAAACAAAACACCCCAGAATGATTGATCACCTGGAGTCTGCACTGACTCGCAAGCTGGGATGTCATTACCACATCAACCACAGAGCTATGACCTCTGCTGTACACCATCTGCAGAGTGGGTAGGATGTGTCCTGCCTCTCTGTCCAACTTAATTCTGAATTGAAGTCTCACATAGGTCTATTTGGTGGATCCTAAGTCACATAAGACTCCTAACTGCAAGGTGACTGGGAGATAAACTTCGATGCACTCCAACCTCTGTGGAACAGAGAAGGTAGAAAGGGATGGATGTTGACTGAATACGCCAGTCCTCTGTATCTGTCTTAAGGAATAATGTTTGGACCTGGCTTCACCCATTAACATTTTAGTAACTGGTTACTAAAATTTTGCTAAAATTTTTGCAAAAAAGAGGGCATAAAAAAATCAAAGTGTTCAGAAGTCAGTTGTACACACAGTGCTCCCAAGGCTCACATATCAGATCGCCTGGCCCCCATCTGTATCCACACAATGCTCCCAAGCTCGCATGTCAGATCTTTCCACCCCACATAGAAAACCATTCCTTCTACAGGCTTCGAATTTCAGTAAATGGGAATTCTGTTCTTATTGTTGCTTCATTCAAAATCTTTATTTACACTAGTTTTTTAAAATTCTTCTGTCACACAGAATGTTCCCAGTCACCACAAAATTCAATGGTGTGAAATTTTATTCTTTTGTGTGAGTACACGTTCATGTGTATGTGCATGCACATGAACATGCAGGTGTATCGATGTGTGCATACATGTGGAGGCCAGAGACTGATGTCAGACGTCTCCCTCAATTGCTCTCCATCTTTTCTTTTTAGGCAGGGTCTCTCATTGAGGCTAGAATTCACTGATTGGCTATATTTGCTGGCCTGCAAGCCCTAGAGTTCCTCTGGTCTCTGCCTCCCCAGTTTTGAGATTATAGGTGCATGGTACAACACTCAGCCTTTTACATGGGTGCTGTAACTCAGGTTCTCAGTCTTTCACAGCAAGCACTTTAACCACTGAGCCATTTTCCCAGGCCATGATAGTTTATTTTGATTGGCAAGTTGATTGAATTATGAGATTAGTGAAACACACCTCTGAGTGGCCTGTGAGATCATTGCCAGTAAAGATTTCAAACACAATTAAAGGAACAGTTTAATACACACATGGATATAAAATCTGAGTAGTTTATTGGGACATGGCAGAACTGTGAAACTGAAGATGTAATTGGAAGAAGTGAGTCACTGAGGGCTTCCCTTTAAAGGGTCTGCCTTAGCCCAACATCTTCCTATTGCTGCTTTGCTTCCTGGCTGCCATGAGTGAAAAACCTCCCTGAGCACACACTCCTCCTGCCGTGGTGCTCTGCCTCCCACAAGGCCTTAGTAAACCAAGGACTAAAATTCTCTGATACGTAAGATAAAGTAAGTCTCTTCAATTTTTATTTTATGTATATGAGTATTTTGCCTGCATGTATGTAAGTGTACTATACACATGCAGTGTGCATGGAGGCCAGAAGAGGGCATCAGATCCCCAGGAACTGGAGTTACAGAGGGTTGCTAGCTGCCATATGGGTTCTGGGAAGGGAACCCAAATCCTATTGAAGAGCAGTGTGTTTTTAACTGCTGAGCCATCTCTCCAGCCCTACTTGGCATACCCCTTCCCCCCTTTTAAGACAGGGTCTTCCTGTAGCCCTGCTGGCCTGGAACTCACTATGTAGATGAGGTTGGCCTTGAACTCACAGAGATCTGCCTGCCTCTGCCTCCTGAGTGCTGAGATTAAAGGTGTGTGCCACCTTGCCTGCCTTCTCCCCCTTTAAAAAAGATTTTATTTATTTTTTATTTTATGTGTACAAGTGTTTTGCCCTGCATGTATGTAAGTGCACCACGTGTGGGCTTAGTGCCTATGGAGGCTAGAAGAGGTTGCCAAATCCCCAGGAATTAGAGTTAAGGACAGGTGTTAGCCATCATGTGGGCACAGGGAACCAAAGGGAAATCTGTAAGAACAGCCAGAGCTCTTAACCGCTGAGCCATCTCTCTAGCCTCTCTTTCAGTTATTTGTTCCAGAGGTGAAAGCCTGACACACAAGAGCTCTACATTAAAAATATATCCGGGGGGGGGCATGCAGGCATAACTCTCATACACATAAAGTAAAAATAAATAAAAAAATTTAAACCACCAATAACCTTAAATTATGGCTTCCTACCACCCCCACTCTTAACTATAGCTAAATGCAGGATGCAATGAGGAAAAGACATAAATACTGGTACTTTGTAATATTTACTATTTTAAAATTTTTATCCCTTGATGAGCACATATTTGTACTTGATGAACTTTGAGGGGACAGAGTCTGGGCTTGAGAAATGGCTTGATGGGCAAAGTGCTTGCTGTGTAAACATGAGGACTTGAACCCTAGCACCCACATGAAAAGCCAATATATGGCAGCATGGGCCTGCAACCCCAGCACTGTGGAATCAGAAATAGAATCCCCAGAGCTTACTAGTCAGCCAGTCTAGTCAATCAGTGAGCACTAGGTTCAACGAGGGACTTCATCTAAAAACAAAAAGGTGGATGGCTGCTGAGATGGGTCAGTGGTTAAAAGCACTGGTTGCTCTTGCAGAGGACTTTGGTTCAGTTCCCAGAAGCCATGGCAGCCAACAACCATCCATAACTCCAGTTCCAGGAGACCTGACACCCTCTTCTGGCCTCTGTAGGCATTGTACAAATATGGTGCACTTAATATACATGCAGTCAAAACACTCCTACATAGAAAATTTTGTTTGTTTGTTTGGTCTTTTTTGAGACAGGGTTTCCCCATAGCCCCAGCTTGCCTGGAACTCACTATGTAGACCAGGGTGGCTTTGATCACAGAGATCCACCTGCCTCTGCCTCCTGAGTGCTGGAATTAAAGGCATGTACCACCATGCCCAGCTTACACACATAAAAAAATTTGGGGGGTTCTTTTTTGAGACAGGGTCTCCCTGTAGTCCCAGCTGGCCTGGAACTCACTATGTAGACCAGGTTGGCCTTGAACTCACAGAGATCTGCCTGCCTCTGCCTCCCGAGTGCTGGGATTAAAGGCATGTGCCACCATGCCCAGCTACACACATAAATTTTTTTTAAAAAAATAAATAAGGTGAAGAGGGACAGAAAAAGACACCTGATATTAGATCTGGACTCTGCACACACATGCATGGGTATGCACACTCACACACACACACACACACACACACACACGTACACACACGTAAATAAGAGTCTTCTTATTTAAAATAAATGTGTGTGTGTGTGTGTGTGTGCATACGCATACCATGGTGTGTATGTGGCAGTCAGAGCACAACTAGGGGCAGTCAGTTCTCTCCTTCTGTCATGTGGGTCCAGGGGATCTAACTCAGGTTGTGAGGTTGTGTGGTAAGTGCCTTTACTCACTGAGACATCTCTACAGCCCCATTTTTTAAATTTTAATATTGTTATTATTATTAATAGTAGTAGTATCATTAAAGAAAGAGAAGAGAGTCTCTGGAAATTCAGATGTTAGGTGTTGAGATCTGGAAAGACTGGAGCCTAAGTCTTAGTGAACCTGAGCCGAGAGTAACTCCCAGTGCCAAGAAAGGTGCAGAAAACCCGAAGGATAAAGACACTGTATACACCAAGAAATTAAGAACAAGAAGCCACTAGGACAGTGAGGATATTTAGTAAAGACATTTAAGAAGGGAACAAATAAAGTTAGTTTGGTGATAAATTCTAGTATAATTTTTACCATCAGTGTAAAATGAATTATGTAAATAATATTGTCTGTGTTTACAGGAAAAAAGCTTGAGTATATTTTCTTTTAAAGTCCATATGGAGATCATAAAGGGGGTAATCAGGAACCCCAATAATGACAATTTAAAAGTTTGGGAGTGGGAAGATGAAAAAAAACTTTACATTTACCTAGTTTTGAGTTACGATTATGTAATCCAAAACCAACTTACACACTCAGTCCCATATAATAGATGTTTACACCTAGGTACAAGTATAGCTCAAGATTGTAACGTACACCCTTGTAAGAGGATCTGCCTAAGTACCAATGAACTTGTGCCGTGGTCCACTCCCCTGGCCATGGTTTATGGCTGAATGATTCAATCTATAAGAGGGGCTAATTTGGTCATGTTTCTTGTCTTAAAAATTTGACCTAAATCAGTCACACATACCAGAACTTAAAGACCATACAGAGTCAAGAATGGAGCTGGTGCTGTAGACAGTTCGAGTCATTTAAAAACAGTTGTTTTAAGGGAACAGAAAGTCCAATGAAAGGAGATAGAGCTGGTCTCAGGACTCAGAGGGATTGGAAAGAGGAACAGAAAGAAGTAGCATTAAAAGGATTTGCAGCAGTTTCAGAGACAGCAATCCCTCTGATTTTTTAATTTCAAGGTTGGAATTACTACTTCTTTAATGGGTTTAGTAGCTTTATGTTCTGTGAGCTTCCAAGTAAGAGGCAAGGTTGAACAAAAAATGTCTAGGGGAGCTCAGGCAGTGCAGTGTGCTGCTCTACCAGATCAATTCTGGTCTGGATACAAGTAATGAAATGCCAGTCTGTTTTCACTGCAGTCTGGTGCAGAGAGCATCCCAGCGAAACAAAACAAAACCAGACTCACTGATAACTTTATTGCCAAGGTGAGAGTGAAATAAAGTTTGCTTATAACATAAAACCAGGTAGATATGAATTAAATTGAAGAAACACAAATTAACTGTTATTTCTGAGGGACCCAGGGCTTCAATTTTTATAATATATGTATTGGCATAATATATACATGCTGATATGAAGTTGCATTAAAATATCAATCCAACTAAGGCCTAAATAACTAACGCCTTGAATAAGCCATGTTCCCAGCCAGACTTTTAACAGATTTATCACTGATACCAAAAAGAGGGCTGGGAATGTGGCTCAGTGGTAGAGTACCTATATGACCAAGGTCCTGGGTTCAATCAACAGTACTGCAGGGGGAAAAACAATTGAAAGCAGGGGCTAAGGAAATGGCTCAGTAGTAAAGTGTCCAAGCAAGAGGGCCTGGCCTCAGAATCTGCCCAAGGTCACATGTATCTGTAACCCCAGAGCTGGCATGACAGAGACAGGCAGATACCTGCAGCCTCTGGTTAGTCAGCCTAGCCAATCGGTAAGCACCAGGTTCAGTGAAAGACTGTCTCAAATGTAAGGTGGAACCAGGTGTGGTGGTATACATCTTTAATCCTAGCACTAGGGAGACAGAAGCAGGAGGATCTCTCTGACCAGGCCAGCCTGGTCTACATAGCAAGTTCCAGGCCAGCTGAGGCTACAGGGAGACTGTCTCAAAAAAAAAACAAATAAAATAAAATAAAATAAATTTAAAAATGCAAAATAAGGTGAAATGACCTCTGGCCTCCACAGGTTTGTGCCCACATGCCGTATTCATATATAACGCCCGATCAGAAAGATATGATTTTAGTAGGATACTGCCAGACCAAAGTTACCCCGAGAATGCTATGCTAAAGTACTAATTTGTAAACTTGATACTTGAGGATAATGATTATCTGATTGTATTTTCTCAGTTTTGGCAGAGGAAATTTCTGATTTCTGATAAGACATTGCATTATGGAACATCAGATGGGAGTATTAGTACTCTTTTTTGGTTATAAACTGTTCTGTGGAAAATGTTGGAGAACACAGCCTGAGACTGCAAGACATGCTCCCCATCATTTTATGACTGACACATGAGGTATTCTTGTGGTGACTGAGATGTAGTCATGGTATACAGTGGACACTGTGTTTCCACTGCAAAAGGGTTTAGATTTTTATATTTTTGTAAGTAGTGGTTTTGAAATTACATTGCAATTTGGTTAAAACCAAATTGTACTGTATAAATTTTTTATGATTTAAGTAAAGATTCTCTGCTGGATGTGTTTGTCTTAAAGACTACTGGGGGGGGGTTATCTACTACATATTTGCTTTATTGAAAACTACTTCATTTTTCATAAAGGATTTAGGGAACATTTTAGTCAGAACTTTGGCTCTAGCTGGGTGTAGTAGTACATGCCCTTAGTCCCAGTACTCAGAAGGCAGAGACAGAAGGATCTCTATGAAATCAGGGTCAGCTTGGTCTACATAGCAAGTTCTAGGCAGCTCTATAGGGAGACTCTGTCTCAAAAAACCAAACCAACCAAACAGCTCCCCGCCCCCAAATCCTAGAACTCTGGCTCTGATTCCATCACATTAATCTGCTCTTCCAGATCTTTTTTCTCTTTTTTTTATGTGTATTTTTTGTATTTTATATGTAGGTAGGTGCACCCATGTCATGCAATGCCCAGGGAGGTCAGAAGAGGGTGTCTGCAAGAGCAGTCAATGCTCTTAACCACGGAGCAATCTCTCCAGCCCCTGAGATCTCTTTTCTTCAAACCTTGCAGAAAAGTTTAAAGAATGATAATATGAATTCCCTCATCAACCTACTTAAATTCAGCAGTTGACATTTTGCCACATTGCTCTGTTTTTCCTTCAAGCAACAGACAAACATCATGACATTTCTCCCCTAAACAATCAGTCCTGTGCTGCTCTTCTACAAGTGGAAGGGACAAGACCCAAGATATTTTAGGTGAGTATTTGCACCAACACTAAAATTTAGAAGAAAAATTTAAGAATTTTTCCATTTTCTAACAATTTAAAAGACGGTATTACAATATATAAAGAAAAGCTACTATGAATTGTCTGACTCGTCCATGTCTTCCATAGTAATGAAATGGAGTCCTGATCTGTAACATGAACTCTTGTGTGCTAAGCACTGTATTTAAACAAATTGCCTCTTCTAATCTTCAAAACAATCCTTACATTTAGGTGTTTGCTATTTCCACTGTATGCAGTAAACTAATGTGTCTGTTTTAAGAGCCTTCCCTCTCTTCCCTACACTGTAGTATGTAAAATACTAATACTTCTTGTCAATGAACTTAAATTCATTTTTGGAAAATATGTGCCCAACCAGTTTGATTTATTTAAAAAAACAAAACAAAACAAAACAAAAAAACAAAAAACAAACTCCTTTCCAGAACCTTCTCTTCCTTGTCAAAAATTCCCTAAAATTTATTTTTTCATTCATCTTAGTGAAAACATACCAGTTGGATGGGAAAATTAAAAGGTATCTTATGTTCTTAATGATTTTTGCCACATATTTACTTTCTGGTAGTTAACAAATTTGAGGGTTAATATCTCTATCATACTAATGAATTATTCCATCATAAATGAAAAAAAGTCATTCAAAATAAAGCAAATATTGAGCAATCAGAGGTGTTCAACCAAGTACACAGTAATTTAGCAATCAAATTCCACAGTAAATAAAATTCAACTATGACACTGGGTGAACCAGAGGAAAGACAATGTATCACACTCTGTTCACCCTTTGACAACACACAGGTACACAAGCATATAGATTAGTGAACAAAAGCCCCCTCTGGACTCTCCTTTCTCCCAACACACATGCATAATACACAGGTTAGAGCTGCTCCATCTATACCCAAGGCCTGGTATTTACAGGCTGAACCTCCTGTCCACTTCCCATACAATTTCCCCCTCCTTCCAGACTTCCTATCCCCTGCCTCTGCCTCCTTAAATACCTTCAGAATACACGGGATCTCTGGTGGTCCTCAGGTCTACAGACTGTATTACCTTCATGCCAGGATACAAAGAAGGAATAGAAATAGAGAAACAGTGAAGCTCTAGCCAGACTGAGAACTTCTGATTCCACAGAGGATGGGAACTAGGAATTCCACAACCAGCCCCCTGCCCACTCCAGAAACCTTCAGGGCAGAGGTCTTGATAGACTGCAGGCTCTTGGTGAATGTCTGGATTACATTTTCAACACAGGGCACAGGAGACAGATGACTATTTTCATCAAAGACTAGCTGTGATAAGAGAAGAGGGTTTTGCCGTGGGGCCTGTGAAAGAAGGATCAGGAGAGATTGTAGGGCCAGGTACAAGTATACCTCATCCCACCCTGTCTGCAGTCTGACCACCTTCCCACCTCTACCCACCACCTCACTTGCAAAATGTTGGCTACAAAAGAGGTTATTTCATCTTCCAAGATGGAAACAACGTTCTGACAAATCATGTACTCCACCAGGCGGGCAAACTTTCCCAGCTTCAGCAACCAGATTTCTGCCTGCTTCAGCTTTTTCTCCAGCTGCCTGCCAAGTACCCTCTGGAGGTATATAGAGCCTTGGCCCTTCCTGATCCTGTTCCAGTTTTGTACTCGTTCCTGCAGGCCCTGTTGCATTTGGTATGTGTCCTCGTGAACCTTTCAGGATGGAAAGGGAGATACTCATTGGAGATGGAAGAGTGGGGAGTCAACTGTCTAGACACTCGCTGGTCTGTACAAACAATACGGTCTTGGTGTCTGGAGCCTAGAAGCTAGATATGCATATGGAGGGCTCCACAAATTTATAAGTGACCAGAGAAGACACAAAATAGAAGCTATATATTAAGAGGACACATGTGCTAATGTGATAGGCCCAGTCTACCTATTGAAAGGTGTGGTGGGTTGAATGAAAATGTCCCCCATAGGCTCCAACTATTTGGACATTTTGTCTCCAATTGGTGGCAGTTTTGGGAAGCTTTGAGGTATGGCCATGCTGGAGGAATGGGGGTGTCGTTGGGGGAGGGCTTTGAGAGTTCTTAGGCCTTGGCAGATTTCTAATTACTCTCTGCTTCCTGGACCTGCTTGAAGATGTGAGGGCTCTGCTTTCTGCACTGGCCACCTACTGCCACCATGCCTGCCCATCATGATGGACTCTAATCCCTTTGGAACCATAAGCTCAAATAAACTCTTCTTTCTATAAGTTTCCTTAGTCAAGGTGTCTTATCACAGCAACAGAAAAATAACTGATACAGAAGGTCACAGGATGAGGCAGCTGTCCTTGGTGGCACATGCTTGTAATTCCCACATTTGGGAGGAGAAGGCAAGAGGATTGGGAGCTGAAGACCATCCTGGGTTATAATGAAACCATGCCTCAAAAAAAAAAAAAGATAAAGCCCTCAGGATGGAATTCAAACAGAAAATAGTATATGGGAGGGTCACAGTGCACAGAAGAGATGACGACTATATGAATAAAGCTCAGCAATAATTCCAGGATACGGGCTCTAACCATTAGCCATGCTGAGCAACATAACATTACTTTATATTCTAATATAGGCTATTTCTGGACACTGACATAGGCTTTCAATTGAGGGGAAGAAGGTGGCAGGGCTGGGAGCCTCTTTGTGGGTTCTTTTCAGATCTAGGAAGATTCTAAACTGACAAAGGCTAATGACAGTTGTCAAGTCTTTTGACTTATCTTGTTGAGGAACATAAGAGAGATACAAGAAAGCTTTGTATGGCCAGATGGACGTGTGGTCCTCACTGCTCTGTTGTTCCTTGGGATGCTCCACTAGCTTCTGATTAGAGTTGACTGGTGTCTGTGGATTATATTTCTGCTATCTATGAGCTCAAGCCTCAAGTTTCTGGGACTCAGGTGAGCACTAGGCAAACATGTCCTCAGCACTGGGAAAGTGTTGTCTTCCCATGCTTTAGCAATACCCTCAAGACCTAGTGCTTCTACCTCACAGCCCCAGTCTAGCACATCATCATTATCTAGACACTTGTAGGACTCATCCACTCTACTGCTGAGAAGGGACCCTCTGTCATGACTCATTTTTTTATTGCTTAACATAATGCCTACTATAGGTAATTTATAAAGAACAGAAATGTGGAAGCTAGGAAGAGTCTTTTTGCTCCATTCACCAGATAAGAGGAACACTATGTTCTTTTTTTTTAAGCCCCAGCTGTCCTAGAACTCACTATGTAGACCAGGCTGGCCTTGAACTCACAGAGATCTGCCTATCTCTGCCTCCTGGGTGGTGGGATTAAAGGCATGCACCACCATGCCCGGCCAGGAACACTATGTTCTTAGGTGGTGTGTGGTGGAAGGGCAAAGAGGCAAAGGAGGTTGGGTGGGAAAAGCTTTCCTGGTCCTATCACCTCCCAAAGGCTCCATCTCCTAATACCACCATAGTGGCACCTTGTTTAAACACCTGACCAAAAAAAACCCCATAATAATAGATCATGGGAAAAAGGCAAGAATCTACCAGAACATCCTGGAGCACTAGACAGGAGGTCTCAGATACAAAGTAGACATAATTAGGAAAGACTCCATCACTGCATGCATCTACTAGCCACGGAGGCTTGCCACAGGTTCAAAGATCATCCTAGTAGCATGAAAGTTTCCATTGCAGTTCTTAAATTCCCTAATGCCCCAATTCACTAAAGTTAGCACAAACAACTGACCTGCCACTGTTAATCTCTTCTCCTTCGTGCTCCCAGAACAAGACCAAACCTTAGGGAAAGTTTGAGTCCCAGTCTCTGCTCACTTGTTATCCACCTATCCAGTATAGAAACTACTGTTGCTGGGCAGGATGACGGATCTAATCCAACAGCAGAATCCAGGTCACAACGGATCCCAGAGACGTTTGAAACGTCTGGGGATCTCAGATTGGAGAACGGGCTTACAGTAGAGCCTCTTACCAGTTGGAGAATGGATGTACAGAGATTCAGAAAGCGACAGAGTAGCTGCAGAGCCTTGTGATTCTCTTTGGCTAGAGCCTTCTGCAGATCCAGCAGTTCATAGGTCTGATCTGGCTCCTTGGGTAGCCAGGACACAGAGTGTAGCTCCTGTAGGAGCCTAGAATCAAGGAATAAGCTAGTTAGAGCTGGTATCTCAGCCCTCTCTCCTTCAACACCTTTGAACTCTTCCCAGCCCAGCTCAACCCAGACTGAGCAAATGTTTACAAAGACTAATATTCCCAGTGATCAACAGTGACAGCTTCCTCTTGAGAGGTCTTGAGTTGAGTTCAAGACCAGAAAGTTGTTAGCTAGGGAATGATTTGGAAAAGGCTTGTGGAATGTACAAATATTCATACCTAGTGACCCTTCTCCAAGAAAAGGTCCAAATAAATCCCAAGATCTGAAGAGACAAAGAGACTTCTTTCTTGGAATAAGGGAAACTGAAGGCCCTAAAACATCTAAGTTGACAGGTAAGCTTTAGGATCAAAGGCAATTAAAGTATAAATTATCTAGAGCTGACTATCCCTGGGGAAGTCAGCTCCTGCTTTTCAACTCCCCTGTTTCCCCCAGAGAACTCCATTGTGTCTTAGACTTCCTTGAAAACTATGAAAAATCCCTGGAAAGTAGATAGGATAACCATGATGAGGATGGATATATGAGTGTAATTTATTCTGTACTGAATATGGAGCCTCATTCAATCCCCATGAGCACCGTGTACCTGATGTCTTTGTCTTAATTTCCAGAGCAGTAACTCAAGGTTACAAAGAGTAAAGTCCTTTGCTAGCTTGGGAATCTAGATTTAACTCTATCCATCCTCCCAAATGCTTATGCATTTTATTACACCATCACCAGACATGATGGCATATAGCTGTAATTCTATTTCTTGGGAAGCTAAGGCAGGAGGATCAAAATGAACTGACATACCAAGTTAGAGGTCAGCCTGAGGGGTACATGAGACCTAGTCTAAAAAAAAAAAAACTCACCCTAAACCAAAACCAAAAACAGTAACAAAACCCCAGAAAAACAAAACAAATAATTACCTCATGATTGACTAGGCAGGTACTTAAGTACTTAAAGAAGAGGTTCAAACTAGTAATCACTGTATCAACTTCAGACTGAAAAGTTTTCCAATGTGTACTGCTAAGAGTTGGCTAGTACAGTATTTTAACTAAAATTTGAGCCAAATAGCTAAAATTAAGAAATTTTTATAGGACCAGTGAGATTGCTCAGCAGGTAATATTTGCCACCAAACCTGCTGATCTAAGTTTGATCCCCAGGTCCCACAGGGTAGAAGGAGAGAATCAACTCCCACAAGTTGTCCTCTGACCATGTATACACAAAACTAACAAATGAATGAATGTAATTTAAATTTTTTTTGTCTTTTTTGAGACAGGGTCTCCTTGTAGCCCCAGCTGTCTTGGAACTCTACTCCTGGAACTCACTATGTAGACCAGGCTGGCCTCGAACTCACAAAGATCCGCCTGCCTCTACCTCCCAAGTGCTGGGATTAAAGGCATGCACCACCACGCCCGGCTTTCATTTATTTTAATTACCACAAAATATAGATTTCCAAGAAATCCTAAAAAATAAGGTAATCTGATCACATTGGACCTAAATGTCTCAAAATGCCAGTTAGGTGGAACTGAGTAGTGACTGTCTTCTTCAGATGCTATCTCCAGACTGCAGTTCCCATGATCCCTAATGTCTCACACCTAATCATTGTATTCTTGCAGCATATTCTGCTTAGGCTACTTGGCATTTGAGTTTGTAACTCATATCACAGAATACACCTGGGAACAAGATGACTAAAACATCATGAAGAAAGGCAAGGCAGTGCTAAAATAGGATTAATAAGTTTTAAGTGTGTGTGTAGGGTGGGAATTAAAGAATTTATGGATTCAGACACCTGAGTTTGACCCACATACTTGATACTTGTGTTTTATGTAGGATAAGTTGATATAGAACATGTAATTACATGGTGGTATGTCCAGAATATGTAATTCATTTAAAAACTGGTAGATAACAATATGTAACATATGATCATATGTTGTATATATGATAGAAGATGACAAGGATATGAGATAAAATGCTTGTGGTGGTTATTTGTGGGTGGTGAGATTAGAGAGGTCTTTTTCCCGTTTTTGTATTTTAAATTTTTATAAATGGATATATCATTTACTTTTGTCAAAATAATTTTTTGTTATTATTGATACAGAGTTTTAAAGGCTAGAGATGGAGCTCACGGGTAAAGCACCTGCCTAATATGTTCAAGGCCCTAGGCTCAGTCACCAGCACTGCAACACACACAAACACACCAAAAAACAAAAGCAGAAAAGAAAATGGGACAGGACCCCCCATGTACCCTAGGCCAGCTTCAAACTTGTGATCCTCTTGCCTCAGCCTTCTGAGTGCTGGGATTACAAGCATGTTTCACCACCCCCAATGTTCAAGATAAAATTGAAATCCATGGCAGTTGTGTTTTTGATACTTCACCTGCTAATATGGAGCAGCCCTGCTCCAAAGTGAGGCACAACCAAGAGCAGATGATTCATCAAGAAAGTCTGTATCCGAAGCAGCCCGTACAACTTCGCATTCTTCTTCCAGCTACCGGTGAGAGGTGAGGGACAATTTGCTATTTCTCTCGCCCATTTCCCCACCAAATCCCAAGCCCACCATCACCTACCAGGTCAAGGCCTTTCGTAAGAGGCAATACTTAAAGAAGGGAATGGACTGGAGCTCCTGCCAGAGAACAGAGTGGCGGTGCCAGGTGCCCAGCGACATGGTCTCACTGCCCTCCGCAGGATGTACATGCAGGATCCCAAAGGGAGAAAAGACATAGTGTTCAGGATTCACCTTATTTGGTGGAACCACTATCAGGTTGTAAGGCCTGTTTAAAAGTAAAACAAAACAAAACAAAACAAAAACCTCTAATCAATGGGAACTAAAGTAACTTGTGCACATTTCATAGAAGGACCAGAGAAGGATGAAGAAGAGAAAAAGAAGGTAGGAAGGAAGCCGAAGAACGTAGGAAGAGGGTAAAGAGAGCAGAATAATATTCAAACTAAAACAAGTGGAACACATATTAAGAAATTTAAGCCAAAGACAGATGAGGAGACAAAATGGCATCGCACCCATTGGCCTCTTCTGGGTTTGTGTCTTCAGTTTTTATATATCTCATAAAATTTAAGGCATCATCCTGTGTAAGCTGCAACACCATTTCATGAAAAGCTAAGATTAAAAAGACTTCCACTGTAAGCTTTATCGGTCTGTAAGATGCACTGAAATTTCAGCTGTGTTGAACTCTTAATAGTGGCTACCAGAACCTGTGAAGGATGTGGATGAGGGAAGGATAGAGAGGATAACTAGGGCTGGGGCCATGGCTCCATGGCAGAGCACTTGCCTAGCATTTGTGTGACCATTCAAGCACATGAAAAAAACAATAAGATTTGGATCTCATGGGAGACAGTAAATGAATGCAACTAATGTAGAATAAGGATGCTTATTTTTATAGTCTCAGAGATTTTTAAAAAAGGATCAAGATACAGAAGTTAAATGACAGTAGATTTACTTTCAGTCTCAGAACAGGATGTTTTCGTAAGATCAAGTTTCCCTGACACTGAGATTTAAACATGCAAGTCTTGCACTGGGGTTAGAAGAGGTCATCATTAAATTTGCTTATGAGGCCATGAAGAAATGTTTTCCTTGTGCTAAAAAGAAAGCAAAAAGAAAAGCACTATTCAGACAAAAGGCTGTGAGAGCAAAGAGGAGGTGGAAAATGAAGAGGAGGCTGAGAAGGGAAGAAGGAAGGAGACTAGGAGGTAGGAGGGGGGTTATGTGGACAAGGAGCAGGAGAGGAGAATGAACATGGGCATCTTGGTTAGTCTTGATCGTTAACGTGAAATGACCAAGAGTCATCTGAGAGGAGAATCCTCAAGTGAGGAATTTCCTAGATCAGAGTGGTTTGTGGGCACGTGTGTAGGGGAGGTTCTTGATTGGTAATTGATACAGGAGGGCCCAGCCCACTGTGGGTGACACCATTTGTAGGCAGGTAGGTCTTGGCTATATAGAACCAGCAAGCAGCATTCCACCATGGCTTTGCTTAGAGTTCCTGCTTAAGTACCTGCCCTGACTTCCTTCAGTGAATAGATTGTGACCTAAACATGTAAGTCAAATAAACCCTTTCCTCCCCAAGTTGCTTTTGGTCAGCAACACAGATGAATCTAGAACAACGGGGAGAAAGAAAAGGGGGAAGATAGCATTGGAGGAAATCAGGAAGAAGAGGGGCAGAAGAGCTATGGATACAGGCTCTTACCTAAAGTGCCGATCAGGAGCCACATTGAGATAGAAGAAGTGGACCTTCTTCACAGACTTCTCTGCTTTCAGAATGGACTTCACCTGGCTGCTTAGGATGGAAGTCTCAGATAAGAAGTCATAGCTTCTCTTCTTGAAGTCCTTCTCATCAGGAGCTTCAGAGCCAAGCTGAGACCTGCATGACAACAAAATTCCGAGGGAAACGGCAGAGGTCAGGTACCTAGAGCTGGGGCTTGCCACTACTGGCCAGTAAAAGCAGGAGCTAGATCAAGTGTCTGAGGGGACAGAGGCAGCATTGTCAGAGCCTGTCTAATCTATTCTCAAAGATGTCACACACTGAGCAAATGCAGTCCACTGTGCAAGTCAGTCATCTGTATTAACTAACTGATACAAGTGCACAAAAAACCTCCTTTTCTGATAAATGAATAATCTCACTAGATTGATTGTGATTGGTACAGTCAGTGTTATATGTAGTGTGTATAAATAATGGGAAGACCTTATTTTCCAAGCTCATCACTCTGTAAGCCCACAGTCTTGGAACTCTTTATACTTGTTTTCCAAACCTCCAGTCCTGCATGATCTCTGTGCCTGTCAATCTTGCTCTTCTCTTGTCATTACCCAGCTTCTAGCCTCCTCTCCTTCCCTTTCCAGCCAAAATCAAATGGTGTAGCCCCTGACTTTCTCAGGCCTGCACCAATACCCTCATCTTCTTCCCCTTCTATAATATTTCTAAATAGCTGGTACAGAGTGTTTTGGATGTTCTCAACACAAATAAATAATAAATATATGTCTGAGATTATAAAGATGCCAATTGGGGCTGGAGAGGTGGCTCAGGGGTTAAGAGTACTTGTTTTTCCAGAGGACATGGGGTCAATTCTCAGCACCCACATGACAGTTCTGTCACCCCCTTTTGGCCTTGGAGGGCACTACATACATACCAGTATACAAACAGGCAATCAAAACACTTATAAAAATAAAATATAATCATAAAAATAAATGTTGATTATCTAAAATTTATTTATAAAAATTATACAGAAACTCTAAACCAGATTACCTGAGCTTTTTCTTTTTTTTTAATTTTATGTGTTTGTGTGTATTGCCTGCATGTAGGTAAGTGCACCTGTGTCATGCAATCCCCCAGAGGACAGAAGAGGTTGTCGGATCCCCTGGAACTGCTGGGATTCAAACCCGGATCTTCTGCAAGAACAACCAGTGCTCTTAACTGCTGAGCCATCTCTCCAGACCCTGAACTAATTCTTTTTAAAGAAGTCTCATTATATAACTTTGAACTTGCTATGCATCCCAGGCCTGCCTCAAACCCAGTTTCCTGCCCCTACCTCTGAAATACTGGTATTACATGCATTTTCCCCATACCCAGAACCTAGATTAAAAGTTTTGGTATAGCACACACACAAACTAGAAATGGTTTAACTTAGACTTACTTACCCAGTCAGAATATTAATATCGTTGGTTAACCCAACTTTAATCACCAGAATAAGTTACCCAAGGAATAATAGTATAATCTCATTCTTGAATCCATATCAGTAATAGGCTATGCTATTGGATCAAGTCATCTTAACTGGTATAACTGTGACTAAAAGTACATTTTCTAGCCGTGTCTGATGCAGATCTGTAATCTCAATTATTCAAGAGGTTGAGTGGAAGGATGGCAAGTTCAAGGCCAATCTAGGTAACTTAGTAAGACTCTGACTCTAAATAAAAAGTACAAATAGGACTAGAAACTTGGCTCAGTGGGATAGCACTTGGGTAGCACACACGAGGCCCCAGGATCAATCCTAGTTTGACAAAAAATAAAAGCTATTTCCTTTGTAGTGAGGTCTTACATAATCTCAGAACCAGGTCTATGGCTCTTGGCAGAGTACTGACAGTCTCATTCTGGGCTCATTCTGCTTCGGTGTCTTAGTACAAGCCCTCAAGTGGACCACTGTTCTCAGGCCCCTCAAGCTGTTATACGTGACCCCAGCCTGACTAAGGCCTCTGTCCCATTCTGCTCTTCCTTCTTTGCCTGGATAAACTGTAGTTCTCAGCTATGAACTAACTGCCTCCCCCCCACCCTCCAGTTCCAGTTCCCTTTCCATATGCGTATCTGTCTCCTAAGTTTGAAGAAAGAAGAGCCCTTTATTCTCTGCAGGGCTAATTTCTTCATGTGTGCTCTAGATCCTTCACTGTTCTCTCTTGTGAATTTTAATTTCCTCTTCTTGTCAGCCCAGTGAGTCATTTAGTCTACAAGTATTTATGGGGTATCAACTTCTCAAGCACTGCCTGAAGGGTTGTGAATGTCTCTTTACTTAAAAAAATAAAAAATCTCTTCCCTTTTTAAGACAGTCTTCATGAAAGAATGGTAAAATGGCGTCCATTTCCTCTCCCACTATATAATTTGGCTTCCTCTCCACAAAACTGCCAGAAATGACTTTCATCAACCTCAGTAGCATTCAGTACTCCCAACTTCTCCCTCCTTGAAATGTTTTCACCCCTAGTCCATAAGACATGCTGATAATATGATCTATACCCAATCTATGCTCCTCTGATGTACATCTCTCTCTCTACCTCTAACCCTCCACCCCCAATTCCATGCTGCCAAGGTAGCAGACAGACAACAGACATCAGGTTTTTGTTTTATAATAATTTGTTACTTAACATCTATCTCCCTCACTAAACTGTGATGCTCCAAGGGAAAGGACTGGGTCTATCTGGTTCATTTCTTGTATCCCCAGCATCGAGAAGTTAGATAACATAAAAGTTATCTAATAATGATTATTAAATGATTCAGTGCCTTGGGAGCCAGCCTTGTAGAACTTTGTAAACTAAACCATATTAGCTAGACCACAGAGATTTACTGCCAGGTCAAAGAGTAAAGACAATTTGATCCTTTCCTAATACATTAGCTCAATACCATTTCTGTTACAGTTCCTCAAGAGAGAAAAGTTATACTTGGGATAACTCTTCAAAAGCAAGATTCTGCTGTAACTTGAACTGCTGACATTTGCCACCTTCCTTCAGAGTGTCAGAAGCCTGTCTACCTACCCACCATTACGGCTCTGATTATTCAGGAAAAACCTTATCCAGCCATAAACTGAGGAAGCAGAAACTGAGAAAGGCATGCTTGATTAAAGAGTAAACTACCTTACCCCCCCAGACAGTAAATGTGTCATAGACAAGATTTAAAATCCCTAGAAAATCAGACCAGAGCTAGGGGAAAGTTCCTAAAGTCAAGGAACTCTCAGAAGGGTCCTCTGCAGCTGTTCTGAAATCCTAGAATTCTGATGGTCAGATTGTGGGCTGGAAGGAAGGATCATTGCTCAAGGTGCCACACTGCTAAAACTATACTGTCAGAGCAGGAAGAAGACTCAAAAGGGGTCTGAACTCTGCTTCAGAGCTGGTAAATCTCATACAGACCTGTGGGGGATGATCACTCAGAAAAACACTCTCTAGGAGTAACCCATCTATATCTAGTACCAGGACTCAGAACAAGATAGGCCCAGAGGTGAGGTTCAGCGATTATGAGTGAATGAGAAAAGGAACTAAGGAGGCTTCTGGCATCATCTGAGAAAGAAGATTGGAAACTCAAGGTACTGTCTCAAGCTCTGGCTTCCCAATGGCCAACTTTTCTCTTTTAATTTCTGCACGTCCCTATGGTTTAGCAGTAAGACACCAGTTTTTTTTTTAATGTGTCTCAAGCTCTGGCTTCCCAATGGCCAACTTTTCTCTTTTAATTTCTGCATGTCCCTATCTATGGTTTAGCAGTAAGACACCAGTTTTTTTTTTTAATGTCTTATTTTTATTTTATGTGTATGAGTGTATTTCCTGCATGTGTGTAAGTGTGCCCGTGTCATGCAATGCCTAGGGAGGTCAGAAGGCATTGGATTCCCTGGATCTGAAGTTAGGGATGGTTGTTAGCCACCATGTGGGTGCTGGGACTCAAACCCGGGCCCTCTGCAAGAGCAGTCAGTGCTCTTAACCTCTGAGCTATCTCTTCAGCCCCCATGAGATACTGGATTTATTTTGCAAACAAAAGGAAAACAGGAGCAGATGATACCAGCTCTGCTGAGGTTGACCTAAGCCGGAAGACCCACATGGAGCTGATTCAAGACATCCAGTGACACTGCAAGCACCTCAGTGAAGTTTTTCCCTCCTCTACTCAAAGTCCCAGAGATGGCCACTTACTTTCCTGCAGCAGGCTCCTCTTCCATATGGTCAGCACCATTGCTTTCATACTGTACAGGGATGTCTGTGGCCAATGCCAAGGGCAGGAGACTGAGGCTATTGAGCCACTGGGTCTCTTCTAGGGCCACCTCAGCACCAACAATACCCAGGCAATGCTGTAGCTCGGGCAGCGTCAATGGTCGCAGCCAAGTGTCCAATTCCTTTTCTTGTTGCCCACCCCACCGGGCCTTCACAATAGGGCAGGCTGGGCGTGGGGACTCTCGATGGAACCTCTTCTTCTGGGGATGGCAGTCAACATGGGAGGCACGATGTAACAAAGAGCTGTCTGGGGGAAAAACCTTGTCTATGGCATCTAGCAGGTCCAGCTGGAGATGGGATTGGACCTTGGGTGCCCAGCAGTACAGCTGCTCCAGGAAGGGCAGCAAATCAAGGTGACCACCTAGCAACTCACGATATGGAGGCAACAGACCCAGTACTGCATACAGGTAGCGCCAAGCCTCAGAGCTGCCATCCTGCAGCACAGCTGATATCAGAGATTGCAACTCAGCGAGCAGGAGCTCCAGTGCTACCCGCTCCTCTGATTCAACCAGTTCCCTCAAGAGCTCCTTCGCTTTCTTTGGACAGCTCCAGGCATGGTCCTCGCTGTGGCAGTCACATTCAGTGTACTCAACCCCAAGTGTATCAAATGGTGGCATATCAGAAAACAGCTGTTCCTTCCTCTCTTCCATGTCAAAGCAGAGGCAGGCATTCAACTGCTGTCGAACTGATCTTGCCCACAGCTCAGGATCCAAATGCCAGTTCCAGACTTTGGATTGCTGGTTCTCACCTGCCCAGGAGAGGGGTGGGGAAGGGCTCAGGCTCGGGGCTGGGTCAGTGGGGTTAGGGCAGGAAGACGGATAGAACTGCAGGCGCAGGCAGACCAGCAGAGGGCCTTTCCTGGGACCCGCAGAGCCTCCTACTGCTAAAGACTGGTTAGAAGCAGGTGCAGGTCCGAGGAGGGAACCCTTCCAACCACCCAGCGCCCTGTCCTCACCTGGCCTGCCGGGCTCAGAGCGCAAGGCAAGGGAAGGGGCACAGATCTGCTGGTGTGGTTTCATTGCTGAAGTGCATCAACTTAGACTTCGGATCCGGTCACTCAATATAGACGTGTGGAAATCTTTTAAAGCTGCAATCATGTGGACAGGAGGACTTCCTTGCAGAACTCCAGTCTCTGAAAGGAACCTTCAGAGTGGGAGCTGGGATCGCCTACAGCAGGGGACACGGATGGGGTCGTCACTCAGAAGACCAAAACCCTGTCCCCTGATGTCCTCGCCCACGGTCCCAAAGGATCTTGACGGGGAAAACGAGGAGATTGCCGGGGGACTGCTCGGCGGGGTGAGGAAGCCTAGAAGAGGCTGAGCGGGATGAGGGGTGGGTCCCCGCGTGGGGAGGAGCCTTCCCGGGCCTCGGTGCTGGTCCTGAGCTGAGAAAGGCAGCGAGGACTCAGCTCCACCTGCTCCCTGCTGTTAGAACCGTTACAAAACCCTGGAGGCCCGAGACAGAGGGAGCTGGGAGGAAGAGCCAGCGCTGGGTGGGCGGGGCTTAGGGGGCCCGGCCAAACAGGTGGCCACTAGCCCCACACCTTACGGTCCATAGAGGACCCTGCAGGGCCTGGGAAAAGAATGGCGTGATTGGTCTGGGGCACTAGCAATGCCTACAGCGTTGTGAGCAGATGTAATCCACGTGCCTGTTTATCCCTCACTGAATGGCAAAGCTAGTTCAAGTCTCAGGAAGGTTTGTTACTGGGATTCTTCTCTCCCTGAAAGCTCCAAACAGCATAGCATCTGTCCTACGAAGAGATGGCACAGTGATTAAGAGTACTGCATGCTCTTACAGAGGACCAGGCTTTGGTTCCCAGCACTCATATGGTGGCTAACAACTGTCACTCCAGTTTCAGGGGATCTGATGTCCTCTTCTGGCCTCTGTGTCCACATGCATGCATGTGGTGCACTTACATACATGCAGGCAAAACACTCATACACATAAAAATAAATAAAACATAAAAAAGAATATTCATTAGTAATATAGGTTCTATGGCCAGTCTGCCTGAATGGAAATCTTGACTTCATCACAAGGCTTCATTTTATTTCATTTATTTTTCTTTTATGTGTATATTTTGACTGCATATATCCAAGTACACCTAAGTCATGCAATGCCCAGAGGCCAGAAGATGGTGGTGAATCCCCTGGAACTGGAGTTACAGATAGTTGTTAGCTGCCATTTGGGTGCTGGAAACTGAACCCAGGTCCTTGGCAAGAGCAACCAGTGCTCTTAACCACTGAGCCATCTCTCCAGTCCCCGAGGTTTGATTTTTTGAAAATGAAGAGAATCCAATGGAATATATATATTAGAGTCTGGATAATAGATACTTGATATAATTGACTGGTTGGTTGTTGTTCATTTTGACATAATGGTGAGTGAGACATAAGATTCAGTGAGGTCATGAAGAAGGGCATGGACAACTGACCCTTTCTAGGAAAGGAGGGAAGAGTTCCAACTCACAAGTCATAAAACAGAAGTTTTCCAGATGGGCAAGGACAAAAATGGAATTCTGTTCGGTAACCCCTGCTGAGCTCTCAACACTGCCTAAAAGTCTAGTTATGATTTTTTAAAATCAGTTCATTCTCCTATTGTGCATAAAATACTCAACTCACCATCTATTCTTCTCATTTTATTCAGATGGTAACTTCATATCCCGTAAAGAGGGGTTCTCCAGAGAAGATGTGTGTGTGGGGAGGGGGCTGGCTCCCTGAGGAGGCTGTAGTCCCACATCTGTAAGGGAAGTTCAGCAGCCAGCGTGCAAGAAGCTCAGACAAGTTATGTTATCGCTACACTGAGGTAGAATTTCCTCTTTTCTAGGAAACCTCAGTTTTCCTCTTAAGACCTCAACTGATTGAATGAGGCTGACCCCCATTATGAAGGGTATCTCCTTTGTTTAAAGTCAACTAATGATAGCTATTTGAATATGTTAGCCATATCTTCAAAGTACTTTCAAAAAAACTCCTAGTTTAGTGTTAAATAATTGGGTACTGCAGCCTAGCCATGCTGACACTAAAGCTAACCATCACAAAGCCTCTATAAAAGGAACTCTCTTTAGGAGTTGGGTGCCAAGCCTTCTATCTATAATCTCAGCACTGTTTGGAAGCTGAGGTAGGAGACTGCTGTGAGTCTGAGGCATGCCTGGGCTACGTAATGAATTCTAGCCTAGCCTGGGTTAGAATGAGACCCTGTCCCAAACAACTAAATAAATAAAAAACTAGCCACATAAATAATAATAAAAAAAAATAAGCTGGGCATGGTGGTGTACACTTGTAATTCCAGCGTTTGGGAGGTAAAGGCAAGAGACATCAGTCATTGAAGCCATTCTTGACTGCATATTGCATTCAAAGTCAGTCTGGGCTACATGAGATTGTCTCAAAAAACCTGTACAACTGCAAAAACAAACAAAAAGCAGTATTAAACAGACTCAGTGGGTTATAAATTTTTTTCAAAGAACATATTAGAAAATTTTATAAAGATGACATTAAATTGGGAGATATGGGTGGGGCTGAGGTGTCAGGAAGAAAACAGGAGGTGGAAATGATCAAGCTATATTACACACATGTAATAATTTTTCAAAGGATCAATAAAAATATTTTTTAAAATCTGAACAAATAAAAAAGCAAATGGAGATCTCCTAATACCAAGTGAACAAACTATTTAGATCTGCTTTCAATTATTCCTCTTTCCACTACATCTTTCTCATTCACTTCTTTATCTGTGGGTTTTAAATTAACTTAATGTCAGTAGAATATTTGAATACATAGGTGAGCTTGAAGAATACCCAGGAAAAGCAAAGACAAGAGTTCAGAGTTGCCAGATATGGGGGCTGGAGAGATAGCTCATCAGTTAAGAGCACTGGCTGCTATTGCAGAGGACCTGGGTTCAGTTCCCAGCATTCACATGACAGCTGACAACCATCTGTAACTCCAATTCTAGGGGATGACACCCTCTTCTGATCTCTGCAGCACTGCTTGCATGTGGTATACATACATACATTTATACATGCTGTTAAAACATTCATACACATAACAATAAACAAATCCGGGCTGGAGAGATGGCTCAGCAGTTAAGAACACTGGTTGTTCTTGCAGAAGACCTGGGTCCAAATCTCAGCACCTACATAGCAGCGCAACAACTCTCCGTAACTCCAGTCCCAGGGGATCCGACATCCTCTTCTGTCCAATGTGGGCATTGCCTACACTTACCTACATGCAGGCAATACACTAAAAGTAATAAATAAAATTAAAAAAAAATCTAGTCAGGCGTGGTGGCACATGCCTTTTAATCCCAACACTCAGGAGGAAGAAATAAGTGGATCTTGTGAGATCAATGCCAGACTGGTCTACAGAGTAAGTTCCAGGCCAGCTGGGGCTACAGGGAGACCCTGTCTCAAAAAGACCAAAATATAAAAAGGAAATTAAAAAAAAAATGTCAGTTTTTGACTTGCTGTTATAAGCATCTGAGCTAGATTCGAACTAATAAACAGGATCCAGACCTAAAACAAAAGACAAAAGGTTGTTAGGAGGCTGCTTCTGTCATCTGTATCATGACTGATTAAAGTTCAATTAATGTATTCATAAAAGGTTGGTAAGTGTTCAAAAATGCAGAATTATGGGGCTTATAAACTGAGCGGAAACTTAAGGACAGAGCAAACTGCTGTGGATGGGCTGAGTGTTATCTGTCTAGTGTTAGGAGACACCATCTAGAGGATTTGGATGAAAAGCATTTCTAACAGGGTGCAGTGGCTTGGTTCTATAGTCCTAGCATTCCAGAGGTTGGAGCAGTGCTGCGTAGCAACTTCCTCCAAAATAAAATCGTTCATCTTGGAGGGAAGTTCCTTAAGACTAAGGAAGAAACAGAATCTTCAGGCAGTCTCTGACTTCTAGGTGACACTCAGACAAGCTGAGCTGCCTAGAAGTGGTACTCTACGAACTGCTGAGCTGCCTATAAGTCGTGAAGTGCCCTCCAGGATTTCAGCTTTTGTGAGCCATCATCCATGCTGGGGTGGGCTTTGGTGATGCGGCTTTGAGTCATTTCTGCTCCTTTAAGTAACCCCAATAAATCCACTGGTTCACTAAGCTGAACTTTGGTAATATCCTTACTTTGGTCTGTTGTCAATTCTCTATCTAGGAAAGTTGATAATTTGTTCATATCTTGGGAGTCCAACCTAGGCAATACAGTGAGATTTGTCTGGAAAACAAACACCCCAAACTTGCCATTAGATACTCTTGGAACTGGAGTTATGGATGGTTGTTAACTGCCATGTGGATGTTGGGAACCAAACCTAGGTCCTCTGCAAGAGCAGCCAGTGTTCTTAACTGCCGAGCCATCTCTCCAGTCCTTGAATTTAAATTATGGACAAAAGGTCAAAGGTTACACTTGCAAATTCACTTTTGTCTCCTCTGATAAAAGACCTTTCTCTTGGCTATGTTTATTTATTTTGGTTATATTAATAGTAAATTGAGCTAGGAGGAGGCTGAAAACTATGTGCCAGGTATTTTGATGAGAATACAATGTGAGTTATAAAGATAGGGCCTGTCTTCATGAGGTATATAATACAAATCACTAAAAAAAAAAACCATACTCAATACATCAAGAACTATAGGAACTAAAGTCTGAGAAAAGTACTTTAAGGAATCAGCATTTGAATTAAGAAGTTGAGTATGTAAAGTAAGGGTTTCTCTTCTACACTGTAAACAAGGGAGTAAATGGGCACAAAGTTCCTTAGAACAGTGTGTGACAGGACCAAGAAAAGTGAAGTGTGGTTCAAGTCAACTCAAGGAAGAATGTGGATAGTATTTGACAGTTACTGATAAGATAAAGCTGGAGGTACGCAGGAACTGGACCATGCAAGACCTTGTAGGTCATGACTAGAACTCCAGAGTTTTGGTAGAGCATTTGCCTAGCATGTTCAAGGCCCTAGATTCAATCCCAGGCACTGAAAAAAGAAATCCTAGTTTTTTAAAATCAGATTGGTTTTAAGCATCAGTTTGCTCCCTGGCTGACAAGCAGAGAACAGGTTAAAGGGTACACAAAAGTAGGGTAGGGAGGAGCAGAGATTTTAACAGCCCAGCTGGAAGATCATGATGAAGACAGCAGACTCAGAAGCAAGGCATACTGAGACATGTGAATGGATAGGACTTGGCAACTGAGTGAGAGGATCAGAAAGGATGAACCCTAGGTTTCTAGCTTCCAAACTACATGAATACGAGACCTAGCAGGAAAGTTTCTAAGAAACAATGTTAGATTTCGGATGTTTTTTGAGACAGTGAAGATGTCAAGTGCCTTGAAGATCTGAGGAGTCATCATTCAAAGTGGGCATAAAACATCCTAGAAAAATTAAGGAGACAAACATGACCTAGAGAAACTCTAAAAGGCTACAAAGAGGGCGAGACCACTAAGAAGACTGAAGGTTAAAGAGGTGGCAGTAAAACCCAGGACTGGAGTCCCAGGCATCAGTGGAAGAATGCCAACAAGAAAGTGTAAAGTAGCATCAAATGCCATTGAGAGGTGCAGTAGGCAGAGGACCAGGAAATAATGGATTCAGAGACAAGGCTATCACTAAGGTAGCCCTAGAAATAACTTTCAATAGAGAAAAGTTATAGAACTCAAATAGAATGTGCCGGGGTGAGGGGTAGGAATGGAGTGATTTGCAGGCTGGACTCAACTGTATTTGAGATATAGCTGTAAAGTGGTAGAGACAGAATGGTAACTGAATGGAAATTAGATATACTGGCTTGTTTGAACAGTGAAGTCCTCGGCATAGTTAGATATTGGCTAGAGTAGAAGGAAGTTGGAGGCCCTCTGACAGGAAAAGACTAGCTTTCAAAGCACAATAGGCACTGGCATTAGATGAGATTCTTGTTCTAGTTAGAGAAAAGCAAGAGGGATGCAGAAGCACATGACATAGTAACTGGTAGGATGCTGGAGATGACTACAGGTAATGTTTACTTTTGTTCATGAAGAAATAGGATGGCCTACAGAAAGAGAACAGTGGCTCACACCTCTAATCCTAGTACTTGGGAGGAGAAGGATCAGGAGTTCAAGATAATTTCTAGCTGATTTCAAGGCCAGTCTTGGGTATATTTGACCCCATCTCAAAAATGAAGACTTTTTAAAAAAATATTTATTTTTATTTTATGTGTATGAGTGTTATGCCTGCATGTAGGTAAGTGCACCCGAGTCATGTAATGCCTGCAGAAGACAGAAGAGGCTGTCAGATCCCCTGGAACTGTAGTTACAGACAGTTGTTAGCTGCCATGTGGGTGCTGGGAATCAAACCTAGGTCTTCTGCAAAAACTGAGTGTTCTTAACCACTGACCCATCTCTCCAACCCCCAGAAATTTGACTTCTTGATGGGAGAAAACATCTGCCTTGTGAATGGTTGATTCTGTTTAGGAATTTTAATTCTTTGTGAAAAATGAAACATTGTCACCTGTTGGGACAGTTAAGGGTATAGGATTGGATTAAGAACTGTGAAGGTGAGGCTAGAGAGATGGCTCAGAGGTTAACAAGACTGGTTGTTCTTGCAGAAGACTCGGGTTCGAATCCCAGCACCCACATGGCAGCTAACAACCGTCCGTAACTCCAGTTCCAGGGAATCCGACAGCCTCTTCTGTCCTGTGCGGGCATTGCATGACATGGGTGCAGGCACCTACATGCAGGCAATATGGACATACACATAAAATTGAAGGTTACAGTAACTGTTCTGGTACCTGGGATGCTTTTAGAGTGCTTGCCTGACGTGCACAAGTTCAATCCCTAGGACAATAACACAGATCTGATGCTATGCCTGTTGCTTGTCCTGCATCCCGTGGTTATCCTTGAAGCCCTACACGGCAGCACATGCTACCTTCTCTTTCCTACCCAGTCCCCAGTCTAAGGGTAAAGTCATGGAAAAGCAAGGGGGTGGAAGAGGGAAGCATTCTACATTGTATCATAGCACTTGGGAGGTAGAGGCAGGAAGATCATGAGTTCAAGGCTGGCCTTGGGTACATAGTAAGTAGGCCTGGGTTTCCTGCAACCCTGTCTCGAAACACAAAATAAAAACCAAGGGGCTGGAGAGAAGCTTCAGTGGTTAAGAGCACTGGCTGCTCTTGCAGAGGACCCAGGTTCAATTCCCAGCACTCACATGGAGGTTAACAACCATCTGTAACTCCAGTTCCAGGGGATCCAATGCCTTCTTCTGACTTTGGTGGGCACTGCATGACATGGGTGCACTTACATACACATAAACAGTACACTCATAAAAAATAATAAAATACAAAACAAACAAAACAAAAAAACCTGTCATGGTGATTGGTAGAGGGAATGGACCAGAAAACTGTAAAAGGTCACCTCTGGGTAGTGAGGACTTGGCTGATGTTGGAGACCTTAACTATTACATGACTATTTTTCCCTAGCAGTTCGAACACAGAAAAGCAGGACAATGCAAAAGAGGCCAAGGAGGCAACAAAATAGGGTGGAGTATTATGCCATTTAACACCTGAATATGGATGTAAACCCCATAGAAAGGAGGACAATAATGAGGAAATGGAGAGGCTGAAATCACAGAACAGGGACAGTGACACAATGTGGTAGAGAGTGGAAAGCTGAACCAGGACATTCCCGACAATCATGAAAACACTAAATACCATCTGAGGTCACTCAGATTTTATTTTGCCCCCTCCCCCCATCTACTTCTCCCTTAGGTTTCTCTTCCTCAGGTCTGACTGCAATAGTTTCCCTCTCCTGGATTCCCCTGAAGACAAGAAAACAGCCTTTGTTTAAAGGCTTTACTGTTAATTTCACAAAGACAGGAAACACTACGGTAGTAATGACCAGGAGGGAAATGGCTGAAATGATAGAAAACACTCCTGGATTCTTACAGGTTTATCTTAGTTCTGCTGTCACTGATTTAAGCAGTGTCTAAAGCCTGTGGTAGTGGTGGTGGTGGTTGGTACCTGCGCCCCCTTTTGTTGTTTGACACTGCTTTCTTGCCTCAGATCCCTCACAATTCTTTTTACTCTAAGATGTAGTCCAGAAAAAACTAGTCATAAGCCATTTAAGTTAGTCTCAAGGCCAGCCAGCCAGAGCACCTTTTGAAACCAATTTCCTGTTGCTATTACTAACCTTAAATCTGTACCCACAATCCCTGTTTGAGCCAGACATCTGCAAATGCTGAGACTGTCCCACACACAGCAGGCAACTTTTCAGCTGCCAGGGTGGACGGCAGCAGATAGGCACTAAATGACAGAAGGACTGGTCTCAATAAAGTGGACAAAAAGTTCCTTGCCCAGTAGTAAAAACCGGGTTTATTGGCTCCAGGAAAAGGAGCAACAGTACCCAGCTTTCAGGTTCAATCTCTGCACACATTTCGCCAAGCTGAGGTCCACAGACGGTCCATCCAAGCACCTTCTCTCCTGGCTGCAAAGACAGCTAGCTGCCCGGTGACGAATCTCTAGACTGTTCTACAGAAACCCCTGGCGCGGCCGAGGCAGCCTCGTAGTCTGCGATGCGGCGCTGGACCAGGGCGGGCATGAGATGCACGTAGGCCGCCATCAGGCGGTGGTTGGAATGGATCAGCTTCCCTGCACAGCTGTGCAGACAGGCCTCCTGCAAAGACACGGAAGAAGAGGACAAAGGATGTCGGGTCAAGCCCCCTCTGGCCTTCTCCATCCCTGGCCTAGAGGTGGGGTCACGCAAAAGCCAGGGTCTGAGGGAGGGGAAGCGGGTGGAGCACTCCACAGGGATGAGGAGAGCCTCCCTCCGTCCCACCTCCTCGGCGTCCAGAGCTCGGTGGTGCAGGCTGGGCACACAGCGCTGGAAGCACAGCTCGGTCATCCGATTGTAGACCAACAAGAAGTCTCGCAACTGAGAGAGAAGGGACCGGGCATCAGCGCCAGGAGCCCCAATCCGTGCCAGGCCCCGCCGAGCTTCCCGGGAGACGCAGCCCTGCAGCCCCTCTGCGGGTGCGACCTGTGCATCGGGAAGCAGCTCAGCGACCCCAGAGCTGTTCGGCGACTACTCACGTTTCTCAGTTGTTGCTGCTGCTGCTGCTCCATCCCGCCCCGGACGCGATGGCCTACGTCACTTCCGTCCCGGTGTCTCCGGACCGCCCCGGAAGTATTCTCTAGCCACTCCCCAAGAGCTTGAGGGCTTGGCTCCAGGATCGACCTGTCTAAAACTGCCAACGTCATCTCCGCCCTTATTATCTGCGACGTGGCCGGCTTCTTCTGCCCAGAGAGAACGTCACATCCGCCGATTCCCTGACCTGCTGCTAGGATCGCGACGGGAACTGGAACCCGAGGTCCCCGCGCGGTCCGGGCCTGGCGCCCTGAGGGGAAAAGCGGCCTGGCCCAGGTGAGAGGGACTTACCTGGGCGAAGGGAAGTTGAATGCACGAACCTGTGCTGAGGGCAAGATGCCCTGAGCCCTTGCCAAGGATGAGGACACACCTGATGCCCAGGTGTGGGGGGGTGCGGTGGGGGGACCTCGCACACCTGGGAGGTATAACTGACTTTGGAAGAGATTGCTTGTGTCTTGGGAAAGGGAGGCTTTTACCTGACACCAGGAACATGCACCACCTGCTTCAACTAAGGCCTGGTGGGGAGGGCCTCGGGGAGGAAGGTGCATGAGGTGGAGGAAGGGGAGACCACCTGAAGGAAGGGGAAAGGAACACCAAAGGATGTGAAAGGCCAGGGATTGCAGAGCACTCCGGAGTGGCAGGTGAGCGCCTGAGCCTAGGAAAGGGGTTTGTCTCCTGATAAACACCCCGTGTAGGACAAGTTCCAAGAGAGCACAGATCTCTAGCACTCACTGCAGAATTCTCATTCCCCTACTGTATCACACATCGTAGGCACTCTCTAAATGCCTGGTGAACGACTGAATGCATGAAATATTACTAAAAATGAGTTTGGGAGTTAGGAGAAAGACATCTGAGGCTTTGGTATGCATGCATGTGTAGAAATAGTGTGCTTTGAAAGGGAAAAATACATACACCCAAGGAGAGAAGTGGTGACTGGATCCCAGGGACGTTGGAGTCCTAGGACAACCTCTGGGAAGACAGGGAAGGCCTCCCTGTTCTGGAGTACTGGCCAGTTTCCAGAACTGTGTGGGGGCTTTGCAGTGTGCTGGGGTAGAGATTTTGACTCCAGTCCTTTCCCTAGCCATGACAGACGGGATCCTAGGGAAGGCAGCCACAATGGAGATCCCCATCCATGGGAATGGCGAAGCCGGGCAGCTTCCTGAAGATGATGGGCTGGAGCAGGTACATCTGTTTGATTTTTCTGATTGTTTCATTTTACTAATCCCAATTTATAAACCCTAAGCTCTTTCCTCCCATCCCAGTAAACTTCTTCTGACTTATCTAACCCCCTTTGTTCTTTTTACAAATTTCCATTATAGACATTTTATAGACATTCGTATGTCCTGTCTCAAGCTAAGCTTGTTCCCAGCCCCAAATGTTTCAGCCATCCCTATGTTCTGAAGTGCCCCTCCCCCCCTCCTTTGATCTGTAGGACCTCCAGCAGGTGATGGTGTCAGGACCCAACCTCAATGAAACTAGCATTGTGTCTGGTGGCTATGGGGGCTCTGGTGATGGACTCATTCCCACAGGTATGAATGATGAGGAGACTTGAGGGGAGGGGGATGGGGGTGGTTTGGAGGTGCATATGACATATCTAAGAAAGCTTGGATCGAGTCTAAAAATCTTGAGGACTTCTGCTAGTGTGAACCCCCTGGACTGTTCAGCCCTAGACCCCCTCCCAGGGTTGTTCCTCTGCTTCCCATTTAGTTCCTAAGGTGTCTCTTTTTACCGGAGCCAAGTCAAAACTTATTCATAGGAGCTCTGGAGCTTAGGACTGACTTGGAACTTTGTGAGACTTCTCAGAGTTTTATTTTAGGTTCTTTTACTGATGAGAATTCTACATGAAAATATCAACCAGGTTTCCTGTTTTCAGGACCCACCATTCTTGACTTTGCCAACCCCAAACTCATTTTCTTCTATGTCCTGTACTCTTGTACACCAGCAACAGCCATACCCTACCCCGTGGATGCCAAATACATATTTGGGTTGATTTGGTTCTCAGGACACAGGTCCTAGTTCCCCTTAGTGAGCAGGAGAATTGTCTAGATTCTCCTTCAGAGAAGTCATTTTCATGTGCTGGGAGAGTGGGCCACAGAGGTGTCTGGTTGTATCTGAGAGAAACTAGTGTCAGAGAACTTGGTCCTTTAGGGTCTGGCCGCCATCCGTCTCACAGCACCACACCTGCTGGCCCTGGTGATGAGGTGGCCCGGGGCATCGCTGGAGAAAAGTTTGACATCGTCAAGAAATGGGGCATCAACACATATAAGGTGGGATCAAGCACCTCTTTCTTCTCCCAAACTCCCTTTTCCCTAGACTCCAATATACCATCTATCTCTGAGACTAGGAGAATGAGGATGTTGGAGTAGGTGCTTGTTGGGGGAGCAGGTGGTGGGGAGTGCAGGGGGTCAGAGTTTAGGTCTCTGACCTCCTGCCCCACTCCTCTTCTCAATCAGTGCACAAAGCAGCTGTTATCAGAGCGATTTGGCCGAGGCTCCCGGACTGTGGATCTGGAGCTAGAGCTGCAGATTGAATTGCTGCGTGAGACGAAGCGCAAGTATGAAAGTGTCCTGCAGCTGGGCCGGGCACTGACAGCCCACCTCTACAGCCTGCTGCAGACCCAGCATGCACTAGGTGATGCCTTTGCTGACCTCAGCCAGAAGTCCCCAGAGCTTCAGGTGCCTCAGCCAGGACAAAGAGGGTGGGGGTACTGGGCCCTGGCCCTTCCAGGCAGTCACTCCTCACCCTCCATCCCTCCCTCCCTCCTGCAGCCCCCAGGGAGAACCCCTCTGGGGTGTGCCCAGTCCTGCCCCCAGCAGCACTCACCTATGGAGGCAGCCTAAGGGTTTGTACGGAGATCCAGAGGTTGGAGGGGTTGGGGGAGAGGGCATACTAGGTGCCTCACAAGTAACCCTTCTCCATATCATCAAGAATGCCCTTGGTGCTTGGCCTAATCAGAGTCCCTCCCCTGCCTGCTGCACTAGCTTTCCCAATCCCTGTCTTGAAAACTTACCTGAGAACCCCTACCCTCCATATTCCTACCCCGGGCATCCCCAGGGTGACTGACTTTCTGGCTAAGAGAGCCTTGCTAGAGGCAGTCTTTGGTTTTATTTCTGATGGCTGTTTCCTCTTTGGGAAGGAGGGAAAGAAAGGGCTGTACAACTCCAGTCAGGTAAGGACTGTTACTCAAGGCCTGTGCCTCCCTTCTCCCTCTTAGGAGGAATTTGGCTACAATGCAGAGACACAGAAGTTGTTGTGCAAGAATGGGGAGACGCTGCTGGGCGCTGTGAACTTCTTTGTCTCTAGCATCAATACACTGGTCACCAAGACCATGGAAGACACGCTCATGACTGTCAAACAGTATGAGGCTGCCAGGTGTGAGCACTGGCAGGGCCTAAGGTTTGGGAAATTGGATGGCATGGGTAGAAGTTTGAGCATTTAGGGGCATATGAATTCAGGAAGGAAAGGAGTTACATATGTGAACCAAGGGGCGGAGACCAGCCTTTATCACCCCTTCCCTAGGCTGGAGTATGATGCCTACCGGACAGACTTAGAGGAGCTGAGTCTAGGCCCCCGGGATGCAGGGACGCGTGGTCGACTTGAGAGTGCCCAGGCCACATTCCAGGCCCATCGGGACAAATATGAGAAGCTGCGGGGAGATGTGGCCATCAAGCTCAAGTTTCTGGAAGAAAACAAGGTGCTCACCCCCACTCCTTTGGTCCTAAATTACTTTCCCATTGACGGTACCCTTCCTCTCAGACCCTCCCCACTTATTGGTTGGGGAGATGCAGCCTGTTCAGGGAGTGGGGGTGCTCCTCTAGCTTCTTGATCCCTGAGGAGATTGCCCTCCTGATCACTGGCCATGTTTGTTGAGGATCTGATTGCTGGTCCCAGGAATGTAACTGGGAAAAATTACCCCCTAGGCTGGGGTACCAGAGCCCTAAATGGAGCAGATCAAGTCAGGTTTCTGTTCTTCATATTGAGCCTTCTCCTTTTGACTTCTTGGGTGGAGTTTGTTCTCCACCCAAAAGCACTGTCTGTGCCAGAGCAGAGTCCATATGCCCCTGGTCTGTGCCTAGGCTTAGGCTCACAGCCCCTCAAACAGGGTGCCTGAGTCCAGCCTTAGCTGACCCTGCTGGACCCCCAGATCAAGGTGATGCACAAGCAGCTGCTGCTGTTCCACAATGCGGTGTCCGCCTACTTTGCTGGGAACCAGAAACAGCTGGAGCAGACCCTGCAGCAGTTCAACATCAAGCTGCGGCCTCCAGGAGCCGAGAAGCCTTCCTGGCTAGAGGAGCAGTGAGCGGCTTCCAGCCCAACTTGGTTATCAAGAAGGACACTGGGCAGGGCAGTCCCAGGGTGGAGGAGACGGGACGTGGGACATCCCTTGCCACTTGCTTTCCGGCTTGGGCTCCCTTTTCCTGGCTGGGGTCTGACACCAGTTTTGCCCATACTACTGTGGTGTGAAGAGGGCCTGTAGGCCCAGAAGCTGCTGCCCTGTCCTTTATCTTCCTGGTCACTGGGCTTCATTCCCAGATCTTTTCCTTTCACTCCACAGCCAAAGGCTATGACAAAATCGCTCCCTGGCCAATGGCATCACTCCTCAGGCCTAGCCCCAGCTTTGGGATGTGCCCCTGACCAAAGGCAGGACCTCAAAAGGCCCTGTCTGCCAATGGCAGCTCTTCTTGGGCTCCCCTGGGCCAACGATGTTGCCTCCAATACCCTTTGTCCCCCTTCTGTGTGTGCCCAGGGCAGAGAAGGGGACTGGGACCAAAGGGGTGGGGATAATGGGGAGCCCCATTGATGACCCTGCATCTGAATGGGCCTCACCTTGTCCAGCTACCCAGTTGAATTGTGCTTAGAGACCAGGAAGACTGGGATCTAGCACTAGGAATAAACCTTTCCTAAAAGCAGGCCCAGTGAGGTCAATTTGTGGGGGACTAGAGGAGGGTGGGTTGGCAGAGAAATGCTCAGTCTAATGCATTCAAATCCTATGAATTCAGAAGAGCTGCAGCCAGACAGCTGAAATCACAAGTTTGAGAAACAGCCTGAAGGCCTGATCTCCCTCAGTCCCAGTTGGAGCCAAAGCTTTATTTTCCTTTTTGGTTAGCACCAAGATAGCTATAGATCTGAAGAGCATAGGGTCCAGAGAGGCTTGAGCTTGCTGACCATCATGCATTCAATCATACAGCAAATGTTTACTGAGTGCTTTTATTTGCCAGGCACTGCGTTAGACCCTGGGGAAACATCAGTGAATAAAACACAGTCCCTGCTCACAGTGCTTAAGGCCTAGTGGGGGATAGAGATGAGTAACCAGGCAACTACAATACAATGAGAAATACTAGGATACAGCAATACAGGATGCAGTGGGAGCACCAGACAAGGGGCACCTAGCTTAGACTGGGGTAGAGATGGTGATGCCAATTTAAAAGCTGCAATCTGAAAAGTAAGTGTCCAACAGCCAGGCAGAAAGGCCAGTGTACATGAAGACTGAGTAGGAATTCAGCCTGGAATGAAAAATGGAAGAGGGCAGGACAAAAGAAAGACCTTTCACCCTTCAGAGAAAGGAAACAAACCTTTCAATCAGGTTTGCCATTTAGAAGCCCAAGGTTGAGGAACAAGTACTGCGCCTTAAAATAGTGTTCATCTTTGGTAGCCTAGTGGCCCTAGCTTGGCACTCTAAGCATGAAGCCTGCCTGAGGCTCCTTCACACAAGCAGTCAGTGTCCCTTGCTGGGTTCAGAGAAGGAGGCAGTTCCATGGCACCTCCTGCAGCCAGTTGTTAAACCCAGACCTGAACTTTATGTGAGAAGTCACAAGACAGCTCCCAGCAGCACTTTAGTCAGGGCCGTCACAATGTTAGCCCTTGGCCAAAGACAATCTCCCACCTCTGGAGGGTGGAGAACGGACAACCCCGCCAGCAGGTTCTCATAGCACGGGATTCACGTAAGTTGGCCTCTTGATATACAATTCCCAGCCAGACTTCCTGGGCTTTGGTTAGCCTGTATGTAGTCAGCTGTCTGCCAATTATTAGGGGTGGGGGTCCTCATACAGTCCCTTACTTTATAGACCTGAGTGCCCATAAATGCACTGAGTCGCCAACTGGCTGGAGATGGAGCCTGAAAGCAGAGCCCAAACATTCCACCATTTTCAGCCAAGTGATTAGGATTAACGCCGGGGGAACTAAAGCTCTTACTTCTGTTGTACAATAGCTAATAAAAGAAGCTACCTATCATGATTATGAGTATTAAATGAGATAATGTATGTATAGTGATTAGTTCTGTGTCTGGCACATAATAAACACTCAGTCCCTGTTAACGTACATTTTTTTACTATTTTCTAACCAGGGCTATTTTCCATAATGCAGTGGTTCTGAGAATTGCTCTGGGTCTTTGATGTGAGGAAAGGAGTCGCTGGACTAAACCAAAATTTTCTCACGAGGGTTCTCCCGAGGCACCCAGTACCGACTGAGGTACCCCAGTTACCCTGTAAGTCCCCTCTCCTAGAGTTCTGGGCCGAGGTACAGGTGGTCCCTCTCGCTCCTGCAGCGGAAACCGAACTAGCTAATTCCGTAGGAGCCAGAGAAGGTGCGACCACTCTGGTCGGGCTGGCTCTAGCTGCCTCTTCTTAACCGCACCATATGCCAGTACCTGAACCCGGCTGCACCGCCCTACTCCGGAGGCCTCGGGAGCAGGAGGCGAAGATCCGGGATCCTAGATCCGGGAGCCGGCTTGCCGGGCTCCCCAGCCGCACCACACAGGCTGCGCCCGCTGGAGCCGCAGGGGCGGAGGGACGGGGGCGGGGCCTGCGCGGTGTGGGCGGGGCAGGTCTTCAGCGCGAGCCGCCCCGTCCCCCGGTCGGTCCGCAGCCCCGCCCCGACCCCTCCCTCCGGCCTGTGCGGCTGGTCCGGCGGCGGCGCCGGCGCGGGGACAGGAGGAGGCGCGGGACGTGGGGCGGCGCCGCAGGCAGGGCTGGGCGGACGGGCGCTGGCAGCGGGGGCAGCGCCGCGGGCCCCTCGGAGTGGCTGCAGTCCGGGCCTTGCCCTCGCATCCTGTTCCAACGCCGTGAGTGCGCCAGGCGGGCCCCGAGGGTGTGTTTGGTCCCCTCTGGTGCGGGGGTCCGGGGCCGTGTCCTCACGGCCGTGTGTCTGTCCGAGCGTCTATGGATGGGGGTGCGGATGCTTTTCAAAAGCTGTTCCTGTCTCCGTCCACGCGAGGCGTGTCCATGTCTGTGAGAGCAGCGGGGGGATTCTTCGGGCTGTGGCTGCTCACGTGAGGCCCATGTTTGCGGGAGGTGGGGTGGGGGGAGGCGCGGGTGGATGGGTGATGGTTCCTTTCAGGAGCGTGGGGTTTGGGAGCTTGTGTGTGTTGGCGGAGGCTGCCAAATGCTGTGGCCGAGGGTGGTGGGGGGTGGGTGGGGTTGCTGATCGCGACTCTGGAATCTTGTGGCCCAGCTTGTCCAAAGGGTTCCTTTCTCTGGGGTGCTGATGCCTCCACCCCAGCTCCTTTCCTTCCCCATCCTTCTTGGGTACCAAGAAGCCCACCAGCCAGGGTGCAGGAGGACATCCTTTCCTCCGCCGCGGGCGCTGCTTGCTGGACAGGAAGCTTCAGGCACAGGCTGTTTCTCTGGGGAAAGGACCCCTTCTAGTTCTCTTGCAGCCTGGGCCCCGCCTGGAGAAGCCTAGGCCCCTCCCTGGTTCTGACCGCCTCCCTTCTGGACTTGGCTTCAGAACCGGGGCTGCAAACCTGCAGGGACAGATGGTTGTAGGTTGGAAGGGCAGGCTGCACCCCAGGGAGGTCAATCTGACCAAAAGCAGGCCCTGGGCATGCTTCTGATGTGGGAGTCCCATGTGGACCACAGAAACCCAGGACTAGCACCAACGGAAAGCTAGATCTGGGATTTCAGAGTGTATGTAGAGGTCGGTCATCTTCACAGGTCTCTCCAGCCAGTGTCCAACTCATCAGTGCTCCATTCATCCCCTAAGCAGGACTCTGGATTGCTGCAGAATTGGAATGAGAGCTGCAGGCCTGACAGGTGCCCTGCCTCTCTTGGCTTGCATGCCTCCAGTGACAGAGCACTTACTACCTTATGCTGTGGGAAAGCTTCCTTATGTTAAGTAGAGGTCTCTCTCCTTGGAAGGTTGTTCATTTGTCTTGTTACCACCTTTGATTTTGTTTCTCTCTGATGAGGGGGAACTGCAGAGTTTAAACATGACTCTCCTGTCACCAACATAAATTGAGTACTTTCATTGTGACAGGCACCAACTCAACTGCTTAGGGACCATGGCATTCCTGCTGCTAGAAGAGCTTGAGCAAAGGACCAAAGCTGGGACAGCATAGCTTGTTCAGAAAACACACATGATTGGTGTAGAGAGGAGTGCTGAAGGCTGTGTCATGGGTGACTTAACTCAGCAAATATTTATTTTGGAAAGCAGGAGGAGGGGCAACCTGTGACCACCCTCTAATGTACTTAGCATTTTGATGGAAATTAGCAATCATATTACCAAGTTAGTTTGAGATGAGATTTAATCATGAACATATTGCAGTCTGTAGGGGCCTTTAGTTTGAAAGGCCTCTGAAACTCTCTCACTCCCATTTTACAAATAAGCGTATGGGATAGGAGTTTTTGACGATGGTCAGGACTAGATCCCAAATCTCTTGACTTTTTAAACCTCGGTATGTTTTAGAAGCAGCATCAAGAATGTAGTTATAGCTTGTATCTGGAGGTGAGAGGAGTCAGAATTGAGATTACCAGCATTCTGGCTGATGAGGCTAGGTGATTGGCAGTGCCTTTTATGGAAAGGAGAAGCTCGGCAGGAAGAGAAGGTCAGGAGGAAATGAATTCAGTTTGGGACATTCTCGTGCATCAGAAAGAGATGTCCAAGATGCAGTTGGATAGACAGCTCTGGGGTTCAAGAGAGTCTTTCATCACAAGGTTTTAGGAGTTACTAGCAGTCAGATGGTAACTGAAACTGTGGAAAATCATGATTGCCCAGACATAGTATGAAAACTGAGAGAAGAGATCTTGAAGCAAAACCCAGTATAACTAAATATTTAAGGAATGGGCGGAAGATCAACCAAAGAAGCAAGTGGACAGCTTAGATCAATGGGTCATAAAACCCTTGAGTACAGATGCTGCTCTTTTGAGTCTTACTCCCTTGCACTGCTAATCTGTTTGGAAATTTTTCATGTTTCTGTTCTTTTACTCACGGGTTTCCCAAGGCACCTATCAATCTCATGTTTGTCCCTTGAGGTCCAGCTCAGATATCCCTTCCTCTGGAAGCCTTTTTCATTCTCTACTAAGTTAGATATTTCCTGCCATAGCAGTTTGAACATGTCAGTGTCATGGTACTTACAACATTGTAATTATGTATGAGCATGTCAGTTTCCCACAGGTGAAAGGTAGGAAGCACGTCTGATCAGCTTTCTGTCTCTAGTTTCCAGGTGAAGGATCTGGAAATATGTCCAGGGATGCTTGATTGAATGGTACATTTGCCTACTCTGTCAGGTATTAGTGAGGTAGATGGCTAATATAAATTTTATCACTTCCCTGCCAGTCTTTTGGAAAGGGTTCCTTGGATTTGAGGACTTTACCTTATCCAGTGCTTCTGGAGAAAGCCCCAAAGCTTGCTTTATTTTGCTGAGTCTCAAATGATCAATGCTGGGAGGCTAGTAGGTAGGAACGAGTCATTTTAGCAAGTGAGCCTAGCTGACCTCCTCCATACACACCTCAAGAATGGCTGTGGTCACCTCCACTCACAGCTGTGTAAATCCTGTATGTTAGGAATCTTGTATGATTGAAGGAAGATGTTGTGGGGGAAATCAGATGCCCTTAGAGAATTTGGAGAAACTGAAAAGGCTTGGAACATGTTTTTCCCCAGATGTCAAGGATTTCATTCATTTTGTACTAGCTGACTTCATTTATTCAAAATCAACTGCCTTCTTAACTCCCTGAATCTGACAATTTCTCCAGCTCTGGGAACCACACTCTTTGAACTCAAAGCAGCTTCTTTAGGGCTTTAAATCATGAGGCCTCCCTCACATTTCACAGTGAAGATCACAGCCTTGATGGGGAGGCTCTTCTGCTTTCCTGGCCTCCAGACATCTTCCTTCTTTTTCTGACCCTCTGATACCGTCTCAGTCTTTACAAACTTTGCCTTCTGAACCTACACCTTAAATGTGGCATTCCTTCCTTGGAGCTCAGTTGCAGGTCCCCCTTTCTCACCTTACCCTGGTGTCATCCACTTTGTGGCTTCAGGGGTATCCCTACACCTGGGACATCTAAATTCATGTCTCCAGGTTCTAAGTTCCTGAATGCCTTTTCAACTGACCGCTGGACATTTCCACTTAAATTCTGTCCCATAGGCACCTCGGATTTATTGTATTAAACACTGAACTTATCACCCTCTATCCAAACTACTCTTCCAGTTTCTAATCTAGAAAACTAGAACCATTTATAATCCCTTCTACCCTGCCTCTTCATATAAAACCAACTGGCCAGGCATGGGTTGTGCATGCCAGCACTCTGAAGGCGAGGGGCAGGTAGATCTCAATGAGGTTGAGGCCGGCCTACTCTACATAGTCAGTTCCAGGCCAATCAGTGGTATATAGTGAAACTCTGTCTCAAAAACATACAAACAGAAAATCCAATTACCAAGTTCTGTTGATTTCTCCCTAAGAAAACCATTTCAACCTCCTCTTGTAACTACCCTAGTGAAGGCATTTTCTTAAACTTCCACTCTTGACCCCCCCTTTTTTTCAAACAGCAGTCAAAAATGTACTTTTGTTATTTAGTGCTTAACACCCCCCACCCATCCACCAACAAACTTTTCCTCTGCTCTTGGGTTAAAGCCTTAATCCCCTAGCAGGGAAGAGGGTAAAGTCTAAAGGACACAATAAGGCTAAGAAAGTGCTGTGTGATGTAGCCCCTGCTTAGCCCTGCATCTCATTGTTAGCCTTCTCCTGTCACAGTGAATGATGCAGCCTCCTGAGGCTCTCTGTTAACTTATCCATCCTTCACCTCCAGCCTCTGGGTCCATCCCTGCTCCAGGTCCAAGTTAGGGGACTGCCTTTGTGCTCCTGGAGCACTGTGTGCTTCCTCATCATGGGCTTTACCACATTGCATTACAATCATCTGTTTATTAGATTGTGGGATCCATGAAAGCTCAGCTGTGATCATTTATCTTTGTATCCCAGCAGAAGTGCTCAGTGAATGCTGAATGAGGAAATGCCTCCAGAACTGAGCTGTAAAGGGTGGGTAGGATAACGGGTACAGGGTGGCAGCAGGAAGCCCGAAGATGCAATCCAGCTCCATGTCCAAGACCCTCCAAGTCTGATGTGATAAAGAACACACTGGAGTCCTTGCCAGTAGTTGGGCAGATCTCTGAAACAGAGAGGTGGCGCAGGAGGAGCCTAGGGAATCAATCAGTCTGGCAAATTCTAGATTCAGGCTAGGGTATGGCCATGGCAGCTGTGATGCCCAGTGAATCTGGGTGGGGAACTGAAGCAGGAAGGAGAAGGGAGGGAGGAGTCATTGGTCCTTGGATGTAGCCCAATTCCCCACCCCTGTGTGACAGGCCCAGAGAGCCTCTGGGTTTACAGGGGGTGGAGCCTAACAGCCAGCTGCCCCAGCCTGGCTCAGGAGGCCACTCCTACTCTTTCTTCCAGCCCTCCCCTTTGCAGACCGGAGCTTTAGTTTGCCTCTGCCTCCCTGTCCTGCCAGCCATCAAACTGCCTTCCCTCTGGCTATGATGTCCTCATATTAAGTCCCCAGATTAAGACTCAGAGAAAACCTCATGCATCAGGATAGGTTTTTCTCGGGTAGACTCTTCCCTTTCCCACACCCACCAGCACATACTCATAGGACACAGGCAGTTTATCTCTCCCCAAATCTGAAGAGGGCTCTGGGCTGTCCATTCATTCATTCATTCATTCTTTAGAGATGCCCATGCCCATGGTGTATCTAGCTGGACACAGCCATGGTGGTCTGCTCCTAGTCACTGCCTGTTTTGAAGCAGCCCAGCTGTTTTTTGGCTTCTCTACAGGGACAGTTTTCTATCATTAATTATCTACATCTGCTTTATTAATGTCATTACACATTCACTCTTCAGTCTCCCTGACATGGCTTCTGCCCACCCGCTCCACCATGACTAAACCCAGTGAAAACTTTGATCCTTAACTTATTTCACCCTTTTTTTCCTTGAATCCCCTCTCCTGTGGTTCTCCTCCCATCTCTCTGGGTTTTCTTCAGTCACCTTTGCTGGCTCTGCTCCTGTTCACTTTCTGTGCTCTATCCCAAGGTGCTTTCATCCATTCTCACAGCTTTAAGGGCCATTAATACACCAAGGATTCCAAGTGGAGAACAAGCTGAGACTTCTCTTCTGAGCTGCTCTGTTCCGTGTCTCACTTAACAGCTCTACCTGGACACATGTCATATACATCCTTCAAACTTAGCATACTTGGAACAGCATGCCCCCAAACAGCTCCTGTCAGGTTTTCTGTCTGTTCATGGCCCTCTGTTTGCTCAGTCAAGAAACCTGGGAGTCCTTATTGATGCTCTTTTTTCCTCTCACATCCAGTCCATGATAATGTCCTTCTGATTAAGCCCCGTATGTATTTCTTGCATCAGCCCACCTTTCTGCTTATAGCTGTGTAATACTGCTCTTGCCATAAGAGTTGTGACAGCTTCCTGACTGGTCTCCCTGACTCCACCCCTGCTTCCAAACCAGAAGAGCTTTCCATTTATTTGTAAATTGCATCATCCCTTCCCCTACTTTAGGATAAGATTATATTATTTTTATTTATTTATTTTGGGTCCTTTTGAAACAGGATCTCCCTGTAGTCCCAGCTGGTCTGGAACTCACTATGTAGACCAGGCTGGCCTTGAACTTACAGAGATCTGCCTGCTTCTGCCTCCTGTGTGCTGGGATTAAAGGCATGCGCCCCCATGCCCAGCAAGACCATATTCTTAACATGCCTACAAGTTCTTTGTAACCTCATCTTGGCCTGTTTCCTTGACTCAGCTGTTAATTCATTTTGCTTTAAGCACATTGTCTGTTCAGGTATGAGCCTTCAGCCCAAGAATGTTCATGTGCTTTGTTTCAGCCTTCTCCCTGGCTCCCTGCCATTCCCTACCCTCATCCCTGCTTATGTTCCCTGCTTGCAGAACCTTTCCTTATCACTCAGTCAAGAATTTGATTTCTCTTTGCATATTTTTCTTCATAGTACTCCCCTGCCACTGATGGGTAATTATGTGTATACTTGTAACTTATAATCCTTTTTAACTGTCTTCCATCACCTCCCCACCATCCTTCCCCATCTCCATTTCCAGTGCCTGTGCAAAGCAGGCACTTAGTAAATAAATGTTTTGAATTAATTACCAAATTCAATAAGGATAGATCATTCTTTATGGCAGGCTCAATGCTAAGTTCTAGGAATGGAAAAATAAAATATGTCTGCCCTCAAATACACTACATGTGGAAGAAGCAGAGAAGTAACAAGAAATTATAGTATAGCAAGTGAGGGCTAGGATGGAGGAAATACATGCATTGAGGGACACTGGGAACACCTAACCCAGACTCTAGGAATTCCCAGAAGGCCTTCCTAAAGGAAGTACCCTTTACATGAAAGATAAGAAGGCTTTAGTTATGCAGAGGGGAGCACAATGTGTAACTTCCCAGGAACAAAGAAAGCCTGAAGTTTTCTAGGAATTGAAAAGAAGCCATTGTGACTGACCATAGATAGTAAGACATGAGGTTGACAAGACATTGCTGGGCCTTTAGGGCCAGTTTAAAGACTTTATTCTCTGGACAGTGGAGAAGCATTGAAGGAATCTAAAAGGAGTGATGGCAGGATCAAATCTGTGTTTCAGAAAACTCACTCTGGTTGCAAGGGGGCTGGATGAGAAGGCACAGGCTAGGAGAGCAGGGTGCCAGTTTAGAGACTATTGCTGCATCCCAGGAGAGAACTCAGAGTGGCCTGAGATGGGGGACTGCAACTTTAAGGTCTAAGATAAGCGATACTTGGGTGGCATCCTCAACCTAATACTGATTAGTGTGGAAAAGAATGCAATTGCAGGCACTTTTGCTGAGAGGGGGTCAGGACATACACAGGGCACCTGCACTAAGATGAGAGGCCCTGCCTGAAAGGGCTGTGGAGACTGGGTGGGGGAGACTGAGGAGAATGAAAGTTGGAGTATCAGTGAAAACCAGCATCTCTCTCCTGTGCACTTGACACACACAACCTCTGATTCTCAAAACAACCATTTGAGCTAGGAATTAGTATTTGCATGGTTACAAATTAGAAATGGAGCCTTGAAGAGATGATAGGAATTATCTAGGGTCACAGAGCTGGTGAGAGAAAGAGGCTGAAACTGAGCATCATGCTCAGGAGTTACTCAGCCCACGCAGTTCACCCTGGTTCTCCCATCACCCTGTCCTACCCCTGGCAAGGAAGAAAGGGTACATTTCTCTGCAGGAGTTCCAGTAGGGAGAGGGAGTGCTGGCCTCCCTGCTGATGACCATTTCTCTGTACACAGGCTGGTGTGAGTGGCAGGAACCATCTGTGGTCACCATGGCAAAGAGGGAGGACAGCCCTGGCCCAGAGGTGCAGCCAATGGACAAGCAGTTCCTGGTGTGCAGCATCTGCCTGGATCGGTACCGGTGCCCTAAGGTTCTGCCTTGTCTACATACCTTCTGTGAGAGGTGAGGGGGGCTACCAAGGAGGCAATGAGGAACCTGCAGGCACTCCAAGAGGGAAATGGATGTGAGAACCTGGACTAAGTAAGGGCAGTGTGCACACATGGGTGGGGGATAGGTGAATCCCAACCTGCAAGTGATGGTTTGGTTGCAGTTACCTGTGAGAGGAGCAGAAACTGAACGCTGTGCCAGGAACCTGCCCAAGGTTGGGTTTTGTCATCCCCTTCCCAGACCACCCCAGAGGAGACATCACACAGTGCTGAGACTCCCAAACAGCATTGGTACCAGTAGAGTTTGTGACTGACTAGTAGATATTTGAAACTAGATTTGTCCTTCCCTACCTGTTCTTAGACACTAAGTGAAAGAAAAAGTGAAGCCTCTAGGCTTCTGTCCATTATGTCTTCATTCTACAAGTGTTATTTATTTAATGTTTTATTTATTTATTTTATGTATATGAATGTATTGCCTGCATGTATATAGGTGTGCGCATGTGGGACAGTGCCCACGGAGGTCAGAAGAAGGCATTGGATCCCCTGGGACTGGAATTATGGATGGTTGCTAGCTGCCATGTGGGTGCTGGGAACCAAATATGGGTCCTCTGTAAGAGCAGCCAGTGCTTTTTAATTGCTAAACCATCTCTCTAGCCCCCAAATGTTTATTTTTTGAGCAACTATGTCAGACCCTGTCCTAGTCATTGAGTATGCAGTGATGAGCAAAATAGCCCTGATCTTTAAAGAGCTTGAATGAGGGAGCTAGTAATCAATATACATATATATTATACTGGTAGTAAGTGCTGCAAATAAAATGCTAAACTATGAGAACTTAGCATATGTGATCTGTTATAGTTTGGAGAATCAGGGTGTATTCTTGAGCATTAACAGGAGTTATGTAGGTAAAGGGAGTTCAAAAGCAGGCGAGGCAGAATGAAGAACTTAAGGCCTTCTGGCCTGAAGGGATATGCTGGGTAAGAGGGCCTAGAAGAAGCCCTGTGTGGCTGGAGCGGAGTGAGCCTAACTGAAAGCAGTCGGGAATGAAGCTGACAAGAAGGTGGGCAGGGTAAAGCCATTAGGAAATTTCATCTTCCCCGAGAGCCACTCGAAACCCATACAGGGTTTTCTGCACAATCACAACTGTATTTTGACAGGATTCTCTCTCTGGCCTCATATATCATGGCTTTGTCTTGGATATCCTGATCTCTCGGTCTCCTCACCATAGCCTCCATCCAGGCCTTCTATGTGCCTCCTGCTTCCACTAAACCTGGTTCTCTGCGTGGGTCCTACTTCCCTGACAGCCATGCTCTTTGAGAGTCTAGCTTCACTGCCTTCTCCCCTTTTATGAGTGGGCAAAGGTCTTGGCCTTCTGGCCTATTCAAGTTCTTTTATTAACCCGAGGACCTCTACCTATTTGTGCCTCGGTTTGCCCTTAACTTTGTCTGGGGACATCTTCTACTTTGTCTGAATAGCATTCTCCTAACCACCAACTTGGTCTTGTCATCTGTGGTTATAACCTCCATTCTTCTCACTCCCAGTACCCCAGTACAACTGGGCCACCTTTGACTCATGCTAAAGCCTAGCCACCTCAACTGCTCCCTTTCCTCCTAGACATCAACTCCACCTGGCTTCCCTTCCTTTCCTACCCTCCTGGGTCTCACTGTTGATCATCTGACTGTCCCTACCCACTTCCCTCATACCTTTGTCCTATGCTAAGTCCTGCCATAGATGCTCAGTGCTGGATCAGAGGTGTAACTAGATGCTTCTGCACTCCCTCGGGTGCTCAGATCACTGAGAACTCCTAGAAAATACCATTTAGAGTTGGCCAGGGGCTTTCTTAGTGATTTACACTCATTGATTTACTTAATCCTCATACAAGATATGTTATTTTTTCTTGTGTGTGTGTGGGGGGTGTGTGTGGGGTGTATGTGTGGGTGCACACACATGAGTGTGTGGGTATGTGAGTCCATGTGTGCTCATGTGGAGACCAGAAGAAGACGTCAGATGGAACATTAAATGGAAGCTCACTGTTTTGGCCAGGCTGGCTGGCCAGTGGGCTCCTAGGATCTACCTGTCTCTACCCTCCCTTGCTACCAATTGTTGGGGTAATAGGCATATGTAGCTGTACTGTTTTTTTTCCATAGGAATGCTGGAGATTCAAACTCAAGTCTTCAGAAAATGATTGGAGTTTGCATGGTGCGTAATCAGGATCACAACATCCTGATTGCTCCTGATTCTCTTTAAAAACAAAACAAAACAAACTCAAGTCTTCATGTTTATACAGCAAGTCCTTTTACCCACTGAACCATCTCCTAAGCTCCAAAGTATAACCTCATTTTAGAGAGGAGGAAACTGAGGTTGAAGGTCACTAAGTAAGAAATATATCCAATGATGTAACTAGCTGAGGACTGGATATGAATTTCAGAAAAGACAGACATGCAGACAACAGAAAAGTCTATGCCTTAAGAAGTAAACAGAGGGAGCTGGAGCGATGTCTCAGTGGTTAAAAGCACTGGCTACTTGCTCTTGCAGAGGACCTGGGCTTGGTTCCCAGCACCCACATGGCAGCTAACAACTGTCTGTAACTCCAGTTCCAGGGCATCTGATGCCCTCTTCTGATCCCTGTGGGCACTGCCTGACACAGGTGCACTTGCATATATGCAGGCAAAACACTCAAAATAAAAATAATAGATAAAATATTGTTTAAAAAAGAAGCAAACAGAGCCAGGCCTGGTGATGCATGTTTTTAATCCTAACACTTTCAAGCCATCCAGGGCTATATAGTGAGATTTTCAAAAAACAAACAAATGGGCTGGAGAGATGGCTCAGTAATTAAGACACTGGCTGCTCTTGCAGAGGACCCAGGTTTGGTTCCCAGCACCCACATGGTGGCTGACAACTGCCTTTAATTCTAGTTCCTGGTAATCTGCCACCCTCTTCTGGCCTCCCATAAGCATTGCATGACACAGATGCCCTTATAAACATGGAGGCAAAACACTCATACACATCTAAAAAAAAAAAAACCTCAAACAAAAATGACATGTTGAGAGACCAGAAAGAAGCCAGTGTACACAGGTGAGTGAGGTGAAAACTAGGAGGAGGTAGAATTGGGAGTTGTGAGGCTGGCCTCCAACATGTGTTCCTCTTACCTCAGCCTCTCTAGTGCTCTGATTACGGGTTGTATAGCAATTGGATTTTATTTTAAAATACTTATTATTTTATGTGTATGAGTGTATTGCCTGCATGTATGTAAATGCACCCGTGATTTGCAGTGCCCTCAGAGGTCAGAAGAGGGTATTGGATCCCCTAGGAACTGGAGTTATGGATGGTGGCTAGCCACCATGTGGGTGCTGGGAATCGAATACAGGTCAGTGCTCTTAACCGCTGAGACATCTCTCCAGCCCTCAATTGGATTTTAGAGGCACAAGAGAAGAAATAAGACCAGTTGGGAATTACTGCAATCTGGGGATGGTCAATAAATAGGAAGTGGTTATTGATCAGTTACAAGGTTCATTGCAGGAGTAGAGCTGAAACAGTAGGAAGAGAGCGGCGGGGGACAGACTGGGACAGATTTCAGAGTTGAAGAAGTGACAGTTGATGAGATGTGGGTGATGGTGGGAGCATGGGAGTGGACGGATAAGATGGAGTGAAGGAAAAGTTCTTTGGTGGCAAGAAAGAGAATGAAGCAATCACAACGGTGGTGGGTCATCTGATAGATGTCAGAGCCACAGAATGGTGGCAGAATGTGTGCTTGTGTGTGTGTTGGCGGGGGCGGGGGGGCGGTGACAGAAGAGAGTGAGCCAGAAAGATTTCAGCAAATGGACAAGCAACTTTCAGGTCAATGAAGACAGCAACAAGAGGGGGTGGTACAGGCAGAAGGCACAAGCTTCAAAGGAGCTGCAGACATAGAGAATGTTCCAGTTGGGAAGAGGGAGGACTCAGCCCTACCTTCTGGCCCTAAGGAATGTGGAGCATGAAACAGAAACCACTCTCTACTTGAGGGGACTGCAGGGAAAAGTGGGTCACAGTGAAACCAGTTAATATTTGTAAAGCACTTGAGGTCATGCCTGGCAGTCAGTGTTTGTTACATTCTAATTAAGAACAAAAGGTATAGGGAAGATTAAGAGACTGAGGACCTAGGAGAGTTTGTACTACGTGGATCTTCCCTCCACAGATTCGTGGTCTCCAGACACAGCTGCCCTTCAGTCTGTTTCTAGGAAGCATCCTCCTTCTCTCCTTTCAGTGACTAATCCCAGCCACCAAGGCTCCTCACTCCTCCTACCATCACCCTGTGGTTGGTCCTGCCTGAGGCAAGTTAGACACCCTTGTTCTGCTGCCCTCACCTACCATACTCCACTAAGTTTACCTTTCCTGTGTCCCTTCCCTCCATCAGAGGATTGGGTCCATGCCTCCCCTTCAGGCCAAACAAGTCACTCCCATCCCCAAGACTTTGTTGTACTGGTTTTCTAGTCTCTTCCAAATTCTCTCTACTTCCTTCTTTTCAACTTGGAAATAAGCTCAAAATTCCCATTCTACTTGGCTTAGGATGTTGCCCAGTGGTAGGTTAGGTTCTTGCCCCAGCACTTCAAAAACAGTTTCCCCTTGTAAACAGAGAAAAACTGTTCTCTTATCTCCCTGCAGCACCATCCAGTCCTTCAGCCCCTTTCCCATTCAGTTGTCCAGCCTCCCCTCTTCAGCTTGCATCAGTCAGGCCCTTCTACCTCCACCATCCCCATCACTGTTTTCTCCACAGAGAAATTGTATCCTCATGTTTGCCAAGTGCAGTGGGCACGTTCCACTCCACAGCCGCCTCCCACCCCAGTGACTCATTCCCTCCTTCTGCACTCACTTTGCTGCCCTGACACTGTCACTCTTCCAGCCCTGCTGCCCATCCCCACTGCCCTCCCTGTTCTTGTTTGCTGAATTCTCTGTCCCTTTCTCTTATTACTGCCCACACCTTCTTAGCTGATCTCATCCTCTCTTGGCTACTGAGGGTGTCTGAATGTTGATGACCCCCCCGCCCCGCCCGCCATCTCTGTCTCTAACCTGCCTTCTGCCCAGAACTACTCCTCTGTGTTTCTCATTTTGATGAATGTCATCATCCTTCTCTCAGGGGCCTGAGCTAGGATGTTGTAAGCCAGTTAGAGCTGGCTTCTTATTCTCCATTCCTCTTTGTCATACCTCTACTCCTCCTCTTCTTCTCTCACTCCCTGTAAGGTTTTAATTGTTGTTGTTTTGGGTTTTCTTACGTTTTTTTTTGAAACAATCTTGCTTTGTAGCCTCGGCTGGCCTGGAACTCACAGAGATCTGCCTGCCTCTGCCTCTGCCTCCCAAGTGCTAGAATTAAAGGTGAGCACTACCACTTTATGACTCCCTTTATCTAGCTGTCCTCATCTTAGTCCTCATCCCCCTCCTCCTCAAAATTGAGGCATTTCTCTCATTCTTCCTCCAGAGTGCTGGAATGCAGGCATGTACTATGCCCTGCCAAGATTTGTTCCCACCTATACCCTAAATCCAGGTCTTTGTCATTGCCTGCCTAGATTATTATGAGTATATTGGTTAAGCACAAACTTGGCTTTGCATTTAAATCCAGGCTCCCATGCTTACAGCTACATTACTTTGGACCAACTCTCGCCTTTTCTGAGCCTTTTCATGCAAAGTACAAAGTATACCAAGTGACACACATGTTCTTAGTAAGTGGTAACTATGTGATGGTGCTGCTGCCTTGTCTGCTGGCTTGTCCCCTTCACATTTACCCTCCATACTGTGTGAAGAGGAACTTGATAAGGTAGAGTCGGCTATCTCACTCTCCTGTGGCTGCCTGCTGCTGCTGGTTTTCACTGCGAAGCTCTTTGACTTTTCTTGCTATCCCTTGTTTTGGACTCTGTCTCCCATCATGCTGAACTGTTTCTACTTCCCTACCCAGTGTGTTGCTTCCTGCAGCCTCTGGAACACCCTTCCTCCCCTCCCTGCACCTGTCTCTGCTCAGTTTAACAATTATCTGTCCATACAGATTCCCTTTACATCGCCTCTGAAGCCTTTCTTGGCCTCTTCTCCGCCTTCTGGAGCCAGGTGCATTTCCTCATGACCACATCTATGTGCTCCTAAGTAACACTGGTAGCTTGGCCCATACAGTGCTTTGGTGGCTGGGCATTTTACATTTAATCCTCCTGACATGTAAACAAAGCCCTTTATATTTAACCCTCTGACTCTGTCTTCTGCACTGTCTTCATTTTACAGGGAAGAATCTTTGTCTCATGAAAGTAACTTCTCAGGGGTCACATAGTAGAATAGGTCCTTGACCAGGGAATTGAACCCAGACTCTGTAGATGGAGGGCCCATGCCCTTAATCATTATATTGTTTACATCTTTGAGCTCTCTATTTCTGTGTCTTTTTTTGTCTCTTGAAAACTAGAACTATTTTAAGGGCTGGCACTGTGCTTTATTTTTTATCCCCAGAGCTTGGCACAAATTTGGCAAGCATAGGCAGTCAGTAAATTTTTACTGAGTTAAAGGGGATGTGAGCCTGTTGCATATTTTCTTGAGGAGGTTTGGTAAACACCTGTGAAAGGTGAGCCTGTGTTTTTTCACACTGAGGAATGTAGATGTGTCTGTTCTCAGAGAGGTTACGCACGTGTTTCTACTCAGTCCTTAGAGGCCTTTTAACACTTGCTGGTAGATGAGGGAGTGTGTGTGTGTGTGTGTGTGTGTGTGTGTGTGTGTATGTGTATGCATGTGCTAGAGAAGTTTCAGAATGAAATATGGCATACCTGTAAATAAGTGACGGAGAGATGGCTCAGCAGTTAAGAGCAGTTGTAGAGGACCCAGGTTCAATTTCCAGCACCCTCATGCTAGCAGCCTTCCTAACTCTTAATTCCAGGGGATCCAATGCCCTATTCTGACCTCTGCAGACATTGCATGACATGGATGCACTTACATACATGCATGCAATACACTATACACATAAAAATAAAAAATAATAAATAAAATATTTTTTAAAATAACAAAAAAAGACAGAGGGCTAGGCACTTATCAGGGGGTCTCATGCTCCCGCCTTTGACTCTTCCTTTTCCTTGTCCAGATGCCTCCAGAACTACATTCCTGCCCAGAGCCTGACGCTGTCCTGTCCAGTGTGCCGGCAGACGTCCATCCTCCCTGAGCAGGGTGTCTCTGCCCTGCAGAACAACTTCTTCATCAGCAGCCTCATGGAGGCCATGCAGCAGGCACCTGATGGGGCCCATGACCCCGAGGACCCCCACCCCCTCAGCGCAGTGGCTGGCCGCCCTCTCTCCTGCCCCAACCATGAAGGCAAGGTGGGCCCAAGCGAGGCCCAGTGAGGCCAGGACTTGGGGTGGGAGGAGAAGGAGAGGTGATGAGGGTGGGGTAGCCGTGGGCAAGGTGTTCTCTGGGAGCAAAGAGGGCAGAAGGGGTCTGAGCAAAGAAGTGTATTGTCTGACTGTTGCCTCATGGGAGCCCTTATACTGCCAGACTATGGAGTTTTACTGTGAGGCCTGTGAAACTGCTATGTGTGGTGAGTGCCGCGCAGGGGAGCACCGAGAGCATGGCACCGTGCTGCTGCGGGATGTGGTGGAGCAGCACAAGGCGGCTCTGCAGCGCCAGCTTGAGGCTGTGCGTGGCCGGTAGGCATCTGGTGGGGACCAGGATTGATGAGGCCTTGGGATGGTGCCTCAGCGGGGGCAGGGAAGGGACCCTGGGGAGGAGAAAGAGAGGGCAAGGGAAGGACAGAAACAGAGTGTCAAGGAAGCTGGGACTCTTCCAGAGGGCAGTAGTGAGCCCCCACACCTCCCCGGGAGACTGACTGATTTGACAAGGCACCTTCCTGCAACCTTGGTATGAGATGTTTCCCCTCATCAGATTGCCACAGCTGTCTGCAGCTATTGCCTTAGTGGGGGGCATCAGTCAGCAGCTGCAAGAGCGCAAGGCAGAGGCCCTGGCCCAGATCAGTGCAGCCTTTGAGGACCTGGAGCAAGCCCTGCAGCAGCGCAAGCAGGCTCTGGTCAGCGACCTGGAGAGCATCTGTGGGGCCAAGCAGAAGGTGGGTCGGCTTGCCCTTCCCAAGCATGGCCTGTGATGAGATGGTCTGACTGCTTCCATTGCCTCCATCAGCACTACCTTTTCTCCAGCCTGTTTTCCGTCTCCCTGACCACATGCACCTCCTTGTATTTCTTTCCTGCCATGTACTGCTATACAAGTGCATCAGTCATCACAGTCTGTGCACCCATTCCTCCCCTTCCTCTTCAACAGGTGTTGCAGACACAGTTAGACACTCTGCGCCAAGGGCAGGAACACATCGGGAGTAGCTGCAGCTTCGCGGAGCAGGCGCTGCGCCTGGGCTCTGCCCCAGAGGTATTGTTAGTGAGAAAGCACATGCGAGAGAGGCTGGCCGCATTGGCAGCTCAGGCCTTCCCGGAAAGGCCACACGAGAATGCACAGCTGGAACTGGTCCTTGAAGTTGATGGGTTAAGGAGATCGGTGCTCAATCTGGGTGCACTGCTCACCACCAGTGCCACTGCACATGAGACGGTGGCCACAGGTGAGGGCCTGCGCCAGGCACTAGTGGGCCAGCCTGCTTCACTTACCGTCACCACCAAAGACAAGGATGGGCGGCTGGTGCGCACAGGCAGCGCAGAGCTCCGCGCAGAGATCACCGGCCCGGATGGCACACGCCTTTCTGTGCCAGTGGTGGACCACAAGAATGGCACATATGAGCTGGTGTACACCGCCCGCACAGAAGGTGAGCTGCTCCTCTCGGTGCTGCTCTATGGACAGCCAGTGCGTGGCAGCCCCTTCCGGGTGCGTGCCCTGCGGCCTGGGGACCTGCCACCTTCCCCGGATGATGTGAAGCGCCGAGTCAAGTCTCCTGGTGGTCCTGGCAGCCATGTGCGCCAGAAGGCAGTGCGTAGACCCAGCTCCATGTACAGCACTGGTGGCAAACGGAAGGACAACCCAATTGAGGATGAACTCGTCTTCCGTGTTGGTACAGAGGGTCAAGGGCAGAACCAGATGAGGGCTAAAGCCTGGGTCTTATGGGACTAGAGGTGGGGCCAGTGGGGACTGGCAGGGTGGCAGGTGAGGAGGGGTGGGAAGTTCAAACTGATCTCAGACTTAATCCTTGTTTTCCTTCTCATCCTTTACCCACAGGCAGTCGTGGAAGGGAGAAGGGGGAATTCACCAATTTGCAAGGTGTATCTGCAGCTAGCAGTGGCCGAATAGTGGTAGCAGACAGCAACAACCAATGTATCCAGGTAAGCCCTTTACTGCACTCCTTCAATACCAGAAAGGATTCAAAAGCTACAAGCTACAGCCTCCTGAACAGAACAGTATGTGTACAGGTCACCTTCTAGAAGATGAAACTCGTAGATAATACGATTCTTTAAAGCAGTAAAAAATGTGCTTCCTGCACCCAAAGGCCAAAACAGTAGCCAGGACCTTCCATCAGGAGCCAGGGTTCCATGCTTGTGGCCTCTGCTTCCCAGGCTAGGCTCAAGCCATGTCAGCTCCTAGACCCCAAGGATCAGCTCCTTCCTCCTTCTTCTCTGCCTCTTCTTGAGCCTCCTGCTGGCTGGCCTACTTCCTCAGAGTGTTCCGAAGCAGGTCTGCCCTCCCTTGCTATCTTGCAGCATACCAGCTTGGCTCCAGAGTGTACGTTATCTGTCTGGAGTCCCTACAGTCATCTAGCTGGCTAGACAGTTAAAAGGGAGTGCCTTTCAGCAGCTAGAGGGTGGAGAGCGCCTCTGGAGTCATGCACCTACCTCTTTTCTTTGTACCGCACAGCTGATTCAGGCATCAGCCACTCTTAGTGCTCATGGTCTCTGCTGCACTGCATCTCGCTACAACCAGAAAACAGCTTTCCCTCTCTGCACCACTCACAGCCCTGAGCCTGCCACAGTGGGCATGAGTACAGTGTAGCCCACAAATGCTTAGGCTTCTGAAACCGGATACCCGAACTTGAATACTGGCCCTTCTAGCTCTAACAAGTCATGTGACCTCTTTGAGCTGTAGTTAACTCATGTGTAAAATTAGGAAAAGCCTATCTCAGGTTTGCTGGAACTATTAAATGATGTAATGTACTATACCTGACACCTAGTGAACCTTCTAATATTAGCTGTTGTTAAAAATATCATTGTCCAGGTGGGGACTGTAAACAAAGGCAAGGAGGAGGGAAAGTGCAGGAGGGGGTGGTTCAGTGAACTGGAAAGATCCCAGTTGGGCTGCAGGTAGCTGGCTATTAGGAACTGGAGTGGCTGAGGTCAAATTGTAAATGGTTTTGGAAGCAATTCTGTCTAATTCAGATTTTATCCTGTGGGACTAACTACTGTGTACTTCGGTTCTTGGAAACATGTTATTGGGCAGCCAAACCTTTCCCTGAAGATCCTTACTTTACAGCCTGTACCTTTAAGTTTCTTGATCTGTCTGAATAGCCTTGTCATGAATCCACTTCTGCTAAGGTCTTTCACATCACCTTCAGCAGTTCTACAACCCCACTCCACCCAGCAGTCTAAAGATGTCAGACCCTCTTCTGGGACCAGATTCTTGGGCCTGCTGGCCCCTTTTTTATTTCTGCCTTTTTTTCTAAGGACAGAGGAACAGAGAAGCCCGGAAAGGCATTTGGGCCCAGGCTAGATGAGGAGGAGGTGCTTAGGAGTTCAGGAGTGGTACTGAGGCTGTACTCAGGAACACCTTACACCGTCCCAACTCCTCCTAGGCCAAGAATGCTTTCTGAGGACAAAAGTTGAGAGTTGAGGACACCTGTCCAATTGTGTATACACACCTGGGCACACACATGCTCGGAAAAGCAGGTGCCCCCTGGTGAGGGGCTGTGCTCATCTATTTTTGTTCAGGTGGGTAATTGAAGGGGAGGCCTGGGCTAGCCCTTTCTTCCAAACACCTGCTACTTGTGCAGCAGCCCTCCTTCCTTCTCTCCCCAGGCTCAGCCTGATGTCATAGCAGCTGGAAGCCTGGTTTTTGGATTCCAAAGCTGAGTGTTTGCTTCTCTTACTCTGGACTTCTCAGGGCTTATAGGGCTGAGCTCCCTTATAGAGTGTGACTCCTCAGCTTTGCATATGAGGCTTGGGGTCCTTGTGAGCTTTTTCTTCTTTGGATTCTTCTATGGTGCAGGCGGGAACCATGCTGACAGAGCACAAACAAAACAAAACAAAAAACCTTTGTGATTTTGAATGAAGAATTTGATTTGTAAATATTTTGGCATTGTGTCATTGTGTTAGTCCAAAACTTTTGTCAGCTCTTCCATGAAAACATCCAGTTTCTCTTTAGGCAGCAGGCTAATCACATTCTTCTCTGACCTCCCTCAGCCTTTTGCTGTGGTAGCTCACACTTTTCTGGAATCACTGGTGTGGTTTGTTGTTTTTATAATGTTATTTTCTTTCCACCCTCTCCCAAGATCTTTGAAGTCAGAGAGCTACTTAATGCTACCATCATATAGAAGAGAAAAGAGCCAGAGGGTGTGGCAGATACACAGGGATATGAAGGAAACAAGCATAGCAGTTTCTGACGGGCTGTCAAGGGAGAGACAGGGATGGAGAATGGTGGGCTGGTGGACGGTGTTGCCATTAAGGAGCAGGCCTGCTTGTAAATTGAGTTCATTTCTGTCCATGTTGAGTTTTGAGACAGCTGTGTGGCACCCAAATGAATCTGTCCATCTGGTTCAGGTGTGAGATTGAACTGGGGATTCTTCTGCTTGAATGTTTGCTGGGTGCTAGAAGCTGTATGCAGTGCTGAAAATGTAGCAGCAGACAAGGCAGATGCCCTGAAAAGAGCTGTGAAGTGTATGCTGTAGACCCTCACTGTACATGTGTATACTGATTTGAAGGGATTGAAAACTGAAGAAGTGGCCTGGAAATTCTGGGAGTCCAGACAAAGGAGTTGGCCAGGAGGTCTGAGAAAGGATGAAAGAATGAGATTTTTCCAAACCCTCACCGCTGTGGAGCCCGCGTCTGAACTGCAGGATAGGAGAAGGGCGATGTGCCAACTCATTAGAGATCTGCTGTACTTTTTGGTCCCCCTCACTTCCATGTCTTACCCCGTAGAACCCATCCCCTTCTCTTGCTGAGAGTGCTTGCCTGCTGCAGAGGACCAGTGCAGAACCCAGGTGCTGTGCTGGCCAACCAGACAAGGGCTTGCTAGGAGGTCCACATCAGGAAGCTGTGATATGTTGTAGTGTGACAAGATAAGGAGATCTAGCCATGGGTGGCTCAGCCCACCAAGGAGAGAGGAGGTCTGAATTGAAGAGCAAAGCGAGGCCCAGAGCTTGAGCTCCCTATGGTGGCTTCTGGCTCTGAATCATCTTGTGTCCCCAGAGGCTCTAATAGGACAGAGTCTATAAGGACGATTCAATGAGTAATGTTTTGACTGTTAAGAAGCTAGGAGGCAGCTGGGTGTGGTGGTGCACGCCTTTAATACATCGAGAATTCAGGCCAGCTGGGGCTACAGGAAGACCTTGTCTCAAAAAGGAAAAAAAATAAAAAAAAAGAAGAGCTAGGAGGCTTAGTTTAAAAGGAAAAGAGATATTAAAGAGGTGCTTTAGGATGAGGAGCTCTTAGCATCTTGGGAGGCTAAGGTGGAGGGAGCAGGAACAGGGGAGATCAAAGGGTTCTTTCTATCCAGGAGAAAGGCTACTTTGTCAGGCCCTTGATCTGAATGGACTAATCCTTGTGTGCTTTCTCCTCTCTCACCTCCCCCTTCCAGTCTGCTATGAAGTCCTGCTGAGTCTTCCTCCTCTCTCTTGAATCCATCTACTTCCCTCTAGCCTGTTTCCTTAGTCCAAATCATCATCATTTCTCATCTGGATTCCTGCTACAGCCTCTGATGGTTGGCTAGCTTCCAGTCTTTCTGTAAAAGCAGATTTGATCTTCTCACTTCCCTGGCCGGAAATTTTCAGGGGCTCCTCGTTGTACCCAGGCTAAAATGTAGCTCCTGTTGTCCACCCGGGTGCCATACTCCAGCCACACTGGCAGGGTCCTCAAATAGGGCCCATGCTGGACTCTGTGCCTTTCACAAAATGTCCTGCTTTATCAGTTGACATCCTTGCCAGCTGTTAGCTCAGATATCTCCTTCTCTTGATGCCTTCCCCCACCATTCCCCCAGCCCCTCTTGTATTCTCCTTCTACTGTATATCCCCTAAAGTAGCTCTCATGTGATTCCTCTGTACCCGTGGCGTAGTGTCAGTGAGTGCTTGTTGAGTGACTGGATAAATGGGATGCTGCTCAGGACCCAGCTCCCTTCCCTCTGTGCCCACAGTGTTTCCCCTCCTCCCTGCTCCCTCCCTTGCTCCTCTGCCCCAGGTTTTCTCCAATGAGGGCCAGTTCAAGTTCCGATTTGGGGTGCGTGGGCGCTCACCTGGGCAGCTGCAGCGTCCCACAGGTGTGGCAGTGGACACCAATGGAGACATTATCGTGGCAGATTATGACAACCGTTGGGTCAGCATCTTCTCCCCTGAGGGCAAGTTCAAGGTGAGAACCTGCTGTTGCTGAGTCCCTGCTGACCCTTTGAGCTGATCCTTCTAGTGCCTCCTGGTGGTCTGGGCCTGAGGTTCTGCTTTGATAACAGGCCAGGACTTCCTTCCCTACTAGCCAGGATAAAGTTCCTTATAGTATCCCCTTCTTCCAGACAAAGATTGGAGCCGGCCGCCTCATGGGTCCCAAGGGAGTGGCTGTAGACAGAAATGGACATATCATTGTGGTGGACAACAAGTCTTGCTGCGTCTTCACCTTCCAGCCCAATGGCAAGCTGGTTGGACGTTTTGGGGGCCGTGGGGCCACTGACCGCCACTTTGCAGGTATGAGAGAGCAACTCCAAGAGTCATGCTGATACCCCAGGGAATTCTGGATACCCAGCTCTAAAGATGCCTTCTATATCTTAACCCTAGCTCCCCACTTCCCAATACACTAGCCCCATCATCCCAGAGACAGCATATCTCACTCAGCCCAGAGCCCTTCCCCTTTCCTGATACCCTGGCTTTATCATTCCACATATTCCTGCCCATCTTAGCCCCTCAGTTTAATGCCCCAGAGACCTCTTTCTGTTTTCAGGGCCCCATTTTGTGGCTGTGAACAACAAGAATGAGATTGTAGTAACAGACTTCCATAACCATTCCGTGAAGGTCAGTGTCCCTCCCTCCATGATCACTGTCCTCTTCCATAAAACTCCTTTCTCCTTCATCTCCTTTTCTCCTCTTAAAATCATCCAATCGCTGAACCAATAAACATTTATGGCCTGGCTACTTCATCCAAGGCGCTGTGCTAGAACCTGGGGATTCAGTGCTGAACAAAGCAAACACATTCCTTGGCTATAGTCTGTTAGGAAAGAGACGATAACCAGGAAATTACAGTACGAAGCGATTCTGTGATAGGGAGGCTCAGGGACTACAGGAGAGATGAGCAGAAGCATTTGACCCAGGGGACAACCTGAAGCTCCAGTACGAATTAATCAGAAGGTGCAGGAGGGGGTTTGAGGCAGAGGGCACAGGAGAGGCCAGGGGTGATGGCATACACCTGTAATCCCAGCACTTGGGAGGTGGAGGCAAAATGATCCAGAGTTCAAAGCTATCCTTTGTCTACATAGTGAGTTCAGGGCCAGCCTGGGATACATGAGACCCCGTCTAAAAACAAAACAGAACAAACAAGTGAAAAAACACAGAAGATAGGAATGGGAGGTGGGCACCATTGTGGTATGTTCCAGAAACCACAGATGGCTCAGACGAGGCTTAAGAAGGAAACCAGTGCAAGGTGAGGATGAGACCTGTGTGCCTGTGAAGGTGCTGGGCTTTCTTCCTAAGACCTATGTGGTGTGCCTGAGGGGTTTCAGGTAGGGGTGTGATGAACTCCGGTATGTCTTAGAAAGGTCCTTGTGACCAGGGCAATATTAGAGGCAGTTGTCTAGATGAGAATCTGGACTGTGAGACAGGTGTGGCAGTGTATATAGGAGACAGATTGGACACAGAATCAGGACTGTGTTACTTTGTTGACCATCACACTGAGAAGAAGCCAGAATCAAGAGGGATTCATGTCGGGTGGCAGCAGTCGTGAGATAGAGACCCAGGAAGAACTGCTTTCCCAGGGAGGCTGTGCTGGTAGGCTTGATGTACTTCAAGGGCACCAACTGGAACAGCTGGTAGATAGTGGGATACTTGGGTGTGAGCCCTGGAAAGAACTTCTGGGCTAAGCTACAGACCTGGGGGTCCTCCTCCCTGGAGTGTCACGCCACCCTCCAAGGCCTTACCCTCTGCCCGAGGTCAGGTCCCCAGTCCCTAGCCCCTTCCCCCACCAGGTGTACAGTGCCGACGGAGAGTTCCTCTTCAAATTTGGTTCCCATGGCGAGGGAAATGGGCAGTTCAATGCCCCCACGGGAGTAGCTGTGGATTCCAATGGGAACATCATTGTGGCTGATTGGGGCAACAGCCGCATACAGGTGAGTAAGGCCCAGGGATGACTTGATTGTAAGGCTACTTGTGTCCCTCCCCAGACAGCCTCTTTTCTGTCTGACTTCACCTCTACCTCCATTCTCCACTTCTTCCTCAGGTGTTCGACAGCTCTGGCTCCTTCCTGTCCTATATCAACACATCTGCAGAACCGCTGTATGGCCCGCAGGGCTTGGCACTGACCTCGGATGGCCACGTGGTAGTGGCTGATGCCGGCAACCACTGCTTTAAGGCCTATCGCTACCTCCAGTAGCTGCACAGGGGCCCTGCCTGGCTCATGGAGGGACGGACACAGGGGTGATTGGACAAGAGGGTCTGGCTGGGAGGTGGGCCAGACCTGGCAGCACTGAATGTGGGCTGTGGGCGTGGGTGCGCCCAATGCCCTCCCTTTCCTCCCCAACCCCACGGTTGCACTTTATTTATTCGGTTCTTGCTTTGGTGACTGGGTGGGCCTGTACTGTGGTTCCAAGGATGTGTGCAGAGCTTTACCCTACCCCCTTTACACACCTCCCTTACCCCCTCAGTCTGCTCTCTGCCCCCCAGCCTGGGGCCAGAACAGCCTCTTACTCCAAGACAGAAGTCCCTCTGGTTGTCTCCCTACCACCCCATACACACTGACAGAGACAGCAATACCCCACTCCATATTAAATAAATGTCTTCGCCAAGGTGTTTTTGCTAGGTTCTTGTGGGGTGGGGTGCTCAGGGGCTGGGGTCCTGGGACCTGCTCTGAACTAAAAGGTAGGCAAAGAAGGCAGGTAAGGGACCCAGCTTCTCCAACAGCTTGTGAAATTTTTCAAGAATATCTTTTATTTATTCTTTGATAATTTTATACGTGTGTACAATGTATCTTGAGCATGTCCACCTCCTACTTTCCCTGGACTCACCCAGCATGTCCCCCTCCTTCATGCTGCTGCCCTCCGCCTCCTCCTCCTCCTCCTTCTCTTCTTCCTCTTCCTTTTCCTCCTCTTCCCAGCCCCCTGACTTTTAATAACCCACTGAGTCAAGTTTCGGGTTCTGATTATTTTGATACTTTAGGAGAGTAAGAAAGAGTGAAATCCTGGGACCCGGAGTCACTTGCCAACCCCTCATCCCCAGACCCTGCATCTCTGCATGTTCAAGACAAGGCAGGGCTTTTTGGTTTTTTTTTTTTTTCTTGTTTTTGTTTTGATAGGGTCTCCCTGGTCCTGGCACACCTAGAACTCACTGTGTAGACCAGGCTGGACTTGATCTCACAGAGATCTGCCTGCCTCTACCTCCCGTGGTGTTCATTGGTGTGTATAGGCAGACTTTGCCTATCCCAGGGCTGCAAGTAGTAGGGCATGACTCTTACAACTGCAGGAAGAGCACTATTAGTATATGAAAACAATCCTTGAGGCTAGTCCAAGTAGGACCTGGATGCAAGAGACTCTTGCTCAATGGCAGAGCTCAATCCCAAAGCCCTGAACTCCTAACTCTTTCCATTGTTCTGTCTAAGGTTGTTCCCCTTTCCCCACAATGGAATGAGGGTTTTCACACTCTATTCCTGGGGCCTAGACTCTCACAAAGTGGGACTGCTAATCCCAGAGACTGTTAAAACCAGTGTTCAGCATTCTGTGACCTTGGAGGTAGAACTATGATTTCTCTCCCCCTACAACGGACTGAAGCTCAGAGAAGTAGGTCACATTGCTGACTGAAGAGTAGACTTGAATCTGTAGCTGTCATTCTAACGGTAAATGGTGGCATCCTCCTCATCCTGTGCCCCTTGCACATAGTGCCCCTGGCAGAGAAAGTACTCAAGATTTGAGAAATGATGGATCTGGGAAAGGTGGCCTTGGGAGGCTTTGGGAGAGACATTGTCCTGTATAACATAATTCCTGGGCCTAGGATAGGAGGGACTATAGACCTGTAGAATGTTAGGAAGTCTTTGCAGAGGTCAAGGGGCCTTAGTTATACTTACCTCTCTGGGCCTTTCCCAATTGGTTGAAACCTGGTAGGCAGGGGAGAGACAGATTTCCTGAAGGCTGTAGGGCAGTATTCTTAAAGGGCCTGCTCATGTGGCTCAGATCCTGAGCAGAATTAACTCAGTTTATACCCTGATCAGCAGAGGCAGTGTGCTTAGCTTCAGTGGAGTCTGTCCTAATAGTGCTTGGCTGATGGTCTGTTCCTTTCCTCCATTTTGAGCAGTTCCAACAGTGATGCAGAATGGAAGCTCAAAGTTACTATCCTTCAGTCTCTTAGAGTGCCCAAAGAAAGCAGAGGATAAAATGATGGGAAGGATGCCCTTTCTTGGGAGGGAAGCTCCAAATGGTTCCTCTGCCAGCTGGAGAGTATGGCTAGAGCTGATTTCTAGATTTGGCAGTTTTCCTAAGCCATGCAATAGGTGTTGCAAAGTGAGGCCTAGTTCCTCCTAGAGCCATCCACACTGGGTGTTTCTAGTTCACATCTGGGGCCCAGGTGGGTATAATTGGTTACTTGTCTGGAGACCATGCCTTGATTCAGTTAGGATGGCTTAAATGTTCACCACAGGTTTGGGGCATCACTAGGAAGCCGTTGTGACAGGTCAGAAAGTTGTTTTGTGGTTCTGTATGAGCCCAGGTCCTGCTTGTTCACAGAGGGCTGTCCAGTGATTAGCTAGGATGGCTTAAATGTTCATCACAGATTTGGGGCATCACTAGAAAGCTGTTGTGGTGACAGGTCAGAAAGTTGTTTTATGGTTTTGTATGAGCCCAGATCGTGCTTGTTTGGAGGGCTGTCCAGTGATTAGCTAGATGGTCATATGTGACCTACAGGTTCATTCATTCATTAAAGAAGTATGTCCTGGGGACTTAACTACTCAGGACTGTTAGAGCAATGGGCCCTGGGGATAGAGACAAAGATGGCCCCTGTCTGTATGGGGCTTATAGTTTAGTGGGAAACAAGACATGTTTGTGACAAAGAACTAACGTGTAATGACAACTTAAGTTCACTGTGAGGGGAAAGAAGTGCAAGGACAGCATGTTAAAACAGGGTGGATAGAAAAAGCCTCTTTAATCCGCACATGTAGGAGTAGAGTTTGTAATTAGCTGTGTTCGGCAGTGGAAGTAGGGATTTCCAAAGGTCCTGAGAGAGGAGGTCTTGGTGTGTTTGAGAGTCTGAAGGAGGCCAGAGTTTCTTTGGAAGGAGCATGGTTAGAGAGAGGAGAGGAATCAATTTGAAAAGTTAGAGCTGAGCTGAATTATTTAATTAGAACAAAGTTTGGATTCCATTCAGAGTTAACTGCAAAGCACTGAAAAGCTAAAGCAATAGGATGTGTGAGATGGCTGATGAAATGAGCTGCCAACTGCCCAGTGGGGCAGGAAGAGAAGAGAACGGAAAAGAAAGTGATTAAGGTCTCTAGACTGCCTCTCTACCTTAAAGTCCTTGATTGTCTTTCAGTTCTAGAGACTGAGGAACATTTGAGCAAATGCACAGTGTGTGCAGCAATGTTTAGCACAGGTTTTTTTCTAATAGAAAAAAGATCCCAGAGAAATGTAAATGTCCATCATCAGGGAAAAGTTACATAAAGTTTTGCTAAAACCTATACTAAAACTATGTGCACCCTTTAACAACCTATAGAAATGACCCTGAAGGTATAGTCTCCTGTGTGCACTTTACAAATGCAGATTTGCAGCTGGGTGTGGTGGTACAAGCCTGGATTCTCTGCACATGGGAGGCTGAGGCAGCAAGCAGGTGGATTGCCTTAAATTTAGGACCAGTCTGGGCTACACTGTGAATACCAGGCCAGTCAGAGCTGCTCAGCCAGACTTTGTCTCAAAAAAAATGTGGGTATGTGAGATATACTGTTAAAGAAAAAAAAAAAAAACATGGTCAGTCATATCTTTGTTTTAAGGAGGATATTTTAAAAGGAGAAAAGGGCTGAGATCATAGACTTGAAATTTTTTTTTTTCTGAGATAGGGTCTTCCTCTAGCCTCAGCTGGCCTGGAACTCACTATGTAGACCAGGCTGACCTTGAACTCATGGAGATCCACCTGCCTATGCCTCCTGAGCGGTGGGACTAAAGGTGTGTGCCACCACATCTGGTGAAATGGATTTTTATTTTCAAGAATAAGAGTTTTAGGCAGGAGCAGGTAACATCGGGTGTGCTTTTGGAGGTCACTGTGGTTAAGAAAACTCAGAGGGGTAGTGGAGCAGGAACGGGAAAGCTATTTCAGGGGCAGACGAGAAAAGATGGTGTTTGCCCTATTAAGGAGGCAGAGGGAAATGTTAAGATTTCATGTATAATTAGAAGTAGAAATCACAGGATTCAATATTTATGTAAGAGTATTTTAGGCATCATTCTATGTGCTGAAGATACAGCAGTGAAAAACTGCAGACAAACTCTTGTCCTGGGGCTGGCTGTGTATAACTCAGCGGTAGAGTGCTTGCTTAGCATGTGCCAGGTCCCACATCCAGTTCTTCAGTACTTAAAAAAAAAAATTCCTTGTTCTTTACAGTCACGTAGTTAGAAATCAGGGGATTTTGTAGCTCCATACTGGCTCATGAGAACTGATTGCCAAGTTTTCAGGGACTCTGAGAGCCGATTGTTAAAAGCCAGCCAGCCATTATTAAAAATTAAACTATGTGGGCAAGGTGGCTCATGCCCATAATCCCAGTATGTAGGAGGCTAAGGCAGGAAGATCATGAGTTTGAAGCCAGCATGGGCAAAATAGTGAGACTCAGGTTAGAAAACAAAACAAGTTAAACCACAAACTTAAATCCTTTTTTTATTAAAGCTGAGGAATACTCAAAAATCATCACTTCCTACTTATTTTACTGCAATTAACTATTGCTTGTGCTCAGAATTTCTGTACATCTATGTAGTGGGAAAGCCATGTAGAAGTCCATTAAGCATGTCTCTTCTTATGCTGCTTGCTGACATTTCATTTCTTGATTAGCTGTGATAGGAATAGTTACACCACAGAAGTCAACAAACATTACAAATCAGGGCTTTCTCCCTGAAGAGAGAAGCTGTTAAATATTTACCAACATGGCTCTTCATAGAGTTCAGAGCACACCCTGGAGTCAGGTAGCCAGGGTTTAAATTAGGGCTCCCCCACTTGCTACCAGTGTGGTTTGGCTAAGAGGCATAATGGTTTCTTCATTAATAAAATATGACTGTCTCAGTCCATTTGTTCAGCTGTAACAAACTCCCTGACATTGACAATTTAAAGAGAACAGAAATTTATTTCTCACAGATCCAGAGGCCAGAAAGTCCAAGATCAGTGTTGGTAGTCTTGGTGTCTCATGAGGAGGGTCACTTCTTCACATGGCAAGGAAGAGAGAGAAAAAGAGAGAGGTGTTTCCTCTCTTTTTATATCAACACTATGTCCAAATACCCACCTTCCAGCTCTGCCTTATTGGGTGTTAAACTTCTAGTACATGGAGGTGACAAAGGCATTCAAACAACAGGAACTGAGTAATATATATTTGATAAAGTGAAATCACATCACGTGCTTAGTACAGTGGCAGACCAGATGCCTAACAGGAATGAGTGAATTAGGGCCTGGAGAGATGGCTCAGCAGTTAAAAGCACTGGCTGCTCTTGCAGAGGACTCGGGTTCGATTCCCAGCAGAAACATGGTGGATAACAACTGTCCATAACTCCAGTTCCAGGGAAATATAGTGCCCTCTTTTGACCTCCATGTGCATTGCACAACACAGGTGTACTTACGTACATGCAGGTAGTACACTCATACAAATAAAAATAGTAAATAAAATATTTTTCCCAGTTAATTATTTAATAACCACATACTTAGAAGAAGCATTTCATTACAACAGCATCGACATATTCGAAAACAATTTTCTGAGCTAAGATGCATTTTTTTCAAAATTGGCTGTAAATTTTTAGGTTTACAGTTGAATTATTACAGTTATACAATATTGTACTCAGTATAAACCCTATAAGACATAAAATTAAATGAGGTTCCAACGTTTAAAAAAGATCTCCACTGCGTTGTCAAAACACACAGTTTCATACAGAAAAATTCATTTTTAATGCAATTGACATTAAGATGTTTGCACATGTATTTCTAATCCCTATATATCTGATTATTACTAGTGACAGTTGGTTACTTTCTGAACTTGA
>NW_008341813.1:912369-912731 GCF_000622305.1 Nannospalax galili | reverse complement strand
TTCAAAGGTGGCTATAAAATTTCTAGGTTCGCTGTTGAATCAATACAGTTATACAATATTGAACTCAGTATAAGCCCTGTAAGACATGAAATTGAATGGGTTTTTTAACCTTTAAGAAAGATCTCCACTTCATTCTAGAATATATTGTTCCTTGCAGAAAGACTCATTGTTTTTGCTGCTAACACTGAGATGTTGGCGCACGCATCTCTAATCTGTATGCATCTGATTATTACTAGTCATAATCGGTTGCCCTTGGACCCTTGGCGCCATTGTATGTCTATAAAGTCATCAGGTGGATTTCAGTGGTAATGTTTATCACCTCTACTAATTAGCATGATGTAAATTTCCATGCTTCCTCCTCA
>NW_008341813.1:911262-912287 GCF_000622305.1 Nannospalax galili | reverse complement strand
CCATCTTATTTGACTATACACCCACTTCCCAGATGGAACCCTCCCATAGCCTCCCTCCCGCCTCTAGAGCCCTTATATTCTGATGTCCCTGCTACTGTCTGTTGTGTTGTTGGCACCCCGGCCATTCCCCACTACTTGCCCTTCTGTAGTCAACCTACCCTATCTAGAGGTCTTTGTTTTAGGAGGGGCAGCTGTTCCTCTTCTAGCAGCAATCAGTTGTCAATACTCCTTTAGATAAGACTGGGGTCTGCTGTGCATTTTCCCAGTTCTATGCTGGATTACTGTTTGGGAGTCCCTTTGGTCATCCTGGCCAACAACCCAAAAGAAGGTATCTCCTAACTGGCATTGTTGCTTGTTATGTAGCCTTTAGCTATGAATATGGACTCCTAAGAAATTATATTGACCCCTTTCATTTTTGGTTGTACTTTCCTTTTGGATATTTAAGCCCATACAGTTGACCCAGATTAAACCAATTTATTTTTACTTTTAAGATCGTTTGAGGATCTGGATCTGTTCCTAAGGGGTCACATGGGAGAAGCTTTTTGTTTTTGTTTTTGTTTTTTTTTTTTTTAGGCAGGATCTTGCTAGCCCCTGGCTGATCTGGAACTCACTATGCAGACAAGGCTGGCCTCGAACTCACAGAGATCCACCTACCTCTGCCTTCCCTCTTCCTCTGTTTCTGGAGTGTCAGGATGAAAAGTGTGTGCCACCTTGCCCAAGCCCTTTCTGGACTTTTGAAATCAGTTTTGTGTGTATAATAATTGACTGAACTGAAGCAAAATATGAAATTATTGTATTATAAAAGTTATCTGAAATCCCCTCTCTAAAGGGTTGGAGAGACTGCTTACTGGTTAAGAAAACTTGCTGCTCTTATAGAAGACCCAGGTTTGGTTCCCAACACCCATATGGTGACTTACAACAATCTGTAATGTCCAGGGATTCCAATGCCCTTTTCTGACCTCCACAGATACTGCATGCATATGATACACATATATTCATGCAGGTAAACTACTCATACACACAAA
>NW_008341813.1:909241-910420 GCF_000622305.1 Nannospalax galili | reverse complement strand
AAGATGTTTCATAGCCATCTTTACTTCTTTTGAGAACTCTCTGTTCAACTCTTTAGCCTGTCTTTTAATTGGGTTGCTTCTTGTCTTGATTCTCTGTTTTCTGAATTCCTTATATATTCTGGATGTTGAACCTCTGTCGGATGTGTCGCCAGTAAAGATTTTCTCCCATTCTGTGGGTTTTCTGTTCGCGTCCCTGGTTGCCTCCTTTGATGTGCAGAAGCTTTTTAGTTTAATGAGGTCCTATTAATTCTTGCCCTTGTTTCCTGAGCAATTGATGTCCAGTTTAGAAAATCCTTTCTTACATCTATATCTTGTAGGTTTTTTCCAATGTTTTCTTCTAACAGTTTCAGAATTTCAGAGTTTCAGGCTTTACATTGAGGTCTTTGATCCATTTGGAAGTGACTTTTGTGCAGGGCGAATGATAGGGGTTTAGTTTCATTCTTCTACAGGTGGAGATCCAGTTTCACCAGCACCATTTGCTGAACATGCTGTCTTTCCTCCAGTCAATATTCCTGGCCCCTTTGTCAAATATCAGGTGGCTGAAATCGTATTTACTTGTATTTGGGTCTTCAATTTTGTTCCATTGATCTATGGGTCTATTTTTTGTGCCCGTACCATGTTTTTATGACTATAGCTCTGTATACAGCTTAAAATCTGGTATAGTAATCCCCCCTACATTGCTCTTAGTGCTCAGGATTGTTTTAGCTACCTGAGGTCTTTTGTGCTTCCATATGAATCTTAGGATGGCTTTTTCCAATTCTGTGAAAAATGTCATAGGGATTTTGATTGGAATTGTATTGAATTTATAATATAAATGATTTTTGGTAGAATGGTCATTTTCACAATATTAAGTCTTCCAATCCATGAGCATGGGAGGTCCTTCCATCTTCTGATGTCTTCCTCAATCTCTTTCTTTAATGTTTTAAAATTTTCATTATAGAGTTTTATAATGTCTTTAGTCAGGTTTATTATGATATATATATATTTGCACCTATTGTGAAGGGGAATGATTCCATGTGCTCTTTCTCTGATTGCTTTTTATTGGTATATAGAAGGGCTACAGACTTTTGTAGGTTAATTTTGTAACCTGCCAAAGTGACATAATTTTTTAAGTATAGTTTAAAATCACTTTGCAGAACAAATGTTAAGATTTAAGACCGTTAAATCTTAACTATTTGT
>NW_008341813.1:908213-908361 GCF_000622305.1 Nannospalax galili | reverse complement strand
TTGATTCTTTGTATTGTTTTCTTTGTTTCAATTTCATTAATTTCTGCCTTGGTTTTTGTTATTTATTCTTGTCTGCTGGTTTGGGTTTCATTTGCTGTTTCTTTAAAGTGTGTTGAGTTGCAACGTTAAGTCATTTATTTGTGTTCTT
>NW_008341813.1:903427-908138 GCF_000622305.1 Nannospalax galili | reverse complement strand
TGTGTTGTATTGTCCTTTTCATTTAGTTCCAGGAATACTTTTATTTCTTTCTTAATTTCTCTTTTGACCCATTCATCATTCAGGAGTGTGTTGTTTAATCTCCATGTGTTCATGTGATGATTAGGGCTTCTTCCAGGGTTGAACGTAAGCTTTATTGCATTGTGGTCTGATAGAATGCATGGAATTATTTCAATCTTTTTGTATTTGTTGAGATTCTTTTGTGTGTGTGTGCCCCAGTATATGGTCAATTTTGGAGAAGGTTCCATGGGGTGCTGAGTAGAAAGTATGTCCTTTGGTGCTTGGGTGGAATACTCGGTAGATGTCTGTTAAGTCCATTGATATATGGTATTGTTTAATTCGGATGTCTCTCTGTTAACTCTCTGTCCTGTTGACCTATCTAATGGAGACAGTTGGGTATTGAAGTCCCCTGCTATTAATGAGTTGGGATTAAAAAGTCCTGTATTGTTGTTTTTATGAATTTGGGTCTACCAGAGTCTTATGCATATATGTTCATGATTGTAATATCTTCTTGGTCATTTGTTCCTTTGATCAGAATGAAGTGACTCTCTTTATCTCTTCTGATTAGTTTTAGTTTAAAGTTTATTTTTTCAGATATTAGAATTGAAACACCTGCCTTTTTCTTAGTACCATTCACTTGATATATTTTTTTCCATCCTTTCACTTTAAGATAGTGTCTGTCCTTGAAAGTGAGATGGGTTTCTTGCAGACAACAAAAAGATGGGTTTTGTTTCTTTACCCATTCACCTAGTCTGTGTCTTTTGACTGGGGAATTCAGTCCATTAATACTTAAAGTTATTAATGAAAGATGAGTATTGAATCCTGTCATTTTTATTTCTGTTTACATTTTGATATAGCTATAGTTTTCCACAGTCATACCTTCATTGAATTTCTTTTCACAACACCTTGGGTATAGTCATTTCTTTCTTCAGCTCTTTGTATTGCTCCCAGAACTCTCTGAAGGGCTGGTTTTGCGGACAAGAATTCCTTCAGCCTATTTATGTCATGGAAGATTTTTCTTTCCTCTTCAACTATAATAGACATTTTGGCTGGATATAGTAATCTGAGTTGGCATCTGTAGTCATTTAACACTGGGAATACTTTGGTCCAGGCTCTTCTGGCTTCCATAGTTTGCATTGAAAACTCAGCTGTGCTCCTAATGGGTTTTCTTCCTTTATATGTGACTTGTTGTTTCTCTTTTGCAGCTTTCAGTATTATCTGTTTGTTTTTACGTTTAGTGTTTTTACTATGATGTGCCATGGAGAGATTCTTTTCTGGTCCTGTCTGTTTGGTGCTCTATATGCTTTTTGTATTTGTGTGGGCATGTCTTTCTTTAATTTTTGGAAATTTTCTTCCATGATTCTGTTGAAGATCTGGTCCATGCCATTATCTTGGGATTCTTGTACTGCCTGTATGCCTATGATTCATAAGTTTGGTCTTTTCTTGTGATTTCTTAAATTTTTCATAATCTTTGCTTGAGTGGTCTAGTTTGTCCACTTTATCTTCCAGTCTTGATATTCTGTTTTCCATTTCATTCGTTCTGTTGGTGAGGCTTTCTCCTGTCGTTTCTAATTGGCTTACTGCGTGTTTCATTCCTTCTTCATTTCAACCTGAGTATTCTTCAATGTAACTCTTTTCTGAATTCATTCAGAAATTTATCCCTATCTTCCTTCAGTTCTTTGATTTCTTTGTGTGTTCTTTAAATTCACTGAATTCTTTTATCATGTTTATAATTGTTCTTTTGAGTTCCATGTCCTGCATTATCTCTAGGGGGTTCTCATTGTACTCCTCTAGAGGACTATTGGTATTTGGTGGGGATATGTTATTTTGGTTTTTCATTTCATTATTTTTTCTCTGTGATTTTGACAGATGAATTTCTTTTGTAGTTTCTGATTCTTGTGTGAGACTCAAGCCTTCAAGTTTAGGTCTGCTTCGTTTTGTGAACTTTATGTGTCTTTGTGGTTTACTTTTTGGGCATGAAAGGCTGGTTCCTCTAAGCTTCTGGTTCTCTCTTTTGCTTTTATATTGGAGTGGCCAGATTGCTTTTGTCTTCAGGAGATCCCACAGAGGCCCAAGTCAGATGAGGATCAGATGCTCTCAGGCTTTCTCCTAAGGTCTGGATCCCTCCAGGATAGATTTTGGCCTCAGGAATTTGGGGGTTGTACTGGCCTGGGAGCTGGGCCCAGGAAAGATGCTGGTCTAGGGCAGCTGATGGTCATGCCACCCAGAGATGCAAAGGAAGATGGGGCTGGAGGTGGCCCCAAGGGCCCCTGGGGAGTGCACTGAGGAGCTGGGTTGGTCTGGATGCAAAGGACCAGGAAGAGGAAAGGTCAGCCCCTGTGTCCAGGAAAGAGGCTGGTGGGTTGTGCAGACCCAGGGTGGCAGAGGGAGGTGAGGACGGGCCCAGGTCCAGAGCACCCTTGGGGACCCGAGAAGGAACTGAGTTGCTCTGGATGCACAGGATCAGGAAGCAGTGGTGGTTCCCCAGGTGTCTGGGGTGCCAAGACAAGGAATGGGACAGGACCCAGGCTAGGAGGAGAGATCTGCGGGGGCAATGGGAGGGTGAGTGAGGCTGGGGGAATAAAGGCACAGAGGGCACGATGGACTTAACCCTGGAGAGAGAGGCCTGCAGGTTGGAGAGGGGCCTGTGAGTCCTGCAGGCCCAGGGAAGCAGAGGGAGGTGAGGGCGGGGCCAGGCCCAGAAGCAGTGCTCCTGGGGACCTGAGAAGGAACTGATTTGCTCTGGATGCAAAGGATCTGGAAGAAGCAGTGGTAGCTCCCCAGGTGTCTGGGGCACGAAGACAAGGAATGGGACAGGACCCAGGCTAGGAGGAGAGACCAGCAGTGGAGATGGGAGGGTGAGTGAGGCTGGGTGAGTCAAGGCATGGCGGGCAGGATAGACTTACCCCGAAGAGAGAGGCCTGTGGATCGGAGAGAGAGCATGAATAAAATATTTTTTTTAATTAAAAAAAGAAATGAGTGAATACACCTATTTGTAGAGAACCATGAATGGACTATTCAGATCTATTATAACAAGAGAAAATGTTTGTGTTGGAGGGGTCACTTGGGTGTATCAAGCTCTTTTTAACTGACTGAAACTTCTTACCCCGGAAAGGGGGGATCCAGTCTCTTCTGGGGAGTACATATCCAGAGCATCAGGCCGTGAGCACCCAACACTCAGTGGTCCCAGGAGGACTGACTGAAGTTAGCTCAGTATCAGGGCAGCTGAACATAGCCACCCGAAGGGACAGTGGGTTAATGACCAACTTAAATTCAGACCCTTGCAAAGCCAGAGGAAGTTCTGGTCGTGCAAGACTGTTCCGGGCCCTCTTTCAGTCTTCCGGGGGGGGGGGGTCAGAATCGAAAAGATCACACCCAAAAGGAAATAGTTGAATTTTTCTGGGTTTGAATCCTCTAGGAAATCAAGTAAGGGACAGTGGAGGTTTACGGAAGGGAAAAGAGTGAGAGACAAAGCCTGGGAAGTCAATTTCGGGGGTGAGGGTGGGAGGAACTCCCCCACTTCTGACCTGTGATTGAACTATTCGGGTGCACTGAACCCTGTGGCCTCCAGGGGGCGCTTGGGCCCAAGACAAGCCCTAGGTCCAGGTCACCAGGCTGGAAGAATTGTGGCTAAGCAAAGGTGTGGTGTCTTTCAGTGAGGGGAGCAGAAGCAAGACCATCACCATGATGAGTACCAAAGAAATATTGCCTTATGCCTGTGACCAGCACTGGGGTGCCTGCAAACTCACAGCCCGGAGTTCCTAAGTGATTGTAATCCTCGGCCCCTTGGCTTTTGCCTAGAAGTTGAGCTTCAACCTATACTGTCTGCTTGCAAAACCCTCGGGGGCCTAGTCCCTGGAGGTTCTGATAACGCATATAAGCCATCAGACAAACGAATGGTAGACAATGAGTTAGGGAACAGCATTAAAAAAAAAAACAAAAAAAACCAGGGCCATAAACACTTCTGGGTTAAGTGATGGATCCAGTTGCAGCGTGGAAGGAAGGGGCTATGCTGAAAATGAGCATCTTGTATTTGTGCTCCTCAGAGAACTCTGCTAGGCCAGAGGGAGACTGGCCTACATATTAGTAATAGATCTGTTGAAAACTTGATGGTGAGTTTTCTGAGGGGAAGTTTGTGACTTGAGATAAAACCTTCCATCTCCCCACCAGGCTCAGCAGAGCCTGCAGGATGCATAAATAAGGGCTCTGACAGCTGGAAACAGATTGTTGAGGGTATTGCTGATGTGGGGTGACTAATGTCCAGGAGAGAGGACCCCAGAAAGCTTATGTAAGGTTTCAGAGGCTGTGAGGGAAAGAAAAGACAGAGTCTAGGAGTAACACCTTTTAGTGTTCAGTGCTCAGTGGCTAGGCTGGAAATGCCTTGCAATGGGGAAAGGTGGATGTTGGGCCTCAGATTAGGAGCTGTGTCCTTTTTTTGAATTTAGCTTTTCCCACTGACCCATGAGGAAAGCATGATGCTAACAACACCTGCTCTTCTGTAAGTGCAGAGAAGGTGTTGAAGCTGATGCAGAAGCCTACATGTGCCAGGGTTCCCAGAAATCTTTTTCCTTTTTTTGAGTATTTTACTTATTATTTTTATTTTATGTATATGAGCTTATTGCCTGCATGTCATGCAGTGCCCACAGAGGTCAGAAGAAGGAGTCGGATTCCCTGGAACTGGAGTTACAGATGG
>NW_008341813.1:892074-902600 GCF_000622305.1 Nannospalax galili | reverse complement strand
GATTAGGAGCTGTGTCCTTTTTTTGAATTTAGCTTTTCCCACTGACCCATGAGGAAAGCATGATGCTAACAACACCTGCTCTTCTGTAAGTGCAGAGAAGGTGTTGAAGCTGATGCAGAAGCCTACATGTGCCAGGGTTCCCAGAAATCTTTTTCCTTTTTTTGAGTATTTTACTTATTATTTTTATTTTATGTATATGAGCTTATTGCCTGCATGTCATGCAGTGCCCACAGAGGTCAGAAGAAGGAGTCGGATTCCCTGGAACTGGAGTTACAGATGGTTGTTAGCTGTCATGTGGGTGCTGGGACTCGAACCTGGGTCCTCTGCAAGAATGGCCAGTGCTCTTAACTGCTGAGCCATTTCTCCAGCCCCAGAATTTTTTTTTTCTGGTGGGAGAAATGTTTACAGAATAGAAAAGGGATTTTAGGGCTGGGGTGTGGCTTAGTAGTACAGCCTGTACTTAGTATGTGCAAAACCCCCAGTCAAATCTCAGCACTTAAAAAAGGGAGAGGGAGCAGGTTGGAGAAATGCCTCAGCAGTTAAGAGCACTGGCTGCTCTTGTGGAGGACCTGGGTTCAATTCTCAGCACCCACATGACATCTAACAATCATCCATAACTCCAGTTCCAGGGGAATCCGATGACCGTTTCTGACCTCCGAGGGTATTGCAGGACATGGGTGGACTTACATATACGCAGGGAATACAATCATATACATAAAATAAAAATAATGAATAAAATATTTAAAAAAGAAAAGGTTATCTCAGACTTTTGCTAAGTTTATGTAAGGGTATGTCAGGGGCGTGGAGCCACCCAAGGGATCAGCTTGAGTCTGGGAACCTCAGGCTGACACACAGCTGATTCTGCCTATGATTTTCTTCTGAGCTGGCAGCAAAACCCCAGGTGGAAATGAGGCAGGCTTTTGGGGAGGTCCCAGAGAGTGGTGAGAATGGCAGATGCTGTAAGTGGCATGTGATAGCTCAGGAAGGAAAGGGGTGTGGGACTGAAACCCTGGAGACAAAAGTAAGACCAACAAGATCTGGAGAGATGGCTCAGCAGTTAAGAGCCCTGGCTGCTCTCGCAGAGGAACCCACCTGGTGACTAACAACCATCTGTAACTCCAGTTCCAGGGGATCTGACACCCTCCTCAGGTATTGCATGCATGTGTGCACATTATATGCAGGCATCACTCATACATATAAAAATAAATGAATAACAATTTAAAAAAACAACCAGATAAAAGGCAATGACAAGCAAATATTCCCCCTGAATTTCAGTGTGCCCCTGTCTTAAGATACCCTCATTATGAATTTTCCACTTAACTGCAGAAGGGGGGAAATTGTGAGAAATGTTCTACAACACTACTTAGCATTTCAAATATAGTTCCATTCATTTATTGGGCCACTATTATATACTATTCTAAGTAGCAGGGATATAATGATAAGCTAGGAGACACATCAGCGAAGTGAAAGCAAAACAAAAACAGGACTGGGATGAGATTTAACACAGAGTACTTGCCTAGCACATTCAAGACCATGGGTTGGTTAGAAAATAAAACAAACAAAAAGCAACCAAATAAGTATACAGATAAAATAATCTTAAGTTTTAGAAAGTGGCATAAAAGAGCAAGCAAGAGCCGGAGAGGCTGGGCAAGGTAGTCAAGAAAGCATTTATATAGAAGACAAGCTTTCAAGTAGAAAGCAGTTGCAGATATTGCACAAGCCTAGTTACTGTTCAATGTGTTTTGTGATGGACAAACAAGGTATTTTCCCACAAAGGTGGAAAACCCCAAGAGAGGCTACAGAGAGGAGAGGCCTGCTCCTCAGGCCCGGTTACCGTAAGCCCTTCCCTTCCAGGCATTTTTTTGCCAGCAAGAGTTGAGGCTGGGCATGAGGTTTGGACTATTTGGCAATAGTGAGACAGTTTCATCCCCCAAATCAGCAGTCCAGGGGTAAAGCTGAAAAAGCCCAGAGGTACCCCAGAAAGAGCCCTGATGACTGAAGCTTGGAAAAAGTTCTCGAGTATTTCTTTCTTTAAGAATATTTTATTATTTTTTTATGTGTATGAGTGTGTTGTTTGCCTGAATGTAAGTGCACTCATGTCATGTAATGCCCACGGAGGTCACAAGTGGGCATCGGATCCCCTGGAACTGGAGTTATGGATGGTTGTTAGTGGCCATGTGGGTGCTGGGAATTGAACCTGGGTCCTCTGCAAGAGCAGTCAGTGCTCTTAATCACTGAGCCATCTCTCCAGTCCCCTCTCTTGAGTATATCTAAGTAAGTTCATTTGTGTGTGTGGTTACTAGGTGCATGTAAGTAGCAGTGTGTTTAGTTGCTATAGGGCTTTAGTTGAGCAAGGCTTGGTACTCGGTGCACAAAAATATTAGTACCTTCTTCTTCTCTCCTCCCTGACTGTGGAGATAAAAACCGCAGGAAGGTAATCACCCATTTTACCTCTTCCCTGATTTATGGGCACCGATTGTCAGTGTGATGAGTGAGTGTCACAGTGAACATCGGCTAATCACTGCTAGAAAGTTGCTGAAGGGGGTAGGGGCTACTGCCGGGAAGAGGGAGTCTTGGATTCAGGGATTTTTTTCAGACCTTGACCTTATTTGCAGTGATGTCATCAGTCAATATTGGCATAGTCATGGGAGATATCTCTTTCCCAATAGGGCCCGACATGGGGGTGGTGCTGTGATCAACTCTGTATAAGTTCAGCCCAGTGACCAGAGCTGCCCTGTGTCCTTTCCAGCTCAGCATGATTAGGACAGTGGTAGCACTAGTTGCCTTGGCATTGCTGGGCCTGTGCTGGTCCTTGGCTGCTGCCAGTCCTCTTCCTTCGTGAGTAGAGATGGGATGAGGGATAGAGGGTTGTGGTCTTGACTTGAGTATGATGAGGGCAGTTTTTAGACCCAGGTCCAGAGCTAAAAGAGAAGGGTTGTTCCAATGGACTCAGATATCTGTGTTTTCTCTAGTGCCCATGGGAATGTTGCTAAAGGTGAAGGTGGGCCCAGTCCAGACTCTGATGTAATTGGTGAGACCCCCAGTTCCCCAAGTCTTTCTGTCTGCTGTGTCTCTGCATTTTATCATCTTACTAATATTTTTCCCTTGGCATCTCCCTATCTCCAACCCAGAACGTTGCTCAGATGGCTGGAGCTTTGATGCTACCACCCTGGATCACAATGGGAGCATGCTGTTCTTTAAAGGTAGGAGGGAAGCTGGGTATGATGGTGCATACTGGTAACCCCACTAGTAGGGAAGCTGAGGTAGAAGGATCATGAGTTCAGGACCAACCTGGGCTATACAGATGATCCCGTCTCAAAAACGAAACAACCAGAGGAGGAGATGGAGGAGGAAGAGGAGGAGGAGGTAGAGGAGCAACAGCAGCAGCAGCAGCAAGCTAGGGTTGGAGTATTTGGGATCTCACACATGATCCCCCGAAGAAGCTTTTCCACCTGTGGGAGGATTCAGGGATTTTCTGAGGGCAACAGTAACAGTTTCTTTCGTTGCAAATATCTCAGTCAGCCAAAGGTTTGTTCTGGGACTCAGAGAGTGTGGGTCTTTCAGGGGAGTTCGTGTGGAGGAGTCACACAGGAACCCAGCAGTTAATCTCAGAGAGGTGGAGTAATAGCACCAGCTCAGTGGATGCTGCATTCCGTCATGGTCCCAACAGTGTCTTCCTGATCAAGGTACTGCTGGGCAGAGGGCAGAACTGAACCAGAAAGGGCTGGAATCGACACTAGAGTCTCTTCCACAAGTGTCTCCCCCTCAAGTGTCCCTGACATGGAGCCTGTCTTAGTACATTTTTGTTCTTCTGCTGTAACAGAATTCCCAATACTGGATAATTTGAATGAGTATAAATTCATTTGACTCATGGTTCTGGGGCTTGGGAAGTACAAGAGCACAGTGCTAGGATCTGGCAAGGGAATTCATGGTGCATCATAGCATGATAGAGAGAGGGCAAGAGTAACAGAGCAGGAGGGGTCCAAACCTGCTTTTATAGAGCCCACTCTTTCAACTAACCCACTCCCATTTCATACTGAGTTGATAATGACAATCCATTTGTGGGAGCGAGGCTCTGATAAGCTAATCACTCCTTATTAGGCTCCACCTCCTAGCACTTTTGCATAGTGATGGTTTCCAGCACATAGCCTTGAAGGATGCATCTAAATTATAGCAGGGCCCATACTGATAGATTCTAGGTTTCCTTTTGAAGGGAGTATGTGTGCATGTGGGCCTGAAAAACACAATCTACAATAGCTATTCTTCAGTTCTAATCTAGTTATAGCTGACTTTGCAATACCTTAGTGTAATAATACCTAGCTGCAATTTATTTTCTTGGCTTCTATAACCCTGTATGGGGTCCTATTTATATGCGGGGTGGGTTGTTCCCAACAAACTGGCATCTGGCCAAGGGGATGAGTGGAGGATGAAATACATTGACTACTGTGATCATGAAACTGTCCACTCAGAGGAAGGGACACCTTTTCCTAATTTACCAAAGAGACTGTGTTATCAGGGTGTCCCTGACTGCTCTGCTTTCCCTCCTGCCTCTTTGCCCTCTTTTCTCACAAGTCCTTAACCAGCCTCAAATATTCATTCCTTAGAGATCCATTCCAAGCCTTTCCACAAACCCTCCCTGAGTGATTTCAACCCCTGATATGACTTTGAGGGCTCTGTGTCCTGGACACCAGATCTAGATCTCTCCTAAACTCTAGACAACTTTTCTGATTTCTCTGACTTAAATGTTCCACAGGTACCTCAAATCCAGCATCCCAAAATAAATTTAGCATCTTTTCTTACAAAGAAACCTGTGTTCTATGTTTCCTGTTTCAGTAAAGGTCCCACTGTATGCCAGGTGCACATGGGTCTCAGGAATCTAGCCTTGGTTATCCCTCCCCACCCCACCATATTCATTATGTATCAGTCACATGAGATTATACAAAGTTTTCTCAGTAAACTGTATGGCTTCCTCCTGACTCTGAAACCTTCTGAGACTTCCAGACAGTTAGACATTTCCCCTAGATTCTAATACACTTTGCATGCTTTCCACCTTGGTGGGGCTACATAACTAGGTAAACTCGGAGTTAAAGATAGTATCTTGCCATCCCACAATGCCTAGTGCTTCTCCTAATACTTAGCATGTAATAGCCATCCAGTAAATGTTTCTTGAATGAATTCTTAAATAAATGAGTAGATGAGTGTATGAATGGATAGGTGATTACAGGATGAATATCTGTAGATGTGCTTGCCAAAACTGAGAGTGCTTTAAGTGTGCCACAGGAATGTCTGGTTATACATAGCCAGATGTGTATGCCTTATGGTAATGTGACCATATTTGCTGAGGATATGCACTGTGCATGGGGCAACATGTTCTCTGTTGAGGGACTAAAAATGCATGGAGCCATAAGAGGATATTGTCTAAGTGAAATAGAATAAAACTGTGTGTGAATACAGAGTGTCAGTATCTGGGATTAACAGTTTCAAAGACAGTACTTTTGGATGCAGGGAGACAAGATCTGGGTGTACCCTCCTGAAAAGAAGGAAAATGGATATCCAAAGTTGCTCCAAGATGAATTTCCTGGAATCCCATACCCACTGGATGCAGCTGTGGAATGCCACCGTGGAGAATGCCAGGATGAAGGCATCCTCTTCTTCCAAGGTCTGTCCAGACTGGAATTCAAGAATGTGGAGTTGTGGTGGGTTGGTGGTGATGGAGTAGGGTACTCATGGTGATGGTGGAAGAGCCTCTTTTGGCTTTATAAGGAGGGAAAATAGAAAAGCCAGTTACAGTCTAGAGGTCAAGTAGGGGAACAGGGAGAATCATTCTGATGAAGATAACTGGGCTAAAAGTTCTCCTGTGTTCCCCATGACCCTGGGACAGACCTGTGTTCCTTGATCTTGCACATACATCTCACCGTGACCAAACCCCTATTGATCCTCCAACTTAGACTCTGGTCAGACTCTGACCTTGACTTCTAAGCCCCAGAAACTCTACACTATTATCTGCACACCAGTTTCCCTCCAGCTCCCCTTCTTGTCTGCCTTGTAATTCCCACCTGATTTCAATTTGTCTCACTTCCCCTGACTTTTCCCAGTTCTTCCCATTGCTGAGTCGACTGTGTACACTCTTTGCTGAGCTTTGTTGTATCATCATTCTTTTCAACTGCCTCCCTGCTGTGCTGTGTGTTCCATATCATCATGCCCTGTCTCTGGCCCATCCTAGGCCCCTGTGCAAGCACAAGGGGGGCAAGACCCAGCCTCACTGAATGCTTTTTGATTCATTGACCATAGGTGATCGCAAGTGGTTCTGGGACTTTGCTACAAGAACCAAAAAGGAGCGTTCCTGGCCAGCCGTTGGGAATTGCACTGCAGCTTTGAGGTGGCTTGAACGCTACTACTGTTTCCAGGGTAACCAGTTCCTGCGCTTTGACCCTGTCACGGGAGAGGTGCCACCCAGATACCCTCTGGATGCCCGAGACTACTTCATGTCCTGCCCTGGCAGAGGTGAGAAAGCCCCAGGCCCTGGGACCTACTGGAATTCTCCCATGCCAGCTGAGCTTACTGATCTCCTAGGCTCAGCTCCCACCTTAACTCTGTCCTCTAATGCCTTAGCTCTTACCCTAGCTCCATCTCCATCCCAACTCTTCCAATTATCCTCGTTCAGGGGAGGCCCACATTCCTACTAACCCTACCCATCTTTTCCTCCTCAGACCCTACCACGACCTCTGTTACAATCACCCATTTCTCTTCCAGGCCATGGTAGACACAGGAATGGAACTGGTCATAGGAATAGCACCCATCCTGTGTATTCACGCTGTGGCCCAGATCTTGTCTTATCTGCATTGATGTCTGACAGCCGTGGTGCCACCTATGCCTTCAGTGGTGAGAGACTCCCCCAGACCCCTACTCTGACCTCCTATCTCTTCCTCTTGTGCCTCTCTTCTGACATAATTGTTCCATTTTCATCATCAGGTCTTGTATTCTGTCCCTCTATCCCTCACCCCCTAGCATGCCCTCTTGTACTCATCTCCTAGATGCTGCTTTTCAACCTTATCTCTCATTGCTCAGGCCTTCCTTCCACTTCACCTGCCTGTCTACCTCTCAGTGTTATCTACCCCATGTCTGTATACTCTGTCTTCCTTGCCTAGTACCATGCTGAGTCCTCTAGTGCTTGCTTGCTCTCTGGACCTTCCTGTGTCTGTTTCCTTGTGTCACTTGCTCTCACACGCACGTGTTTCTGAATACCCTGGCTTGCTCTTGATTTATTTCCAGGAACTCTATTTTTCCAAGGTGTCTAGTTCTTATGCCCAGGCTTCTGGACTCAGCATCATCTGGGGACAAGATGTTCCCATTGCTAAGAAACAGAAAAGTATTTCATACTCTAGACTTTTAGAAGGTAGCCCAAAGGAGTCTTCTGCTTTGAGTGTCTAGGGAAGAGACCCATCCCATAACCTTGGCCATCAATTGGTAAAAAGCCATCTAATGATACTTAGGGGTGTTGTAGGATTCCTCAGGCAGGGAGTGATGTAGGGCATTGAGGAGATCTTCAAAAGAGAAAGTGAATGACCACATTGCACTCTACCTGAGATCCATGTATGCCCAGTAGCAAAGGTAGTCTAAGTGGTAGGGGCATAGGAAAGTGAAACTACTGTTTGTTTCTAACTACTGGACAAAACCCATCTGTTATGATTATCAATTTCCACTGAAAAAATATATAGCTACATGGAGAACATATCTACTCAGCACAAAGTCACACTTTAATGAGAACATGCAGCTGGAACAAAACATACATGTTGTGAGAGTACAGAACTAGGCTGAGAACACATGTCATAGTAAGAGCATGTAAGTGTCAGGAGAATATGTGAGAGTGTGGGATTACTGGAAGGACCCTAGGATAAAGTGTGTGTGTGTGTGTGTGTGTGTGTGTGTGTGTGTGTGTGATTTATGGGGGCAGAAATCAGTTTGAACATGGTAGATTTTGAGTGCCAAATGAACTTGTCAGGTGGGCAATTGAATTTGAACCTAAAGTTCAAAGGAGAGATCAGTCAGAAATGAAAATAATTCATTTCCTCAGCATACAGATGGCATTTGTGAGCTCATCAAGGGGATACCGGTGTTTAGAGAAGAAAAGGGGCCAAAATAGGGATTCTTCTCTTTTAGAGATAAGACTGAAGAGAATAGTCAAAAAGATAAGTGGACACTGGAAGAGTGTGGGATCCTAGGAGCCAGGATCCAAAACAGGTGCTCAAAGAAAGGAGGGCTGGGGATGCAGCTCAGTGGTTGTCTAGTTTGCATGGACTCTGGATTAGGTCCCCAGCATGACATAAACTGGGCATGGTGGCACATGCCTGTAATCCCAGTACTTTGGAAAGGGGGTCAGAATTCCAAGAAAGTCATCTGGAGCTCTACAGCATAAATGAGGTCTTGTCTCAAAAAAGGGCGAGAGGAGAGTGAGCAGTCAAATGCTGCTGAGGGCTAGAGTCATGGGGAGACAGAACATTAACCATTAGATAGGAGGGTATTGGTGACTTTGATAAGAACACTTTTAATTGAGGATGGAAACAGAGGTATAATTAAAGACCAATTAGGCAAAGAGGGCAAATGAAAGTCTCAACAATCCCTTTAACAAGTTATGAAAATGGGAGATGAGAGGACTCGGGAGATGGCTCAGTGGTAAGTGTGCTACCTACACAGGATGGGGATCTGAGTTCGAATCCCCAGCACCCATGTAAGAAACTGGATATAGCCAGGTACATACTTGTCACCCCAGTGCTGTGATAGGCAGAGACAAGAGGATCTCTGGGGCTTGCTGGCTGCCAGCCTAACTCCAGGTGCAGGGTGAGATTCTGTCTCAAGAGAATAAGGTGGAATGTAATGGAGCAGACACCTGACATCTTCCCTTGGCCCTTGGTGTGTGTGCATGCACACATACACACACATGCACACACACACACATGCACACACACACATGCACACACACACACTCGTCTATGTACCACACACAATACAGCACATACATACACCATAATACTGTAAAAAGAAAAGGGGAAAAGAAAGGAGGATGCTAGCCTGACTCCTTCCTTTGCCTCTTGGCACCTCACAGGACTCAGAAGACAGCAGGCTGAGAGCACTCATTTGAATGCTTGCTATGGTGTTTCACTTTCAACCTGTGGCTGCTCCATCTCATTATCTATGACCAAATCTCAGCACATGGAAGGCTGAGCTATTCAAGGAGCCTCTTCCAAACCTCATGATATTGGACTTATCTGGACTTTGCCCGCTGTTTCTATCAAACTCCTGCTGACTCCAGCTCCAGTGGAGCCATAGTTCCCCAGTGTTGCTGGCCAAGGCTCACTCTCCCACTTACCCAACCTCTTCTTTTCTGGCTTCTGGATGTATCCGATCACTCTCACGTCTCAGCCTTCCAACTTGCACTAGTCTATTTGCTGTCTGTGCTTTTACCTCTAGCACTAGCACTACCTCTACTTCTACAGAGTCCCACTACTGGCGTCTGGACAGCAGTCGTGATGGGTGGCATAGTTGGCCTATTGCTCACCAATGGCCCCAGGGTCCTTCAAAAGTCGATGCCGCCTTTTCCTGGGAGGATAAAACCTATCTGATCCAGGTACATGTTGGGAAAAAGGCCTGAGATGGAAACTTGGATAAGACTCTCCAGGTCTACGTTGAATGCACATCTTTGTACCCTAGGGCACCCAGGTATATGTCTTCCTGACAAAGGGAGGCAACACTCTAGTAAGTGGTTATCCAAAGCGGCTGGAGAAGGAACTTGGGAGCCCTCATGGGATCAGCCTTCAGACTGTGGATGCAGCTTTTACCTGCCCTGGCTCCTCCCAGCTCTACATCATGGCAGGTGAGGGACTTTTGGGTGCTAAGGGAGGTTTGTTCTACTACCTCTTTACAGATTACCAGCAGAGAATGAGAAAAGTGAAGTCAGGATCCCTATAACACAGAAGCCATATTAAGTTTGGTGTCTTTTCCCCAGAGCGTCGGCTGTGGTGGCTGGACCTGAAGTCAGGAGCTCAAGCAATATGGACAGAGCTTTCTTGGCCCCATGAGAAAGTTGATGGGGCCCTGTGTATGGAAAAGTCCCTTGGCCCCAACTCATGTTCTGCCAATGGTCCCAGCTTGTACATTGTCCATGGCCCCAATTTGTACTGCTACAGCAATATAGAGAAACTGAATGTGGCCAAGACCCTTCCTCAGCCCCAGAAAGTAACTGTCCTCCTTGGCTGCAGCCACTGACGAGCCCTGACAGGAATCGACATAGCCCAGCCCACCTCCCCATTTTCCTCCCAATAAAGCCAGATTGACTCTTCATATGAACCTTGGGACCTTGACTGTAGAAGAATCTTCTTTATGTGAGTTGAAAAGTTCATTGCTTTTTTTTTTTTTTTTTGAGGCTCTCAACCTCAGCCAAGGACATGGAAAGAGCAAGGGAAGGCCTGAAGGACAAACCTTCACAGATGACCTTAAATCCAGACCACAGGCCTTTCTTGCTTGCTTTT
>NW_008341813.1:832630-892004 GCF_000622305.1 Nannospalax galili | reverse complement strand
TTTCTTTCTTTCTTTCTTTCTTTCTTTCTTTCTTTCTTCTTTCTTTTTGAGGCAGAATCTCATGAAGCCTAAGGTGGTCTCAAACTCTCTATGTAATTGAGGAGAACCTTGAACTTCTGACCCTACTGTCTTGACTTCCAATGCTGAGATTATAGGCATGTACCACCATGCTGGGCTTATGCAGTGCTGGGGATCAAACTCAGCATGCTTTGTGAATGCTAGGTAGGTGCTTTATCAACTAAACCACATGCCCATCCCAGACTATGGACTTCTTCCAGACTATGTACACATATTGAGAAGAAGAACCAGAGTAGAAAAGAAACTGCTGAGTTTGCACAGCAGGTAAGAAGCAGAACTGAGACTCTGACCCAACTTGCTAATAACTGACCAGTTTGCCCCAGGGTGTCAGGAAACACAGGGTCTGGGAGGGTTGCATTATGGAAGTAGACTGGCTCAGAGTTGCTGTGGAATGTCTCCTATCAGAGGCCCTCAAATTGTGGTTCCAGGTGGTTCAAGTAGAAGTCAGAAGACAAGCTTCTGTTGCCTTGAGTTCAGGCATAACAAATGGAATGAAGGTGATGCAGGAAAACAAACACTGTGTGCGACAGGCTCTAGTTGGAGACAGAGAGGAGTGACTCGGGGAGCTGGAACAGTGAAACACACTTACAGAATCAGCCTCTGGAGGATCCTGCTGGAACCTGGAGCTGCAGGAAGTCTGCTGGTAGAGAGGGTCTGGTCTACCCTTCAATCTCCAGGGACTCTGCACCTTCTAGGCCAGCAAATGCCTCTACCATAGAGGTTACGATGCTGGTTCTTTTCTGGCCATTAACTGAAAAGCTTTAGACTCCAAACTTGCTCATAGCTATTGGACTGGGGATTTGGCCTAGACTGCTAGCAACTGGATATCAGGTGAAATCTTTTCTCCCTTCTAAATCCAGCTGAGATTGGAGGTTGGTTTGTCTTAGCCTCAAAAATTTGCCCAATACTCCAGCAGAAGGCTTTAATGCTGAGTGCTCATGTTCTAGTTTCTTCAAAATGGATATACTGCTGGGTGGAGTGGCCCAGACCTGTGAGCTCAGCTGCTCTATAGGCTGAGCAGCAGGGGAGGACAAAGTCAAGACCTGCTTGGGCTACAGAATGAGTTTAAGACCAGTCTGAGAAACTTAGCAAGACCCTGCCTTAAAAAAATATAAAAGGAGCTCTTGTGATATAACTCAATGGTAGGATGCTTGCCTACCATGGAAAAGGTCCTAGGTTCAATACCCAATACTGCCAAGAAACAAAAAAAATGGGTGTAATATCATCCATAGTTCAGTGACAAGCCCATCCCTTGGATTCATTCAGCAAGGGGCCTTGGTAGTGGATCAGACTATGGCCATGTGCTCATGACTTATCTGTTTTAGTGTCAGCTCCCCCCAATCTGGTGGTTCCTTGCTTCATGGGACTCTGGTGGATAGAGAGGTGAACAGACAAGCTCTGTCATGGTTTACATGGCTAATAATTTTCCAATCTTCCACTGCTCATGAGCTTCTTTGCCTCTTCCCCATGGCTTTGAGACCAGACACTATTCTCTTGATGGAGCTAGTTGTCTCAGTAGATGGGACACTCTGTCATCTTCCATGCTAGGAAACACACCTGTCATTACTCCGCTTCCTAGATAGGTTAGATTCCTCCTCCTTTGGCACCATACAAACCAACCATATCCCTCTCTCTACTATTTCTTCTTTAAAAAAATGTGTATGTGTTGTGCAGGTGTATATGCATGTTTTTTCATGTGAGTGAGCACACACTGTGTGTGCACATGTATGTGTGAGTACATATGGAGAGCCAAAGATAGTTGTGATGTATCATCTTCAGGCACTCTTACACCTTATTCACTGAAGCAGGATCTCTCAATCACAGAGCTCCCTGATACGACTAGTCTTGCTTAGCCAGCTTGCTCTGGGGATTTCCTGTCTCTGCCCTCTGAGGCTAGAATTGCAGATAGGCTGCCAAGCCCACTTGGCGTTTACCTAGGTTTCTAGGGATTCGAACTCTGAACTTCATCCAGTCCTCATGCTTGTGCAGCAAGTCCTTTGACTCCTGAGCCATCGTCCCAGGCCCTCTCTTTTGTTCTTGTGGCCACCATGTGCCACCTTCTGACTGTGACCTCTCAGTTGCAGAAAGCTTTGCACTGACTGACATCCCTCCCTACTTCAGCCATACAGTTACCATGACCAAATGGTTGCTGCTCATCACTCACAATTGTTTCACCTGTGAAGAAATTTCTAAATCCAAGATCCCATGTGGAGCCTAATAACTTACCCATCTTTTCGCTTCCCTTGACACCCCATTCCCACCCAGGAATCTGCCTTTTCATCTTCTTTCTGCCTTCCTCTCCCTAAAAGCCCTTTCCCCAGTACAAACTGAATACCAAGATTATCATTTGAATGACTTTCATAAAAAATACTTTTACTTCTCTGCCTTACCTTAATTTTTATCTAATTATAAAAAGAAAACAACAAAACCAAGTAGAGAGAAGAATTTGAGTTTGACTTCCAATCCCAGCTAAAGTCTCTATTGAGAGATGTGATCTCTCTGGGTTGTTTTGTGCTTGTTTGGTTTTTGGAGATAGGGTCTCATATAGCCTAGGTTGGCCTTGAACTCTAGGTAGCCAAGGGTAACCTTGATCTCCCTCTCCTTCTGCTTCCATTACTCAAGTTCTGGGCATGTGTCACCACTTTGGAACTCTCTGAGCTGTGTGCGTGTGTGTGTGTGTGTGTGTGTGTGTGTGTGTGTGTGTGCACCCTGCATGCACATGCAAAATAGGAATGTGCATTGCATCAGTCATTGCTCAGTAATGATACAGAAATGACTCTGAATGTTTCAAATAGAGAAGAATTTAAAATGAGAAAGTCATTATGAAGTTGTAAGGAAGTTTGGAGACATGTGAGGGAGAACAGCATTATCCAAACATCAGGAAGTTACTACCAATCTTGTTTAGAGGAACTAAAGGGAGGAACGGTATTGTCCAAAGATGCAGAAGCTGAAGTCTACACGTTTGCACAGTGTGCCATGTTGATGCTGCTGGAGCCATCCCCATTTTTGCTAGGCAGGAACCACTGCAGATGATGCGGCTAGAGCCAACAGCAGGAAAGAGGGAGGGATTTCCCTTCCTTCTATCTTCAGGCTGAACTGGAACCAAGCTGGCCAGGGAATGCAACTGTGATTTTCAAATCCCCTGCACTGGGAGTACAGGGGAGGTTTACAGAAAAGTGGGGGTAGGAATGAGTACAACAGGCACTATCTGCCACACAACTCTGAGTTGCAAAAGATAAAACTGGAAGTCATATAAGCAAAGAGGACTTCAGTAGCTAAAAACTATGCAGGCAGATTTTGACTCAGGCGAAAGTCAATATAGTTGGTGTTCTCAGGCATCTCTGTCCTGAACAATTCTTGTGTTTTAGGCTGGCCTCATCAGGAAGGCTCATCCTTCTTAGTGGCATCGTGCCTGCCAAGCTTACACTGTGCTCGATGACTCCAGGAAGATTCCTGGATCTGATTTTCATGTTCACATTTAGTCATGTGCCCATCTCTGATTTGATCACTCTGACAGGCTAGCTCTGAATTAGGAGCCCATCATGAAGTGGGTTGTGGGACTAAGACTCCACGTAGAGTGGCAGGGTAGGTCTCTGAAGCACAACTTCCTCAGATAGGGTCACATAACCGAGTATAGGAGTTATGAATAATTTGGCAATGGTAAAAGGTTTCTGAACACACAAGGACCAAAAAGTAATTAAAAATCAGACGTGTAGGAGCTGGAGAGATGGCTCAGCGGTTAAGAACACTGATTGTTCTTGCAGAAGACCCCCAGGTTCAAATCCCAGCACCCACATGGCAGCTAACAACTGTCCATAACTCCAGTCCCAGGGGATCCGACAGCCTGTTCTGATCTCCTTGGGCATTGCATGACACGGGTGCACTTACCAACATGCAGGCAATACATGCATACACATAAAATAAAAATAATAAATAAAATTTTTTTAAAAGTTAAAAAAATCAGACATGTAATGAATGTGAGATATTTCTGGGAGCACTTACTCATGTTGCATCATGTGACCTCCCAGCATCCCTGATCTGAATGCACCACATGGCCATTTTGCACCACACAAGTCATCACACCACGCAGCACCAAAGAACATTGCCTGAAACACCTCAGCTCAGGTTTGAGACTCCTGTTATGAACTGTGGTGTTCGTGCTTTTATAGAAACATAATGGTTTAATTATGGAAAACAAAGACTTTTAATATTTCCCTACTGACATTCTTCCACGTGTCAAGCGGTACACCTTTGGATTCTGCTATGTTAGAATGAATGAGTTTTAAAATTGCCATTTGAGTTGCACACTTGGGTTTTATATAAAACAGCCATGAAATAAATTTTGGCTTGGGATTAGGATAGAATTCCCAACAATTTCTGAAACAGCACTAAATATACTTCTGTCATTATGCAAAGTAACATTCTTCTCATTGAGGATTGCAAAAGATGCTCTTTATCCTAGAGTATCAAATATTTAGGCGAAATTTAATTCATTATGCAAAAATAAACAAGCACATTCATCTCATTAGTGTGAAAATTTACTTTGTATTTTAATAAATGGTAAAATGTGTATATCAAATAATTGTTTTAAGATTTTATTATTATTTTACAATTATGTTTTAATTATGTGTCTGTGTAGGAGTGGGGGTATTTTCAAATGAGTGGTGGTGCCCCTGGAGGCCAGAGGCATTGGATCTCTTGGAGCTGGAGTTACAGTGAGTGATTGTGAGCTGCCAGATGTGGGTGCTGGGAACTGAAGTTAGATCCTCTGCAAGAATAACCCCAAAGAATTATTTTAAAATAAAATTCTTTATGGTTTATTATCAGTGTGTGTTTGATTTATACACTTATTTTATGTATCTATATAACCAGTATCACAAAAGTATTCTTAGGTAAAAAGGGGTCATGAGTAAAAAAAGTTTAAGAATCCTGTCCTGAAGTAAATGAATGTGCTGTTTTGAATAAAGGGGGAAGGGGTTTGGGACAAATAACAATACTGAGGCCAAGAAATCTTCACTGCAGGATGATACTTATAAGGTGAGACTTTTCTAGTTCCCCATCCAACCTGCTCTCCTTTCTTCAGCTAAAGACTTTAAAATTAGTGATATCACTAGTCATGAAATATAGCAACTCTTTCCCTATTCATTTAAATTACCTCAAAGGCCCCCTTTGAACTCATTCATCCCTCCAGACTCTAAAGTTAAGGTGTCTTTTTTTTTTTTTTTTTTTTTGAGACAGGGCCTTGAGTCACCTAGGCTAGCCTTGCACTCTCTAAGCAGCTAAATGTAGGAAACCAAGATGCCAGGCCCTAGGGTGAGATGAGCCTAAAACTTTTAAGTCCAGGCTGCATTCTTGGCTAAAGGGAGGGGCACTGAAAACAGTGGCTCTGATAATCCCTGTCTTGCAGAACACTGTGAGACTGCCAGGAGGCAGTGGCCTGGTCATAAGTGCAGGCTTCCTACTCTGTGGGAAAGTGTCTTGGTCAACAACCCTTAGCTCATCTCCTTGTCCTGAACAAATAACTCAGCTATCCCTGGCTAAGAGATTAGGCCAGGTTAAGGTTTACTCCTGAGCTAAAAGCTAAAAGTTCACCATACTTTTAACTCTAAGAAAGAAAACATTGTGGCCAATAAATTACTGGATGGGCATTGAAAACCTTGAGTAAAAGTTTAAGAATCCTTCTGACGCCAACTAACAGACCAAATGTCCTGTTTCTTTGTACCCTAAATCTTTGTACGTGACTGCCATATCCCACGTGACTGCTTGTCCTTGGGATGTATAAAAACCATCTGAATTTTAACATAAATTGGCTTGTTGAAAAGACACAGGTCCCATGGTCTAAGACTCTGTCACTGATCAAGTCTCTCTGCCCTGAAGCCAGTAGGTCCCCTGCTAAGCAAAGCAAACCTGGTCCGGACAGCTAAGGATAACATTAACTTCTTCCTGACCCTCCTGCTTCTACCTACTTCCCGCTAGGATTAGAAATGTGTGCCACCATGCCCAGTGTATGGGTTGCTAGGAATTTGAACCCAGGGCTTCATGCACTCTAACAACTGAGCCACATTCCCAGCCCCAATTTGTCTAATTCTATGTAAGTCTTTGATCCCACCCCACCTTGTTGTCTCTGGGATCTCCTTCTTCTTTCTTTATCTTCTCTATTGGTGTTCTTTCCCCCTATTTGCTACAGGAGAGTGAACCCAGAATTTCATGCATGCTGGCAAAGCTGGTCAAGTGATCTACCACTCAGCTACATCCCTCAGTGGTTCTACTGGTATAGTTATATCTTTAGATAATTTTGTGCACATATTCAAGTTTCTGTTATTCTTTTTGTGTGTGTATGACAGGGTCTCAGTATGTAGCCATGTGGCTGTGGTTGTCCTGAACTCACTATGTAGACCAGGCTGGCCTCGAACTCACAGAGATCTGCCTGCCTCTGCCTCCCGTGTGCTAGAATCAAAGGTGTGTGCCACCACACCCAATCCCACTGTCCTTTTTTTCTTTCTTTTTTTAAAAAAAATCTTATTTTTATGTGTATGAGTGTATTGGCTACATGTGTGTAAGTGCACCTGTTTCATGCAATGCCCACAGAGGATCCCCTGGAACTGGAGTTAGAGATGATTGTTAGCCACTATGTAGGTGCTAGGAACTGAATCTGGGTCCTCTGCAAGACTAGCCAGTGCTCTTAACCGACGAGCCATCTCTCCAGCCCCTCTACCATTGTTTAAAATGAAACATGAAAGAAGTTCAAGTAAATATACCCAAATCTGATGAACTTCAACTTAGGAATATCATTATTATTATTATTATTATTATTATTATTATTATTATTATTATTATTTCGTAGTGCTAGAGATCAAACCCAGAACCTTTCCTGTGCCAGGCAATAGCTCCAGCACTAAGCTACAGCCCTAGCCCAAGTTTCAAGAAGACAAAGACAGATGTGTGTGTCTGTGTGTGTGTGTGTGTGTGCGTGTATGCGTGGTATGTGAGTGTGTGTGTGGTATATGTTTGTGTTTGTGTTCATGTGCATGCATACGTATGGGAGTATGCAAACACATGTGTGGGCCAGAGGTTGACATCAGGTATCTTCTTGTTGCTTTTCACCTTGTTTTGAGACAGGGATTCCTCTTGCTGATCTTGGAGCATGCTGATTCACTAGACTGTCTGGCCAACAAGACCTAGGAATCCTCTTGTCTCAGCCTTCCCAGAGTTGAACTATGGACATGCTTAGCTTTTTACATGGGTGCTTGGGATTCAAACTCAGCTCTTCATGCTTGTACAGTAGACATTCTATTGAGTGGGCATCTCCCTAGCTCCATGATATATTATTTTCTTTTGAGACAGGGTCTCACTGTGTAGCCCTGGTTGGCTTGGAACTTACTATGTAGTCCAGGCTGGCTTCAAACTCACAGGGATCCACCTGCTTCTGCCTGGGATTAAAGGCATGCACCCAGCTATAATAGAACTTTCTTAACCTGAGAGATGAGCTTAAGTTTTTCAATTTATTTTTTTCTAATTATTATTATTTTTAGTGGCAAATAACAATCACATGCATTTGTAATATGTAATATTTTGATGTATACAAACAATATGGAATGACTAAATTGAACTAATTAATATCCACCTCACTTTACTTGCATATCACTTTTATAGTGAGATATTTGAAATTTACTATGATTTATTTTGAAATATACAATACATTATCTTTTTCTCTAGTCACCCTGATGAGTAATTTATGTCAACACTGATTCCTCCTGCCTGCCTGGAACTTTGTGCTCTTTGATCAAGAACTTTCCATTCCCTCCTTTCTTTTCTCCTTACCCCCTAGTCCTCGGTAACCATCATTTTACTGTGTACTTCTGTGAATCTAAGTTATTAATTTCAAATATGAGTCAGATAATGTGGTATGTGCATACCTGGCTTATTTTATTTAGCCTAATCTCCAGCTTTATATATTTTGCCACAAATGACATGATTTCTCCCCTTTTAAAACTGAATAGTGTTCTATTACATATGTGTACCATGTTTTCTTTATTACTTCATCAAATGATTGACACAGGTGTATCCGTATTCATGTGCACATACACACAGACACATGCACATACATAAAAATAAAGTTTAAAAAACAAGGTGCACGTGTGTATGTGCATGTGTATGCTACATCTGTGCAGTACCTGCAGAGACCAGAAGAAGGCATTGGATCTCCTGGTACTGGAGTTACATAGAGGTGGCTGTGGGCCATCTGATGTGGGTGTTGGTAGCCTAACTCAGGTCCTCTGTAAGAACAGGAAGCTGTCTTAACCGTGGAGTCATCTCTTTAGCCCTTTGTTTTTTAGTTTTTAAATTAAGAAAAAAAAATTTTCTTTAGAGACAGGGTCTGGCTATGTAGCCTAGACTAGCATCAAACTTGGGATCCTCCTGCCTCTGCCTCTGCCACCTGTTTTTAGTTTCTTGAGAAATCTCCATGCCACAAAACCATAATATTAAAAAAACGTTTTTATTGAATTTTTTGCATTTCATAAATAGTTCTTAATCAAATTTAGACATCTCCATCCATGCCCTCACACACCACCCCCACTGAACCTTATGCATTCTGTCATATATGTTAATTGTTGTCTTGTCAAGCATTTGTACCCAGATGTCCTTCAGTGCAAGTTCATCCACTGGACTCTAGTCAGCCTATCTAGAAATCTTAAGGATGATCTCTCCCTCACCCAGCAGTAATCAGTTGCCAGTAGTTCCCAGGCTAGGGAAAGCCCACGGCCTATTTCCCTCACTCCACTCTGGGCCCTTGTCTGATTGAGCTGGCATGAGTCTTGTGCATGGCACCACCATTGCCACAGGTTCACATGAGCAAGCTTCCGGTGGCCTGAAACCCTCCGTTTCCCTATGTTCACGGACCAACCCTAGCTCTTACAATCTTTCTGCCCTCCCTCTTCTGCAATGGTCCCTGAGCCATGGGTGGGTGACATTTAATATAGGAATCCTATCCAGGGACATACACTCTGCAGTCTCTTATTCTCTCACTCACAGTCCCTTCTGTGTGCATCACACTGTTGTGTAAGGAAGCTTCACTGGTGAGAGCTGAAGGATGCACTAGTGTTCTCTTCAGTCCCTTCAGCTGTGTTCCATGAGCCTTAGGTGTAGAGGCTCCACAGCAGATGTGTCACCTAGGACTGGCCATCTCTCAGATGTACATTCTCTGTGTGTGACCAGGAGGTTTATTCTCTGTGTGTGACCAGGAGGTTTATTCTGTGTGTGTGACCAGGAGGTTTATTCTCTGGGTGTGACCAGGACGTTTATTCTGTGTGTGTGACCAGGACGTTTATTCTCTGTGTGTGACCAGGACGTTTATTCTCTGTGTGTGACCAGGACGTTTATTCTCTGTGTGTGACCAGGACGTTTATTCTCTGTGTGTGACCAGGACGTTTATTCTCTGTGTGTGACCAGGACGTTTATTCTCTGTGTGTGACCAGGACGTTTATTCTCTGTGTGTGACCAGGACGTTTATTCTCTGTGTGTGACCAGGACGTTTATTCTCTGTGTGTGACCAGGACGTTTATTCTCTGTGTGTGACCAGGACGTTTATTCTCTGTGTGTGACCAGGACGTTTATTCTCTGTGTGTGACCAGGACGTTTATTCTCTGTGTGTGACCAGGACGTTTATTCTCTGTGTGTGACCAGGACGTTTATTCTCTGTGTGTGACCAGGACGTTTATTCTCTGTGTGTGACCAGGACGTTTATTCTCTGTGTGTGACCAGGACGTTTATTCTCTGTGTGTGACCAGGACGTTTATTCTCTGTGTGTGACCAGGACGTTTATTCTCTGTGTGTGACCAGGACGTTTATTCTCTGTGTGTGACCAGGACGTTTATTCTCTGTGTGTGACCAGGACGTTTATTCTCTGTGTGTGACCAGGACGTTTATTCTCTGTGTGTGACCAGGACGTTTATTCTGTGTGTGTGACCAGGACGTTTATTCTCTGTGTGTGACCAGGACATTTATTCTGTGTGTGTGACCAGGACGTTTATTCTGTGTGTGTGACCAGGATGTTTATTCTGTGTGTGTGACCAGGACGTTTATTCTCTGTGTGTGACCAGGAGGTTTCACACTTGTCTATTCTGCTTTCTCACTTTCAGTTTACTCAGTTCACCGCACTGGGGCTTTCCTGCATTTTCCGTGGATATAGATCAGATAATGGGGGTTCATGACCTTCCTGGTGCTGAATTCAAAGAATACTTTTCTTGCTTTGACCTACTTGAAAATCTTTGCTGCATTTGATGCTTTTGACCATTTGTTTGTCCTTGAAAGTCTTTCTTCCCTTGGATTCTTCCATGGCCTTACTTTCTCCTGATTCTTCCCGTGCTCCCCAGTTTCTCCTCAGTGTCCTTCTTGACCTTCCTAAATATTGGTACTTGAGTTCAGCTCTCAGCTCTCTCAACTTACCTTATGTGCTGTTCTGGGTTGTACTAGAATATTCCTGTTAAAGCATTTTCAGGAAGTTCTTGCCAGGCCTGGAATCTGATTTCTGAATTTTACCTCATGGGAATATTTTACTCTTTTATAGATTTTCCAAATAAAAGCCACCACCTAGAAGTACTGGAGTTTATTGATTCAACGATAGCAAAAATTATAGTATAAAAGTAATATTTGGGCTGGTGACAAGGCTCAGCAGGTAAAGGCACCTTGCAGCTAAGCCTGATGACTTGAGTTCCATCCCTGGGATCCACATGGTAGAAGGAGAGAATTAACTCCCACAGACAGGTTGTCCTCTGACCTCCATACATGTACCATAGCATGTACACACATGCACACAAAATAAATAAATAAATAAATGAATAAATAAATAAATAAATAAAAATGCAATAAAAACTGGGCATGATGGTGAATGTTTTTAATCTCAGTACTTGGAAGGTAGAGGCAGGCAGATTTCTATGAGTTCAAGAATGTCTATATAAGGAGTTCCAGGCTACACAGTGAGACCCTGTCTCAAAAAACAAAAAGTAATGAAATCCCCAATACTTGTATAGTGAAGCATAAAGTTAGTTTTTCCCTAACAGCATTACTATAGACAGAAATTCTGTTCTTCTATGAAGTTGACTTGGGTGCCAATAAAATCCCTAATACTTGTGGAGTGGATCATAAAGTTACTTTTGCCCTAACAGTATTACTATAGATGGAAACTCGGTTCTTCTGTGAAGTTGGCTTGGGTGCCAATTGCTAGGTAATGCTAACTGGCTGATGTATCAAGTTAAATAGCATAAGCCAAGTATGGTGGTGCACGCCTTTAATCCCAGCACTTGGGAGGCAGAGGCAGGCAGATCTCTGTGAATTTGAGGCCAGCCTGGTCTATATAGAGTTCCAGGCCTGTTGAGGCTACAGGGAGACTCTGTCTCAGAAAGACACACACAAAATTTCAGTAGGATAATTCATTATGCTTTGGGTATGATGGCACATGCCTAGAATCTTGGCATTTGGAAGCGTAGGCAGCAGGATTGGGAGCTCAAAACCGGTCTCAGCTTCATAGTGAATTTCAGGGCAGCCTGGGATACATAGAAAGTCATTACTCTTGGTAAGTGATGCTGGATTGATATGCTGTAATCTATCTTCCTTTATAATTCCAAAGTAATAACTGTAACAGATTGCTACATCAGAGGCACTCACATTAGTCAGAATCATACCCAGCATCCATGGTTGTTCATAACACGAATTACTCTTCTGCCATGGAGAACACAAGAAGAGGGGAAAGAAAAACAGAGAAAGGAAGCGTACAGGACACACACCGATCCCTGCTGGGCAGGCGCTTTGCAAACCTAAGAGTAGGTAAAGAATTCAGGAAGACTGTGTGTGGGCGGAATACACCAGGAAGCTGTCCATATGAACCACACATCTTCTTTCTGTACTCTGGCTGATTAGACTCTTCTCCCCATTCTCATCATACTATTCATGTCCCTGCAGTTACCTGAGATTTCCCTGAATATCCCAGCTTCATATTCCATGAGATTTTGAGGACAAATATTTTGGTGGCCCATTTTAAGGGGGTGATATTTCTGTCTTTCTTCAACTGTCAAAGCAAAAACCTGGAAGTCATTGCAATGAATTGGTTGAATTATCTATAGTCAACCAATTACTTGATAACTAATTTCTATGAATTCTACCTCTGAAATAGTTATTAAAACTATGTAATTTTTTTCTATTCCCAATCCCACAGCTATAGTCCAGGCCATCATCATTTCCCACTTAGACCACCTTAATTGCTTCCTAAGTAGTCTCTACCATTCCAACTTTGACCTTCTATCTATTCTCCCTCAGCACCCGAAAGATCACACTCTCCATCCTCATACTTTAAACTCTGATGATGTTCTACTGCCCTTAAAGTTCAGAACACTCAATTAACAATGCAAGACACAACTTGATTTGGCTCCTTCCCCCCTTTCCATCGCTTATGCCATTCTTCTTCATGATCACATCTGTTTTGGTACATCTTCTGTAGGTATAACTCAATACCACAGGTTGGGTTATTTACAGTGTTCTTTATTAAGGTTTATTTAGCTCTAAAAATGAACCTACCATATGACCCACTTATACCACTCCTTGGTATATACCCAAAGGACTCATCCTATTGCAGAGACACTTGTACAACCATGTTTGTTGCTGCTTTTTTCACAATAGCTAAGAGATGGAAGCAACCTAAGTGTCCCTCAACTGACAAGTGGTTAACACAAATGTGGTACATTTACACAATGGAGTTCTACTCAGCAGTAAAGAAAGATGAAATAATGAAACTTGCAGGTAAATGGATGGATCTTGGATCTAGAAACTATTATACTAAATGAAGTAACACAGACTCAATAGTAAGAGATAGCCATTACTAAGGGAGAAATGTGTAAAATGGGGGTAGTTAAATGGGAAGGGGAGAAGGAGAGCTATAGAAGGAACTATGGGAATTAAGGGGAAGAAGGAGCTCAAGAGAGGTGGGACTACACCAGACAAGAATTAACAAGAGAGAAATAGGGAAAATGAGGACACTTTAAATGGGGATGGTGGGAGGATAAGACAGGGAGAGAAAGAGGAGACATAAATAGTGCCTAGCTAGTATAAAACACCAGAGGGAATCATATTAGTCCAAAAGCCTACTGAAAAATTACACATAGAGCTGGGCATGGTGGTGCACGCCTTTAGTCCCAGCATTTGGGAGGGAGAGGCAGGCAGATCTCTGTAAGTTTGAGGCCATCCTGGTCTACATAGCAAATTCCAGGCTAGCTGGGGCTACAGGGAGACCCTGTAGAAGAAAAAGAAAAATTACACATACAATATCTCTACATGAGTCCACGTGTATGGCTGAAGGCTACATAACAAGAAACAGTGCCAGACAGGAGAAACCTTCCTTTGAGTTGTTGGCCAGAGTAGTTCAAGAGACTCCCAAAATTATACAGGTTATTGCCACAGCCCTTGATTGCCTCCCAGAACTTGAAGGTAAGACCCTCCTGCTGAAGACAGGACGTACTTCAGACACAGGGTTTGGAACACGGGATTTTGGAACTGACCAGGAACCTACCATCCCTGAAGGCTAGCTCTCATAGCTTTGGAGAGCACTACACAAGTTGCTAAGGGAGAACATCAATTGATGGTCCAACCCCAGCTTCAAGGCCTAAAAATCACATCAATGACCAGCATAGCAAATGACATTGGTACAATAGTGGCAGTTTTATCTTGGGGGTAATCAAACCTACCTAATTGGACTTAAAACCCATTCAATGGGAGGAAACTCAGGTGTGGTACTGTAAACCTAGCCAAATACACATAGCTGGAGAGGTCATAGATCTTTGAAAAAACCCCAAGGCTGTCACAACCCTAAACAAATGTAATTTCTTACTATGTGCAAAATATGGAGCCTTAAATTTTTGTAGTCAGTGTCCTTGGACAGGTCTCCTATATTAAAATCCACCCACCCACAGGGCTCAGGGACCATTGCAGGAGAAGGGGCAGAAAAATTGTAAGAACTAGGGAGAAGGTGCATGACCATATGGAAATAGAGCTCTATAGGCTCCTGGTACTTTTCTCATTCGAACCTACATCAATGGTGTCAGCATACATAAGGCCAGCACAGAACTGTGGAAATGGACAGCAGTCCCCAGTCTTATTCAGAGAATTATTGGCAACTGATTACTGCTCAGCAAGAAAGAGCTGATCTTCTTAAATGAAGGAACTCTAGATAGGCTGACTAGACGTCAGTGGATGAACTTGCACTGAGAGACAACTGGGGACACTAACTTGACATGATAGGCTTTAACACAAATGACAGAATGTATGAATTCAAGTTGGGGAGCTATGGAAAGGGGTCACTGGGGAAGGGGATATAAAGATGATTAAGATGTTCTGTATGAATTACACAAAAATTCAATAAAAATATTAAAAAAGTAAAAAGGCTTATTCAGCTTATAGTTCTGGAGTCTAGGATGTCCAAGGTCAAAGTGAACATCTGGTGAGGTCCAACTTGCTGTTTAGGACTCTGCAGGGTCTCAAGATAGCATAGGGCATCACATGTCAAGAGGAGAGGAGTGCATAAAGGAGACAAAGCCAACTGGCTTTAGCACCAAGCCCGTTCTCCAGATAACCCATTCATCCTTTAACCCATGAATGGATTAACTCATCTATAGGAGCAGGACCCTCATAACCTATCATCCCTTTTGGGGGGGGCAGGGTGGGTTGAGATTATGTAACTCACATTGGCCTTAAATTTATAATCTTCCTGAGTTTTAGTGGAAACCTTCAACCTATAGCAACACCCATGCTCTCCCTGTAGGTCTGTCACTTGGGATAATTTTCTCTTCTTCTGCCTGACCTCTGCTTCATCCCTTTCCCTCGCTTAATCTCACTTCCTGTGGAAGTTTTCCAAATCTCCCAGGCCAGATTAATCCTACTCACGTAACGCTCTTACATCTTCTTTAAGATAATCGTCACATTTCTAATTACTTGTTCTGTGTCTTTTTCCTCGTGTTTTTTTTTTTTTTTTTTCCTGAGACAGGGTCTTCCTGTAGCCTCAGCTGGCTTGAAACTCACTATGAAGACCAGGCTGGCCTTTATCTCACAGAGAGCCACCTGCCTCTATCTCCCTAATGCTGGGATTAAAGGCATGTGCCACCATGCTGCCTGGGTTCTCGGTTAAATTTTAAGCTACATGAAAGCAGGAAGTCTACCTTGTTTCTCTTGTAATTATTTGTTGGTAGTCAATGACTAAATGAGGATGCCTTTGTTCTCTTGGGTAACCCTTGATTTTCTAAGTACTCAGGTCAGAAGTCATGTCCTCCAGTGGGTTACAGCTAAACTCGATTCATCTTTGAATCCCTATGGCCTGCTTGGGCCCCAACATGGTTTGGAGATCATAGGCATTTATCAGACTACAGTAGTCTTAGCCATGAGTCAGTAACTGTGTAAGATGAATGATAGGCATAGGATGGTTTATTATACTGCTCCGTTCCTGCACAGATGTGAAAATATCCATAGTGAAAAGTGAAAACACTTATAGTCAAAGACAACCTTGAAATTTCTGCTTTGAGCAAGCCAAGGATTGATAAGATGGATGGACCTGCATCCAGACTGTGTGTGTGTGTGTGTGTATGAACCTTTTCACACCAGGGAAATTCCTTATAAGACTTAGATTCCTTAGAATACAAGGAGTAATGAATTTATATCTGGGTATCTTTATCAGGCACATCTTCAATCAGTTTTTGAGATTCAACAACTTGAAGCTTCCACTTTAAGGAGAGAGTGTCTTCGGGGGTTCTGGTTGTTAACACTGCCCCTCATTATTTTTGATGGGCTCTGGGGTCAGCGATCCGACCACTAAGCTTGGTCTCACTGCCCAAGGAAGGCCTGCAGCGAATACTGCATCCCACCAGCTTCCTCACAGTTCCCATTCACATTCTCCACTTCGTCTTTTCCCTCTTGGGAGTTTCTACCCGGGAGCAATTTTTCTCTTGGTACTGCGGGGGCCTCATGTCACCGCTCTATGTTCATCAGCAGGGGTAAACATCTCAGTTCCGGTCTGCTTTCGCCACTTAATGCAGGCAAGCCTCGTTACCTTTCAGAATGTCGGCATCTGCCTCTGAAAACCGAGAATACGGATTGTGGCGATTGCACAGGGCTGATCTGGGGATGAATGCTTGTAAACGGCTCAACACGGAGCCTGGCACAGTGTAAGCGGTCAATCAATGCGAGCTATTATTATCCCCAGGACGTCAGGGAGTGCTGCCGCAAGAACCGGGAGAGCTGCCTTCTCCTCGCTGTCCCTGCACAGCTCAGCGGATCAGACTCCCAGCTCGGGGTGCGTCTCCCTCCCGGCGCCTGTGCAGGACGGAGGCCCCGCGGACGCGCAGGGTGAGTCGGTGGCATGGAAGTGGAGGGCGGTGCCACGCTGGGCAGAGGTCCTGGGGAGCCGGGTGCAGGCTGGCCTGGAGGTGTGGACCGGGGCCTGGCGGGCGGACCAGGGTCCTGCAGGGCGCGGCCGGGGTAGCGCAGCCGGTACAGCTCCGAGGGGGCTTGCGCGCGCAGCGGCCATGATGGCGCTCCTCCCCCTCCCGCGCGCGCCTCCGCCGCTCGGGGCGCGGCCCCGCGGCCTGCGCGCTCTTGGGCGGGGGATGTTGTGATGGAGAAGCCGCGGCGGAGCTGGAGCCCTGCAGCCTGAGCCACCTTCGTCACCTGGGCCTGGGGCCTCGCCGCGCAGGTAGGAGCTGCCCCTGCCAGGGCCCAGCCCCAGGAGCCAGGTCCCGAACCCCTGCAGCCGGCGGGCCTTGCAGCCCTTTCCACCGCAGCGGTCAAGGTCCCCCGCCAGCCCGCCAGCCCTCTCCCCCTCCCTCCCGGCCACCCTCCACCGCCGGCCTTCAGCCCACCCTCCTGTCTTCCTCTCTCCGGATCCACTTTGGTCCTCAAACCGACCCCTCCCCAGGTCTTTGCCTCCTGGTCCTCCTGGATGCCTTGTGGGAGGGCACAGGGGGACCAGAGCGAGGGGCTACGGGAGAATGGGGGAGGGGAGGTCTAGGTCTGGGATGGGGAAGTGGGGTGGGGTGGGGTGGGGTGGGATGGGAGGCAGGCCGCGCGGATTCCTGCGGGCGTCCCAGGCCTGAGGATGTGTCAAGCCGCATTCTGTTGCCCTCAGCGACCGAGGGGTGTGCTCTGGGGCCAGCTATGTCCCCAGCTCAGCCCAGCGGCCTAGTACCGGCTGGAGCACTCCTTAGGAGCAGTTTTCCTCTCTTCAGTTCAGAGGTTATTCCCATTCTATTTTGGGTTCTGTTTGTCTTCTGCCTTCTGAGCCCAGGCAGCTATGGTCTCAGCTCTACCCACCCTGCAAAGGCAAAAACTGTCTACACTTCCCAACTTCCCATTCATTCTTGAAACCACTCCACTCTGCCCCTGACATCCACTGAAGCTTCCGCGCCAAGGTCACCCAAGAGCTCCATGTAACTCACTCAGGTGTACTCTTTGCTGCGATCCTGTTTCCTTTGGGTCCAGCTGGTGTGTCCGTTGCGTCTCCTTGGTTTCTCCCCTAGGCACTGTGTGCCTGCCTCGGTCTCCTGTGTTCTCCTCTTCTCTGCCTATGCGGGACCCAGCGGTGGGTTCTGTCCTGAGCTGTCCTCTCATTCTGCCCTTTCTGCCCGAGTATTTCCTCTATTTCCAAGGCTTCAATTTTCATGGATAAGCCCGTGGAGTCCCAGATTTGTCTGGCCCATTCCACTCTGCTGAAACCCAGACTCATATATACACAGCTGTCCCCTCATATCCTTTTGAAAGGCCCACAGGAATCCAAACCTACAGATTCCAGGATGAATGGTCCTCTCTTGTTCCCTCTGTATCTTACTTCCAAATCTCTTTTTCCTTCAAACCTCAGAAATGCCTACTTTCCATTCAGTTTAGGTTCCTGTCAGTCAGGCTGGGACCCCCGGCAACAGTCTAGATTAACCTTTCTCCATCACTCCTCTACCTCAGATTTCACCAAGTTCTGTCATACCACCTCAGTATTATTCATATCTATTAATTTCACTACATTCCAGTTCCTGTCAAATTTAGTGTAGGCCACTACTCTTTTTTCCCCTTGACTTCTCAAATAGCATCCCGTCTTGCCTACCTCTGCTTAGCTATCATCAAAGTGTTCCTTTTAAAAGTGCATCTGATTGTTTTTTCATTCAACAGGTAAGATTTAAGCACTTAATATTTACAAGGCACTGCATTAAAAGTTGTAATTAATAAATGAACAAAATAGACTGGGTCCTTGTCCTCATAGAAATGACAGCCTATGAGGGAAACCTATTAAGAAAAACATTGTAAATGTGATAAATACCATGAAGAAAAGATACCTGGTATTTTGAGAGCCCCAAAGAACAGAAACTAAACTGACCTGGGGAATGAGAAAGAAGAGGTCAAGGAAGGCTTCTCTGAGGAACAGTTATTTTGAACTTAAATGTAAAGGAAGAATAGGTTAATTAGGCAAAAAAACAAACCAACCAACCAAACAAATAAAAAACCCAAAAAACAAAAAACAAAAACAGGGGTTGAAGGTCTAGGCAGAAGGGAAATCATGTCGAATGAGGGAGCATGATGCCTTCCAGGAATCAGAAAGCTGCTTAGGCTGGAGAGGTGACTAACGAGAGTTAGGGCTAGAGGGGGAGAAGGCAGAGGTCAGGCCAACAGGATAATTCAGACCATGCTAAGGATTTTGATCTTAATTCTATGACCCTGGTGTAGATTGTGGATGGTAGTGGAGGTGCAGAGTAGATGAAGTCCAGACATTTTTTTTTTCTCAGAGAGAACATTATCATTACCTGGGAAAGGATTGAATATAGGCAATGAGGGAGAAGGTTGTGATAAGGAATGAACATTTCTGCCATCTCTGCACAACAGGATGGGTGGTTATTTCATCCCATGATTCCACATCCTGAACCAGTTAGGGGGTTGGGGTCAGAAATATGAATGAACATACTAGTTTGAGAGGCTTTTGGGACATCCAGATGGAGTTGTTGGGTAGAAAATTGAATGTACATGTCTGGCACTCAGATGAGGGAGCTGAAAGGAAGGTGTCAATTTGGAGATCACCAGTGTATGGACCGTGGATGTGGATGAATACTTCTACTGAATATCAGACAAGAAAGAAAGGGGCATAAAAGCAAGCTGTGAGAAACTCAGCCTATAATGACTGAGAAAGATGAGGCAGCAAGAAAGTCTACAGGCAACAAACAGGAGCCAGATGAAAGAAAGTCAGGAATGCAGAGCTCGGGAGCTATGAATGACCATTGGATGTGGGACTCATAGGGCCATGCTGCTGAGAGAGCAACCAAGGTGACCAAGCATCTACTGGGTTCAGTTCCATCGGGGGGCCATGTGGACCTTATTAGGAGCAGTTACCAAGTTGTGCTGAGGATGGAGGCAGGGTTAGAAAAGGCTGAGGAAGGGGAGGTGAGGAAATGGCACCTGAGTAGTGAGTTTCAGGAAGATTGCTTAGGGGTGGGGTGGTGGGAGACAGAGCAGTGAGGAGGCCTGGAAAGGTCCAGAAAGATTTTGTTTTCAAGTTGGGAGATTGTGAATCTCCTTGAAAAGAAGAGGTTGGATGTGTAGAAGATAAAATAGATAAACTAAGATGTGAAATCCTAGAAAGGCATCCAGGAACGATCTAAGTGATAGGGGCAGCACTTGGTTTTGGGTAGAAAGAGAAAGGAGAACAAACTTGGCAAGTTTCTGTATTTGAGGATGTAGCTGCAACTAATTACTTGCTTTCTTTTGTGAATTTGGAGAGGAGGTTGTGTTTGAGAGGCTGGGAGAGCTGAGGAATGGTCTAAGAGAGTTCTGGTTGAGGCTCAGCCAGGCTTCATTGACACCACACGGTGGGGCTGGACTAAGCCCTTGGCTCTAGTGGTATCTTGTTTCTTCTCCATCAGAATACGCAGTCACCACTTGTTCCACAAATAGAAAGTGCTTATAGGTGACTATCGCGGTGGCTCAACAGGTAAAGGTGTTTACCATCAAACCTGACAGCTTGAGTTCAGTCCCCAGGACCCCCATGGTAGAAGGAGAGAACCAGCTCCTGTAAGTTGTCCTTTGACTGCCACACATGTGCTGTGGCACATGTGGACTCACACACAAAATAAATGTCATCAAAAATTTAAAGAAGTGGTTATAGGTACCAGTCACTGTTCCAGAGAGTCACATCCTACGATACTTGAAGGAGTTATTCAGTGACTGTCCCTAGAGTGAGTTCCTCCAGGGGAGGAACCATTTTCCTTATTGTTCGTACTCTCCCTCGTGGCTCACACAGGGCCTGGCATCTTGTAAGCTGTCAGGTTGGAAGACCCCTGACTTTGAGCAAGACTCAGCTCACACCCCTGTGGTCTGATGTCAAGCTCCTTCAGGCTTTCTCCTTTTTAGTCTCTATCCCAAGATCTTGCCTTGAGCCAGAACCCAGTTAGCTTCTTTCATCCTTTAAAACAATGTTTTCAAGCATTTCTTTATATGTGTGTGTGTTTGTGTAGCTGTGTGTGCCGTAGTGCATTTGTGGCGATCAGAGAACCTTTTGTGGAAGTGAGACTCACTGTGTGGGTCCTGGCTGGGGATCCAACTCGCATCATCTGACTTGGTGGCAAACATCTTTACCTGCTGAGCCATATCACTGGCCTTTTTTCATCGAGATGTCCTGGGCATAGATACCTCATTCAGAGAGGAGAGGTTGGATTGTGCTCCATCTTGAAGGAACTGGGCAGCCAGTCATTTTTTTTTTTAACCTCAAAAAATAAAAAGATGGTGACCACACAGCCTCAGGCTAGACAGCCAGACATCAGCACCTACAGCAGAGCTCCCCTGTCCCACACCAACTGCTTTCTGCCCCAGTGCCCAGATTATTAGGGCTTCCCTAAAGCCATCTTGACTTTTCATGCATTAGTGTCATAGAACATGTGCCCTCTCAAAGCACACTTGTTAAGAAGGCCAGTCCCAGCCTGACCTGTCAAAAACGTGGCTTCATTCATCACTGCTGCAGAGAAGAGCTTACTGTCCCCGAGTGCCTATGAGCTGTCCAGAGCCAGGGAGATGCTGCTGTTGAAGTCTTTAAGCCAGGTGTTGTGTTAAGCCCATTATCTCCCTCTTTTCCTAGACTTCAGCCTCACCTGTCCAGGACTCCTGTCCCATCTTTCCTGGCAGGACCCCTTCACCGTTGTCCAGCACCCTCCCTCAGCTTGCCCTTGCCCATCCTAGCCTAAAGGACCATACTAGCATTCTTGGTATCTGACCCCAGAAAGTTCTAAGCTTCCTGGTTCCTAGTTACTTCCTTACACCTCAGTGTCTGTCCCCTTCATCCGTCCTTTCCTACCACACAGTGGGCACTCTGGCAGACACACAACGTATTCTCCTTTGTGATGGTATTGCAATAGTGAGTACAACATAGTTTCAGATGTTCTGTTAGCATGTGATACTGGGTGTTGTGGGGCACAAAGGGACAGTCCTTTGAAGGTGGGAGGAGAACAGGAAAGATTGCTTAGAGGCCCTGACAATTGAGCTAAGTTTTGAAATATAAGAAAGAAGAGGCTCTCACAAAGGGGGCTGGATTCCAGACTGAGGGAACGGTGTAAACAAAGACCCGGGGCTTTGTTTGACATTTGTGACATGTTCCAGAATCTGCCATAGTTCATGTGGCTGGAGTATAAAGTGTGAAGGAGGCAGGGGCGGAGGAGGAGATCTGAGAGGTCATGGGGCTTGGCTCCAGGGGCTTCTTGGGTATCCTGATAAATGAGCTCAGACGTTATCCTAGAGGCAGTGGTGAGCCCTTTAATTTTGTGAACCAGGGAGTGACACAATCTGGTTTCCATTTTTGGAAGATTACTGTGGTTCTGGGTGGAGGCAGAGCTGCCTCTTTTCTTTCCTTCATTTATTCCTTCAGCTATGAGTTTCCTCATTGCCCAGATGGAACCATACAGAGTGGACCAACAGTTACATGTGAGGTAGACACATGGACAAAAGCCTTTTCTGATTTATTTGACAGCTGTACTCCTAGCATTGTCCTAGGTTCTCAGGAACTAGAAATAGTAGATTGTGGCTTCTGTCTCAGGATCCTGCACCACACCTGGAGAGACAGAAAGCCTTGTTCAGGCTCACTGGAACACCTGTACTCCCTGTGGGCATCAGAGAGGACTGAGGCAGTGGGGAGCCAGGGACCAGCATCTTAGCTGGAAAATGGGGAGATACGGAAGCCAGAGAAGAAGATGTTGAGGAGAAAGCCGCACAGTGGGTGTCAGAAAGAAGAAACTGCAGTGCCTGTCAGGGTGCTGGGGATTGTATGCCTGGAAGGGTCCAGTTGGAAGAGGGAGCTTTGCATGAGGCTATCAGGGAGGGAGAGTAACAGTAGGGTTGGCTGGGGGAGGATTTCAGTGAGAGTTCAAGCTAAGGAAGAGAAGGGTAGTGACTGGTCAGGGAGAAAGACACAGGAGATGGGGAGACTGTGAGGGTTCCAAGAGGGGAGCAGGGTCATGGAAGAAGAGTAGCAGGACAGGTCAGGGACAGTGAGGGGAGGCCCTGGGCTGAAGGACTGGAAGGACCAGTCCTTCTGGGGGCTTGTGAGGAGGGTACCAGAGGAGTGGGTGACATTCTGGTCTGCAGGCTAGGAGTTTGGTTGGGGGCACCATGATCCACTACTGAGACATAGACAGAACCAGTGTTTTCTGAGGAGAGGCTAAAATGGGGCCTGGGGAAATGGGAGGACACATTTGTATACTCATTCAATAAATGTTTATTGAGTTCCTACTCTGTTAGGACATTGCTAAAGACTGAGGACACTGTGTTGCTTCTTTAAAAAAGGCAAACTCCTCACCAATATGGAACTTAGCCATAAAGAGACCATTAATAAACAAATGCTAAATTAGTGTAGTAGGTGCTGATTTGTGTCTGAGAAGACTAAGGAATTGCTGAGGAGGGGAGAGGTAGCTTACAGTTTAAAAGTGGGTGTGTAGGGAAGGTCTTCTTGATGAAGTGACCTTTGGACAAAGACCTGAAAAGTTCGAAGATCCAGATTAAAGGCATTTGAGGTGACCCAGGCATTTTAAGGGCTGGCAGGGGAAACTGCTGCCCCAGGTAAGATAATTCATAGACAGTCGCTGTCTTTGAAGCTTCCACTGGCCTAAGGAGCCAAGAACTAAAGCTGAGGCCTTTTCTCTGTGACCTGCTTTGGACCATGCCTGGAAGGCTGGCTCTATACACCCGTCATTCCTGTGTGACCATTTCCTAGTATAGAGTGGGCTTAGGGCTGGTTGACCTCAGTGATTTATGATGATAGGAACACAACTGGGGGGCTCTCAATGATGAGGTTCCAGAAAGCACTGTGGCAGGAGCAAAGAGGCAATCAGTGAGCCTGTCCCGTGCGGCTGTGTCCCTGGCACAGTGAGCCCCGGTTAGACAAGTGGGGAGAGTGCACAGAGAACCATTGTCGGATGCTCGGCCCTTGGTGGTGAAGGGAGAGCAGGCACTGGCTGTGCTGTCCCAGAATGCCCAGGGCTAGGGGTTGGGAATGGGATGAGCTGCAGAGCTGGGCCTGGCCTGTGATAGGGGTGAGACTGCAGGGACAGATGTTGAGCCCCATCATTCTCATGGGAATGTACTTATGGGGCATGGATTGGTGGTGTGTACTGGCTTACTGGGCACAGGAAAATAGGGACAGGGCATAGGAGGGCAGAAGCAAGACACTCAACATGGTCTCTTCTCCCCATCTCACAGGATCTACTAGGGCCATGTCTGTTCCATCATCACTGAGCCAGTCGGCCATTAATGCCAACAGCCACGGAGGCCCTGCACTCAGCCTGCCCCTGCCCCTGCATGCTGCCCACAACCAGCTGCTCAACGCCAAACTGCAGGCAACGGCTGTGGGACCCAAGGACCTGCGTAGTGCCATGGGGGAAGGTGGTGGGCCTGAGCCAGGCCCTGCCAATGCCAAGTGGCTAAAGGAAGGCCAGAACCAGCTTCGAAGAGCTGCCACAGCCCACCGTGACCAGAACCGCAATGTGACCTTGACCTTGGCAGAAGAGGCCAGCCAGGAGGCTGAAACAGCACCTTTGGGTCCCAAAGGCTTGATGCACCTATACTCTGAGCTAGAGCTCTCAGCCCACAATGCAGCCAACCGAGGGCTTCGTGGACCTGGGTTGATCATCAGCACCCAAGAGCAGGGACCAGATGAGGGAGAGGAGAAGGCAGCAGGGGAAGCTGAGGAGGATGATGAAGACGAGGAAGAAGAAGAAGAGGAGGAGGACTTGTCTTCTCCTCCAGGGCTGCCCGAGCCCCTGGAGAGCGTGGAAGTCCCCCCTGGACCCCAAGCCCTTACAGATGGCCCCCGGGAACACAGCAAGAGTGCCAGCCTCCTCTTTGGCATGAGGAATAGTGCAGCCAGCGACGAGGACTCGAGCTGGGCTACCTTATCCCAGGGCAGCCCCTCCTATGGCTCCCCGGAGGACACAGGTACCTTGTGGAGCTAAATATGGGAATATGGGAGGGCACAGAGTCAAATGCCAGGCTTCTTCATGCAGAGGCCACTGTCAGCTTGAACATGAGTTGCAAAGCCTGTGTCCTCAGTCCAAGTTTTCTCACTTTGAGCGTGCTTGAACACTTTGGTAGATCTGTCCGTTACGTATGTCATGAAGGGTGGGCATATTCATGACACTTGCTGTCGTGGTCGATATGTGGATGATATCGTGCTTTATTGAGCACTTACTAAGTAACTGGCCCTCTGCTCAACATTATAGTATTTAATACTTAGACTAATGCTATGAAGTAGATACTGTTTCTATGCTTGTATTACAGATGAGGCGAAAAAGGCTCAGAGAGGTTTTGTGCTTCCTGAAGGTCACAGACAGTCTAGAGTTGTAGCAGAATTAAGATCTAAACCAGGTCTACGTTCAGGCCTGAGCTCTGAGCCCCATGTTACACTGTCCCCAGTGCATACAGCACCATGCACTGAGGTGGGCTTGGGACAGTGTGCCCTCTTTTGGAGGGAGCAGCTAGCACTTCCCCACAGAAGTCTGTCTGGAGAGTGTGGAGGTGTTTGTGCTTATGATTCGCATGCCCCATGCAGAGCACTGAGCTGCCATTGCAAGGAACAGTTTTGTCAGGAATGAGATACTGACTGAAAGGGAAGAAAGAAACAATAAAAACACGTTTCCTTGTGGGGAGAGAGATAGATAACAGATTCTAAAGACTGATCATGAAATGTGTCTTATTTTAAAAAGTCGAGGCTCTATCTACATTTGCTAATGTTACACAGTGTAGAGCTAATTAAGACTGTAGCCATAACTCAGAAAATCTGTGGATGAGGGTGCTAGGCACATAGATCAGTGCTGGATCACTTAGTGCATGTGACCTGGGTTCTGTGCCAAGGCTGGGGGGAACGGGGGGAGGAGACAGAGACACTCAGACTAACTTTCACCTCACAAGGCAGTAGGCAGCACATCTACACCACCACTAATTTGATTCTTGGCATGGAGTTACAGTCTGATGCCCTAGAGCTGCATCCCATCTCTTTCTGAAGACCTTGACTATGACTGTTTTTAAGCACATACAAAAGTAGAGATAACAAAATGAGTCTGATTTATTCATGGTCCAGTGTCAATAATTATCAATACATAGTTCATCTTGCTGATCTATACCCTACCCATCTCTGCACCCTGTATAGGCTACTTGGTGATTGATTTTTTTTCTTCATTTTGAGACAGTCCCACTCGGAGTCACCCAGGCTGACCTGAAACGTGTAGGGATTGCTTGCCTCCAGAGTGCTGAGATTCTGGACCTGAGCCAGCATATCTAGCCTTGTTTTACTTATATTTGGTTGGTTTTGGGTTTTTTTTCTTTGTTTTGTTTTGGTTTTTTATCTCCCTGTAGCCACAGCTGGCCTGGAACTCATTATGTAGATCAAGGTAGACTTGATCTCACAGAGATCCATCTGCCTCTGCCTCCTAAGTGCTGGGATTAAAGGCCTGTGCCACCACGCTGAGGACTTGTTTTACTTACATTTATCTAAAGATGTTTATCTATACATTTCTGGAAGAGAAAAAGAAAGCCCTTAAAAAGCAAGCACCATGATTCTATTTAATACCTAAAACACCTGAACCTTAATATCATCAAATATTCACTTAATGTTAACATTCTTCCAGTTGTCAAATAAATGTCCCACCTAGCCTTTCGAAAAGATTAGGATTGTGTGAATTGGTATCCAAATAGGCCCATGGTAGACATGCTTGCTAAAGCTTCTCTGTTTTTAAACATTCATTTATTTATTGTGCATGTGTGTATGTGTGTGAATGTGTGTGTGCGTGTGCATGCACCATATCACAGTTGTGGAGATCAGAGGACGATCTGTGGGAGTCTGTTCTCTTCTTTTTCTCTGTGGGTCCTAGGGATCAAATTCAGGTCGTCAGACTTGGCAGCAAGTGCCTTTGCCTGCTGAGCCATCTTGCTGGCCCTCAAACTGTTTGTTTGTTTGCTTGTTTTTTTTCTTAGTTATGGTCTTATAATGTAGTTCTGGCTAGACTAGTAGACTAGAACTTACTCTGTGGAGCAAGTTGGCCCCAAACTTGTGATGCTCCTCCTGCTTCTTCCTCCTGAGTGCTGGGATTACAGACTTGAGCCACAACACCCTTAATTTTCTTTTGGTGTATAAATCCACCCTCCACCTCTCTGTTTTCTGCAGACTTTTGTTTTCCTGATGAAGCCATGTTCTCTGTCCTGAGTTTTCCATGCCCTGCGTCTCTCAGCCTCTCTTCCTGAGTTGTATTGAATGTATTGCTCTTCTCCTGGGTTTCCTGTAAACTAGTAGACAGTTCCAGAGACTTGATTAGGTCCTGATTTGAGTGGCATTTTTTTTTTTTTTTTGCAAGGACACCTCATAGGTGGTACCTTACCAAAGATAAAGTCTACTCACTTCTCTTTTTGTGATGCTAGTGATTTCTGGTGGTCAGTGTCTCCTTCCTAACACTATCAAGGGATCAGTTTCTGTTTTACTCTAGCTGGTTATTTATTGGGTTCAATTTGGGGAAAAGATGTTCAAGCTGAAAGATATTGAGGTAGACTATCCCAGTTTCTAAATGTCAGTAATTAATTCTCTTTTTCAAAAGCTCTGTGAGGGTCACACAAAATCTCTTTGAGGCTTGCATCACTCCTCAGACTACAGGTGGTTAGCTGGTGACCATGGGGAAGTGAGTCATTGGCCAGTTAGAGGCTTTCTTGTTTAGTGGCTTCTGGGGTGGTCACTGGTGGCTGCATTTCTGATCTGCTGGGGATGGGAGGGTGGCACTGCTGAATTAGGGAAGGTATGCCGAGCATGGTGAGTAATCTCACCTAGGCCTTGGAAGGGATGAGAGGAGATGTGTCTTGATGGATTCTAAGAGTTGAGTGTAGAGGAAAGCCACCCCTAGTTCGGAGGGGTCTAGTTACAGCCCACTGTTTCTTGCCTGTGTTGCATCGGCCATGATGGCCACAGAGTTCTGCTCCTGTAGAATTGGTTTAGGATCCAACAGAAGTTGTTCTTTCCTTTCTGCCCTGGGAACGCCACAAAGTATTGGCTGAATGAATTAAGAGAATTGAGTGAATGAATGGTGAACGGATGAACTTTACTACCTGTGTTGGGCCCACACTCTGAGCCAGGCCATGTCCTAAATTCGAGAACAGATGTGACAGGGGAAAGATGTTCTTACTCTCTTGGCACTCAGAGTCTAGTAGGAAGACAGAAATAGACAGCTAGTCATAGTCAGTATGATGAGCTGGTGGGTAGGGGAGCAGAAGAGCACCTTGACTGCATGAGGGAGCAGGGAAGAGTGGGTCTTAAGAGGCTCCCCTTTCACTGATGTCTGAAGGTAGAGTGATGGCAAGAACCTCGGCAGGAAAATAAGAGGGCTGGGGAGCAGTCAGAGATAAGGCTGAAAGGCAGAAAGCCAGGGGCTCTTAACAGCACATAAAACCTGTGGAGGAGTTTGGGTTTCTATCCTGAGGGTAATGAGAAAGCAGTTAAGCGTGTTGAACTGGAGAGTAACTTGATTAGTTTAGCATTTCCTAAGTACCATTTGGGCTATAGTGTGCAGCCACGGTGGATGAGGCGAAAGGAAACCAGTTGAGAGGCTTCCGCAGTAATCCAGATTAAAAGATGCTAGTTGTCTGGACCATAGTAGTGACTGTGGAGTAGAGAGAAGGGGGAGAGCATTAGGTGAATCTCAGATTCCTGAGCAAGCCGGTACACTCGCCATAGCCACTAAGGCATTTATGGATGAGTGAAGGGGTGGGAGGGACTAGGAACATTTGGATGCCTGTGAGTGCCTGCAGGAATTGATGCAGGAGTGAAAATGTGCATGTGTGTAGAAGCAAAGGCCTGGGTGGGCTGTGCTTGGAGGGAGACATGCCAAGCTCCAGAAGGGCCTCCCAGATGGTCAAGGGGTGGGAGGAGCTGCCCTCTCCAGGACAGATCGGAAGGATGAAGCTCTTTGAAGCAGGAAGGCACAGGCTGACAGGGATGGCAGATGGATTTGTGTGTGTGCCTCAGTTGGGAAATGGTGAACTGGCCTCCAGATTCCAGAAATGCTGGACGCACCACGAGGCAGGCTGTGGAGGGCAGGGTCCCTGGGGGCTGGTGTTCCTGGAAGGTTTGAGTAACAGAGTCCTAAGGGCAATGTGGGAAGGGCCTGGGGGAACATGCATTTACTGAGCCTCAGTGTTAGGGTCGGATGTAGCGGAGAGTCAGGGTGGAGACACAGTGATGGCTACCTGGAAGGCGGCTGGGTGCCAAGAGCCCTTCTTCATTGAGTGTCTGTGAACTTACTTCACCTGCATGCGCACTGAGGATGGTGAAGCACCCTGCCTGATTAACATCAGGTGTGGAAACACCTTGGCCTAGCCACGCCCGCTCCCAGCCCCTCTGAGCCTTGTTACCGAGCAGCCTGAGTCTTGAGACTGCATGTCCCTCAGTGCTGCCTCTTGGACCAGTCAGGATTCCTGGTTTCCTTGGTAACGGGAAGCACGTCAGCAGTCTGGGCACTCCCAGCCATCCCGGTGCTGCGGTTGCCGAGGAGACGCCGCAGCCTAACTAGGCCCTGGCAGGTGAGGGGGGTGGTGCTGGCAAACCTCAAACCCTCAAGCTTGCTAGGGCTTAGGCCCTCAAGGACCACCCTTGGGTTCAAAGTGCGGGACAGGCTCTAGGTAGGGAAGGGATCCCTGAGGCCTTTGAAGCCACACCCTGTTTATGTTGAGAGCTATAGGTTCTGCAGGGTTCCAGGTGGCTGAGCGAATTATTCCCTAGAGACCAGCTTCCTAGAGTTCCTAAGACTGGCTTAACTGTGGCTCTAATGTGACCCCTGGAGGGTGGGACAGAGATTCAGGATTGGGAGAGGGGAGCCAGGGTAAGGGAGAAAAGCAGGAAGGGCTGGGGTCTTATGAGCCCCGCTTCCTCACCCATCCCCACCCCAAGGAGGTTCCTTAGTTTGGTGGTCCTGGCCCCTCCCTTGGGAGCTCCAGGCGGAGGAGGATCTTGCCTGGCAGACTCTCTGCCCTGGTGAGAAGGGGGTGGAATGAGCTTTTCTCTGCAGCCCAGCACCAGGCTGTGAGCCCAGCTGGCTGGACTGGAGGGGCTGTGAGGAGGGAGGGTGGAGGCAGGAGGGGCCGGGAATAAGCGCCATGTTCTCCCAGGACTTCTTCCTGGCCATTATCCTGCAGGACAACAGTCTAGGTGAGGGGCAGCATGGGGCTGGGTGTGATGTGGGGTGGGGCTGGCAAAGAGAGCAGACGTGGAGGACGCATGGGCTGGGTGACTAGGAGTGAGTGATGTGGCTCTAACCAGGGAGGAGTGTATATCACAGATGCCTGGCCTATGTGTTTGCATGACAAGTTTGTGTGTGTGGGGGGTCAGCGGACAAAGTATGAATGTAGTGTCTGTAAAAGGTGGCAGGGATTGATAAATGTATTGAGTACTGAGTATGTGTCCACCTCTTGTGTGGTAGGGACCCACACATTAGTTTGACGTCATGGCGGTGTGGTGTGTGCACACCTGTGTGTCAGAGCTAGCACATATAGTTATATTTGTGCACAGCTCTGCATGAGCATGTAACATGTTGGCATATGTGTTTGCTCCTGCACTTACATGTACACCTGTATGATACCTGCTAGCATCTTCTATTTGCTGTAGACTGTTTATGATGGCATAGGTGTATGGCAGGATTGTATATGTTGTGTGTCTGTATGTACATGTACGTGTTTAGGATTGGAGATACGTGTGCCTTTATGTACCCTGACATATGGATATGCATGATGTATGATGTATGTGAGGAGGTTGACTGGTCACTCAACACCCGCCCCCTTCCTTCTTTCCTCTCTGCTTTCTTCTTTCCCTCCATGTGGCCACATTAGGCAGCAGCAGCCCAGGAGGAGATCTGAGCCACATTTCCTGTTGGTGGCTCCCAGTGTGGGTGACACAACTGTGGGTTCTCGAAGCAAGCTGGAACCATGCTATTCTGTAGCCCTTTGCCCGTTTCCAACCCCTTCTTAGCCATGGGGTTTTGGGCAGGGGACTGGGCATAGACATCTACTGACTGCCTTTTGAGTGGGCTAACCCTCACTGAGCCTCCCACCTGGCAGATTCCTTCTGGAACCCCAACGCCTTCGAGACGGATTCCGACCTGCCGGCTGGATGGATGAGGGTCCAGGACACCTCAGGGACCTACTACTGGCATATCCCAACAGGGACCACCCAGTGGGAGCCTCCAGGTCGAGCCTCCCCCTCTCAGGGGAGCAGCCCCCAAGAGGAGTCCCAGGTGAGGCTCAGTGGCTTGTTTCTAGCTAGGGAGTGGAGGGGCTATGCTATAAACCATCACCCTCTACTCCTGTTCTTTCTCTAGCTCACCTGGACTGGCTTTGCCCACCAAGAAGGCTTTGAGGAAGGAGAGTTTTGGAAGGTAAATAAGGGGACCACGTCACTGGTGTGTGTGTGTGTGTGTTGGGGGGTAACTGGCTAAGGGCCCTCATCCTGGGACCGATTTCTCAATCCCTTTTCCAAGGATGAACCTAATGAGGAGGCCCCAATGGAGCTAGGACTGAAGGACCCAGAGGAGGGGACATTGCCCTTCCCAGCTCAGAGCCTCAGGTGAGTTACCAGATACTAGATGTGGGCTGGATCTCTGTAGAAGGGGCACCAGGACAGCTCCATGTATAAGGGTGCTGTGTTGAGTGTTCCTCTCTGCCTCTAGCCCAGAGCCATTACCCCAGGAGGAGGAGAAGCTGCCCCCACGGAATGCCAAACCAGGGATCAAGGTTTGTTCAAGACCAACATCCATTTTATAAGCTGGGGGGCCCTTGTGTGCAGGACAGTGCCTCATGCTGCATTCTGGAGGCATCTCTCAGCAATGGTCCCAAACTAGGGGTTCTTTACAGTCTTGGCACAAGACTATATGTCTGAACTGAACGATCTTCAGTATTTATCTCAGTCATCTCAGGGGCCTCTGTGTGCCAGCAGGCATCTCTTCTGACCATGTCTTGTTTGGGGAGCTTCTGTCTTAGTTCAGAACACCTCCATGTCCTGAGTCAGGAGCTCCTCCATCCTGTGCCCAGTGCACCTCCAGTTTCTATTTAGCTCTCTACCCTCACCCTCTTCTGTGTCTGGCAGTGTTTCGCCGTGCGCTCTCTAGGCTGGGTGGAGATGACTGAGGAGGAGTTGGCCCCGGGACGAAGCAGTGTGGCAGTCAACAATTGTATCCGTCAGCTCTCCTACCACAAAAACAATCTGCATGACCCCATGTCTGGGGGTTGGGGGGAGGTGAGGGCCTGAGCCGGGTAAGGTGATAATAATGTGGGATTGTGCAGGGACTTATGAGATATGGGGGATCTGACTTGTCTAGGAGAGGGCTGGTGGGGACATGAGGGGTTGTTGGCTCAAGTGGGGCCCCTGTGGGATGGATGAGTGACCTGAGCCTGGGACCATGAGGGATGGTTGCCGAATAGTGATGGGGATGATAAAAAAGAGTCATGGAAGAAAGAACATGCAACCTTTATTAGAATGGGGCTCACAGGTGAATGAGCTGACAGCTAAGCAAGTCCTGCCCCTCCCCAGGAGTGGCTAATGCCCCCAAGCTGACTCAGTCACCTTCCCACCTTGGGTACCACTGAGGCCTGCCTCCTGGGCTTTCAGGGAAAGGATCTGTTGCTGCAGCTGGAGGATGAGACGCTGAAGCTGGTGGAGCCACAGAACCAGGCGCTGCTGCACAGCCAGCCCATCGTCAGCATTCGTGTATGGGGCGTCGGGCGGGACAGTGGAAGGTGGGAGCAGGGCCCAGGGTTCTGTGGGGTGGGGGAGGCTCATCCATCTAGCAGTCAGAGGCCTCCTCTCTAACTCAGTTTTTTGCATCTCTTGTGCTGCTGGACCCAGAGAGAGGTATATTACACCTGTGTGCCTTGACTGCCCCCTCCCACACCTGGACTGGATGTCTCAAAACACCCAGGGTCCCCTACTGTACCCTGCCCCTTCCCACCTGCTGTGCTGGACATCATCTCCCACCTTAGCATGCTTGCCTGTCTACCCTCCCCAGTTCCCGAAGGCAGAACCTACAGGACATCAGGGCAGAAACCCTGTAGGAGCTGCCCTGGGCAGGGAGGATGAGGGTGCAGTGATGGCCAAGCTCAGCACTCTGCGGTTCCAGGAGACACTGAGGTGACCCTCCCCCAACAGGGACTTTGCCTATGTAGCTCGAGATAAGCTGACCCAGATGCTCAAGTGCCACGTGTTTCGCTGTGAGGCACCTGCCAAGAACATCGCCACCAGCCTGCATGAGATCTGCTCTAAGGCACGGCCCCCTCCACTTTCTGGGCTAGCTGACACCTTTGCTCTACAAGGGTGTGGGTAGGGTTGCTGCTGAGTTGGGCTGGGGGGCTTCAGGACAATGAAGCTCTAACAGACCCCCCCTCAACTCCTTCCTCAGATCATGGCTGAACGGCGCAATGCTCGCTGCTTGGTAAATGGATTGTCCTTGGACCATTCTAAACTTGTGGATGTCCCTTTTCAAGGTCAGTGTCACAGCCTCACCTTGTCTAGCTCACCTTTATTGGTTAAGGTGGGGTGACCCAAGAAGAGGCACAGGTTCCTGACAGATACCGCAGAGGGTCGAGCACATGGAGACTGAATACTTTGGATCACATTAAGTAGAAGGGCTGCTTTAGAGGGAGGCGGCATAGGAGTGATGGCTTTGACTGAGCAGAAGTCCAACTTATGCAGAACAGGAATACATTGACCCTCCTCTTTTCCTCACAGTGGAATTCCCAGCGCCTAAGAATGAGTTGGTGCAGAAGTTCCAAGTCTATTACCTGGGGAATGTGCCTGTTGCTAAACCTGTTGGTATGTGTATCTCCTTGTACATGAGGACCACTGCCTCGGTCCCACAGCTCTGTCCCCACCCTCTGCCTTCTTCTACTGGACATCCTGGTACATGGCATCTCACCCTTCAGAATGCATTTCGACTCCCAATACCTCTGTCCCAGCCTTGCTGTGTGTGCGGTCTGTACTTGCAGTGAGCATGCCTGTCACAGGACTGGTGCAGACCCAGGCACAGAGGGAGACACTCTCCTTGCCCTGCCCCCCCCCATGGGAAAGCTTTGGTGGGTTTGGGAGGCAGGTGTTTGGGTGGCTGAAAACACCAGGCAGCAGCCTGGAGCTGGGTTCAGTATAACAGCATCAGCTGTGGCAGTAGCATCCAGAGAAGGGATCAGTAAGCCTAACTGACACCAGTTTCACTGTTCTAAAGAAGCTCCTTATATTATGACATTTAATTTTTGTGTGTGTGGCATAGGGATCAAACTCAAGGCTTCCTGTATGTAAAGCAAGTATTCTACCACTGAGTTAAACCTCCAGCTTTCATTAATTCTTTTTTAAAAAAATATTTTTATTATTTTATGTGTATAGGTATATTACCTGCATGTATGTAAGTGCACTGATGCTGCAATGCCTGTGGAGATCAGAAGGGGGAGTCGGGCTCCCCTGGAACTGGACTTAAAGACGGTTGTTAGCTGCCATATGGGTGCTAGGAATCGAACCTGGGTCCTTTGCAAGAGCAGCCAGTACTCTTAACCACTGAGCCATCTCTCTAGCCCTCCCACCCCCCCCTTGTTTTTTTTTGAGACAGAATCTCACTATGTAGCCTTGCCTGGCCTGGAACTTACTATGTAGCACATATTGGCCTCAAACTCAGAGATCTGCCTATCAATGCTAGGACTAAAGGCCTGCATCATGATGCCTGGCACATTCATTCTCGATAATTTTAGGAGTTGCAATTATGATAATCCCTGTTTACAGATAATGAATGGAGGCTGGAGATCTTGTTTTCATAGTACCTGCCATTTATTTGTTCACCCTCTTAATAGATAAAACTACTGTGTGCCAGGTCTTGTGTTAGCCACTGAGAGGCAATGGCTACAATCCTCCTTTCATGGAGTTTATGGGAATGAATAAAATAACCACGCAAAGAGATATGTAATGTCGTTCATGGAAAGAGAGTGGGAGGGTATAACAGACCTTTATCTGGTCAAGCTGGCAGCTAGCTTCATATGTCGAAGCTGAGAACAGAGGTCTGGGCTTGAGATAGGAGTTTGGGCATCATTGGGTTGTAGACGTAACCAATTAGTCACGAGCGTGGAGGAGATTAGGGCCAGATTGTGGGCAGCCCAAAGGGAGAATGGAAATAGGTCAGGCCTGTCCTTGCAGTCCTCCAGCATTTAATGGCTGGATGGAGAAGGATGACAGTTCCCAGGACTGAGCGCAGGAGAGAGGAGAGAGGAAGAAGAGGTGGCTCCAAGGAGTGCAGATTTCATGTCAAAAGACAGGCCAGGTGTGCTGGTGCATGTGTGGAATCCCAGCACTGGGGAGGAAGGATCATGAGTTTGAGGCTAGCCTGGGTTACATAGTGAGACTTTGCCTCCAAAAGAAATCAAAGCAGGAAGAAGAGAGGAAGGGAGGAAGGAAAGGAGGAAGGAAGAGTGAGTCTGGAGCTGGCAGTGAGAAGAGCGTTCCTGGGGAGCGGAAGCAGGCGAGGCCGATCCTGGGCATTTGCTTTGATCCCTTTCTTCCTCTTAACCACAACTTTCTAAATCCTGTTGGCTCATCTAGTTATTTATTTCTTGATGTGTATATGTATGTGTCTGTATGGGGCATATGCATGTACATGCAGGTGCCTGCAGAAGCCAGAGGTGTCTGATCCTCCAGGAGCTGGAGTTACAGGTGGCTGTTAGCCACCCAGTGTGGTTGCTGGGAACTGACCTCCGGTCCTCTGGAAGAGCAGTATGTGCTAACTGCTGAGCCATCTCTACACCCTGTCTTATCTAGTTCTTAACCCCAATCCCACACCCTGCACCTTTTCATTTGTCACTGTACACTGGTCCAATGCCAAAGCAACTGCCTACAACCCTTGGCTGTCCCGTCACCTCCACACTTTACACGTGCATGTGTGGAGGTATGAGGACAGCTGTGAGGAACCAGTTCTCTCCTCCTACCTTTATGTGGGTTCTGGGATCAAACTCGGGTCATCAGGCTTGTGTAGCAATCACTTTACCAGCTGAGCAGTCTTGCTGGCCCTATGCTACCCCCGTTTCCTTCATTAACACGAATGAAACTACAGTATTCATTCATCCATTCTGCAGATTATTACTGTGTACCTGATTTGTGCCAGGCCCTGTTCTAGTTCTTAGCGTCAATGAATAGCACTGACCAAGATCCTTGCCTTCAAATAATTTACATTCTAGCAAGGAGCAATAGACAAAGACAGCGAATTGTATAGTATATTTGAAGGTAACAACTGACATGGGAAAAGAAAAACACAGTAAGATAAGGAGAATGGGAGTGTGGGGCTGGCAGTGAGGGTATAGGTTTTAACTCTGAGTTACCAACTGCCTTTCTCTAGATCTATGTGTTCCCTGCATACCTTTTGACCAATCTGTGTCAATCCTTCTCAGACTCAGAGGTCAGGCTCTACCCTATGACTATCTGCATATTCAGCAGTTTGACTTTGATGTTCCTCCCACCCCTGTGTACTTTGACATTTCCCATTCCCTGTCCTAAATGTCATAGAAATCACAGCCCTCTGCCTTGCTTTTGAGGCCCTGGCAGAGTGACTTAGCCCATCTGCTCCTGCCTGTGTTGTCATCCTCCTGTGGACTCGTGTTATTTGGCTTACCATTTTGGTGCATTTACCCTTGCTGCCTTGAGGGTGACATATCCGTACATCTGGAATCTTCAGCAGACAAGCCCTGGGTTAATACTGGGGACATAGTCCAGCTGGTGGTGCATGTATTTAATCTCAGTATTTAGGAGGTAGAGGCAGGTAGATCTCTGTGATATCAAGGCCAGCCTGGTCTACATAGTACTCTCTGTCCTTGAAATGGCTGCAGTCCAGTTTAGAAAAAGTTTTGTCAATGACAGGATATTGTGGTTTTAAGAGTTGACTCCAGTGTGTCTTTTCTAGGGACAGCTTCCCAGGTGGGATGACAGTCAGGAATATTGAGATGGGCAAGGAAGAAGGGCACTCACTGGAGGCTGTGTCCTCCAGGGCATCCTCCTCTCTTGCTTTGTATTCTCCATCTGCCTAGCAGGCCATTTGCCAAGACTAGATGTTAATAACTGCTACAGAAATCATTTGAAGCCCAGGAGCAGTATAATTCCAAGGTGTGACAATTTTGATAAAGACTGGTTTTTAGATGATTTGCATGCTTGGGAGAAGGATTTGGCCTTGATCCAGCCAGAGGTAAGCTGAGCAAAGCCAAGGCCAGGGAAGACTTTTCTTTTTCTTTTTTTCTTCCCTCCCTCCCTCCCTCCCACTTCTACGGTCTTACTATGTAGTTCTTGTTATCACTTGCTGTTTAGATTGACTGAAACTGAACTTGAACTTGTGGCAGTCTGCCTCCTCTGCCTTCCAAGTGCTGGGATTATAGGAGTTTAAAAGCAGTTTGAAGTAGAGGAGACCCTTATGGGATTGTCTGTTTTTGGTTTCTGAGACAAGATCTTGTTATGTAGACCAGAGTTTACAGTGTATAGTTCATCCTGACCTTGAACTTGTATGAGCCTCCTGCCTCTGCAGGTAGTGCTAAGATTATAGATGCGTGCCATCATTTCCAGAGAGACCATGGTGGTTTTTATTTTAATGTTTTTGTTAGCATATAATAATTATACATAAAAATGGGTTTCACTATGACATTTTCTTACATGTATATAATGCATTTTGATCATATTCACCCCATTACCGTCTCTTGCCCCCCATCCACTCCTGCTGAACCCCTTCTTCTTTCAAATTAATCCTCTTTCTATTATTACATTTATTTTCATTTTTTCATGGTGACTCAGTGAGTTTCATTAGGGTAAGCATGGGTGAGAGATTACAGGAGCCTGGGTACCACTGAAGAAAATGTCTCTTCCTTTTCCATCAACCATTAACTGCCTGTGAATCCTCAGGGTGGAGTGAGGCCTCATGAGCCCCTTCCCTCTCCATGACAAGATATTGACAGGCTCAGTCTTGTGCAGGCAGCTGCTGTGAGTTCAAGCGTGCAGCAGACCACGTTATGCCCAGAAGACTGCAATCCACAAAATGCCTTTCCTTTATCTCATACATTCTTTCTGCTCTCTCTTCATGATATTCCCTGGAGCTTTGGAGGGGGTAATATAGATGTCTAATTTATGACTGAGCATTGAATAGTCACTTAATCTCATCACTTTAACCAGTTATGAGTCTGCACTTAATTGCTGCCCATTGCAAAAAGAAGCTTCTCTGACCAAAACTGATAGCAACACTAATCTATGGGCATAACACAATTATTTAAAAGGCAATTTGATGGGCACACTACATCCACTTAGCAAAACAACAGAAGCTTCCCCACTAGGGCCTATGACTTTCCTGGCCAAAGACTTTGACTAGGTTTACAGTACCGAGAGGCCATTATGGTATGTGTGTGTGTGTGTGTGTGTGTGTGTGTGTGTGTGTGTGTGTGTGTGTGTAGGCCAACAAACTTGGGGATCTGCCGTCTCTGCTGTCCCTTTTTCTGTTGGGATTACAGGTAGATGCTACTGTGCCTGTTTTTTATGTGGGTGCCAAGGATCTGAACTCAAGTTCTCATGCTTGTGTGACAGTATGTTAGAGGCTGAACATCTTCTCATCCCTAAAACAGTTATATTAGAGTGAAAAATGATTTTTCTGAAAGTCAGACATCTGGGTTCCTTGGCTGTTGAGGTTTTTATAGAAATTTTTAGTAGAATTAAGGTTTTCAGAGCCTTCTATTTTTGAGAACGGCAAAGTATAGAGAAGAGGTAGAGGAAAAACAGAACTTAATTCCTCTGTATGATGTAAGGCATACTACCTAGGCTCTGCTGGCTTTGTGTTCCTTATCTGTAAAGAAGCAATAAAATGCTATCCTGTGAGATTGTTGTGTGGATATGAAACAGTCCTTTGAAATGACTTAGCACAACAGTGACACAGAGTACATTCTTATCACATGGGTATATTAATGGAAAATGAAAACAAGCCTGCCACCAGGTGTGGTGGCTCACCCTATAATCCCAGTGCTGGGGAAGGTACAGGATCAGGAGTTCAAGGCTATGCTCTGCTACTTGAGCTCTTTGAGGCCCCCCTGGGCTATAGAAAACACACACACACACACACACACACACACACACACACACACACACACACACACACACACAGAGAGAGTACAGGGCACAGCGAGGGGGTCAAAAGAAGAACGGACGGAGACGTGTCTGTTTAGTCTGTCGCTCGTTGTGTGGGCCCCCTGGGCGCGATAACACACACACACACACACACACACACACACACACACACACACACACACACACACACACACAGAGGGTGTAGTGGTCCACACCTTTAATCTTAGTGTTACAGTGGAGTTCTAGAGCCGCCTGGGCTACACAGTGAGATCTTGCTTCAAAAATAAGCAAACAAACAAAAACAGTCAATCATGGATCTCATCAGAGCCCCACCCCTCCCTGCTGAACTACTGGCTACTGGTGGATTGTGGGGGAGGGACAGGCCTGTCTTCAGTTGTGTATCCACTGAAGAGCCCAGCAGACGCCAAACCTATGGTCACACAGATGATCCTGGTTAAACTCAGTAGATCTTAAAAAAACAAAAAGTCTTAAGGGTCAAGTATAGTTTGTTTTTAAAGGGTTCTTCAATACCAAGGGCAGTTTTAATGAAAGAAGCTTGTTATATTTTTTTAGATTTATTTTTATTTTTGTGTATATGTGTGCTGTCTGTGTGTTTGGCCCTGGTGGAAGCCAGAGGAAGGCATCAGATTCCCTGGAGCTGTAGTTATAGGCAGTTGTGAGCTTTAGTTGGTTGTTTTTTTTGTTTTGTTTTTTTTTGAGACAGGGTCTCTCTATAGCCACAGTTGACTATGAGTTCACTATGTTCACTATGTAGACCAGGCTGACCTGACCTTGATCTCACAGAGATCCACTTGCCTCTGTCTCCAGAGTGCTGGGATTAAAGGCATGTGCCACGATGCCACATTTACTGTGGTCTGTAGTTTAATGAAAATATTTGAAGCTTCAAATCCTTTAAGCATGCTTAGCAGTAACTCAAGAGTGAGATGCATTAGTGGCTAAGATAATTTTTGATATAAAAATAACACTTTATAGTATAGATATTTTAGTTATTTACCCACTCTAATTCTATGTAGGTTTTGTTGCCTAAGGTTAAAGGGCCCAGATATTTTACAGACATAAATAAAATATCTGTTATGTATAATATCATTGGCAATGAGAAATTTTGTACCTGCTGAATAGAAATATGTACAAATAAATTTCTAAAACATTTCATTAAAGAAATTACTAACAAAATATTCAAAGTAAAATTTTCCAAGTGGACTATCTAGTTTGGTTAGACAAAGTGTTCAGGATTTTATGTAATATTCACTTACGTAAGAATAGATAATTAACTGATTATAAAGAATTCCTTTGTGGGGACTAAGAGAGATGGAAATTAAGAGCACTTACTGTTCTTCCAGAAGACCTGGGTTTAGTTTCTAGCACCCACATGGTGGTGAACGCCCATCTGTAACTCCAAATCCAGAGGATCCTATGCCCTCTTTTGGACTCCATGGGCATCAGACATGTAGGTTGTGCTCTTACATATATGTAGGCAAAACACTCATGCACATAAAATAAAGATAAATAAAATCTAAAAATTTTTTTTTCTTACTAACTATGGATTATCTTTAGAGGCTTGACAGAACAGAACTTGGTTCATCTAATTTGTGTTATTCAGCTTGTTTACCCTTAATAAATTCTCTTGTGTTAAAAAATAATATCCAGGGCCAGTGAGATGGCTCAGCAAGTAAAGGTGCTTGCTGCCAAACCTGACAACCAGAGTTCAGTCCCCAGGGCCCACATGGTAAAAAGATAGAACTGATTCTCTGCAAATTCTCCTTTGGCCTCCACATACATTCCATGTCACATGCCGTGTCACATGCATGCCCGTGGATACACATAAAATACATAAAATAAATGAATAAAGTGATTTTTTTGTTTGTTTCTTTTAAAGACAGGGTCTTCCTGTAGCCCCAGCTGGCCTGGAACTTGATATGTAGCCCAGGTTGTCCTTGATCTCATAGAGATCTGCCAGCCTATGCCCAGGTGCTGTTCATTAAAGGCATGGGCTACCATGCCCAGTTAAGATTTTTTTTCAAGATAAGAGTGAGGGTGGTGGCACACACCTTTAATTACAGCACTCTGTAGGCCGAGGCAGGCAAATGTCTGAATTTGAGGCCAGCCTGGACTACATATTGAGTTCTAAGCTAGCTAGGGCTACATTGTAAGATCCTGTCTCAAAAAGCAAAAACAGGCTGGAGAGACAGCTCAGCAGTAAAGAGCACTGGCTGCTCTTACAGAGGACCCAGGTTTGATTCCCAGCACCCCCATGGAGGCTAACAACTGTAAGTCCAGTTCTAGGGGATCAGATGCTGTTCTCTGGCCTCTAAGGTCATTACATATACATGGTGCACATACATACATGCAGGCAAAACATTCATACACATAAAATAAAAATAAAATGACAAAAAAGTGTCTCAAGGCACTTGGATACAAAAAAAGACAAAAACAACTCACAGCAGTGGTGAAAGCATGTACAAGCCAGACAGAATCCCCAAATACCAGCATAGACATGGATAAGAAATCCCAACCCTCCCTGAGGAACTATTGGCCACTGATGGCTTCTGGGAAGGGGAGATTCAATCTCACTTAAGGATGACATTCTTGGTAGGTTGACCAGGCTCCAGTGGACAAACCCATGCCAAAGGGCATTTGGGGACATAAACCCAACTCAATAGGCTTTTATATTGTGTGTATATAATACACTGGAGTGCGGGATTTGGTGGGGTTGCAGATATGGAAGGGGATCTAAATGTGTCCAAATGCATGAAATTTGCAAAAATTCAATAAAAGTAATTAAAACAACAACAAAACCCCCCCCCAAAAGTTTGAGTCTAGAGGCAGGACTAACTTGGCTGATTGTGTGAAGCAAAAGTGCAGTGTTTGAACGTGGAGAACAATAGATGGGGAGGTCAGAACTCAGGGGGCAGCATCAGTCCATTTAGGAGGAAGAGGTAGGTAGGGGCTGGAGAGATGGCTCAGTTAAGAGCACTGGCTGTTCTTACAGAGGACCCGGGTTTGATTCCCAGCACCCACATGATGACTAGCAACCATCTTTAACGCCAGTTCCAGGGGATCCGACACCTTCTGGCCTTCATGGGCATTGCATGACTTACATACACGCAGGCAATACAATCAAATACATAAAATAAAAAAATTAAAGGAAGAAGAAATAGAATGGGTGATGAAAACCAAGCTGGGATTCATGATAGGAAAAAGCGAAGTGTCAGGTCACAGAAACAGGAGAGTACCCAGGAAGGGGCACAGGCTGGTGGAACTCAGTTGGAGCAAGGCCCCTGAGTTTGACTGGGCAGTGCTGGGGTATCCTCTCCTAATCCTCAGGCATGCATGTTTGTGTCCATATCTTTTAGGGGTAGACGTGATTAATGGGGCCCTTGAGTCAGTCCTGTCCTCTGGAAGCCGTGAGCAGTGGACCCCAAGTCATGTCAGCGTGGCCCCTGCTACCCTCACCATTTTGCACCAGCAGGTAAAGAGCTGGGGTGGGAGAAAGCCCGGCTGTGTCTTGCCATGGAGGGGAATGGGGTCAGGGGAGAGCTGCCAGTAAAATGGGTGTGCCTCAGTAGAATACAGGGCTGGGGATGTTCTTTTTAACTGGGTTCCTTACCTACAGACAGAGGCAGTGCTGGGGGAGTGTCGGGTGCGCTTCCTTTCCTTCCTGGCTGTGGGCAGAGATGTCCACACATTCGCATTCATCATGGCTGCCGGCCCAGCCTCCTTCTGCTGCCACATGTTCTGGTGCGAGCCCAATGCTGCAAGCCTCTCGGAGGCCGTGCAGGCTGCGTGCATGGTAAGTAGGCCGGATAGTGGTGTGACCTTATGGGGCCAGGATGGAGAGTGACTGTCCCTTTGCTTTTCTGCAGCTCCGATACCAGAAGTGTCTGGATGCCCGCTCCCAGACCTCCACCTCCTGCCTCCCAGCACCGCCTGCGGAGTCCGTTGCCAGGCGTGTAGGGTGGACTGTCCGAAGGGGTGTTCAGTCCCTGTGGGGCTCCCTCAAGCCCAAACGTCTAGGGGCCCAGACCCCATGAAGAACCCTCTCCTTCCTCCACATGCTTGTGTTGGGCCCCAGGGAACTCTAGGGTTTGGGGCAGGTCAGGGCTCTGGATGCTATTCCCAGGACTCAGGTCCCCCAGGCTGCCCCTTCTCAGTAGCTGGGGTTCCCTGCCTAGGGGCTGGGAGTGAGAGATGTAATCCCTTCATGGAAGTGATAACACTGGACTGAAGACATGAGGAGTTGGAAGCAAGGCCAGCCCCTGGCTCTCCATTCCCATTGCCCACTGTTTGAGGTAGAGCAGGAGGAACTGGTCCAAGCCAGGCCCCACCCAGGGGTAGAAAGAGGGGACTGGTCTAGGCATGGGTCCCCTCTCCCCTGCTCTGTGGGCACCTCTGCTGTACTGATATCACTAATAAAGTCTGTCTGCGCTACTGTATGCCTTTCTGTACCCTGTACTACACCATTTCCCTGTTACCAATACCAACTCCTCAGTCAGGATCTTTTTGCCAAACTCCTTGCCTTGCTTGTTTGGGAGGAAGTAATTGGGACAGTCATGGAGTTCAAGTCTCTTTATTGAAATCAGCCTGGCAGGATCAGGTAGCAGCAATTCAAAGTTCCCAGCTGCCCAGCACAGGCCTAGGGTAACAGCTTTTGTTAGGCTGCCCAGGGCATTGAGACTTCAGCTCTGTGGCCTGAGAAGACAGCAGCCCTGCGGGAATCCAGAGGCTGGGCACAGGTGGGACAGCCAAACACTCCCCCAAATCCAGCCAAACCAGCTCCAGATGAGGAGGCCTGTTCCTTAGCCTGACAACTGGCTCCTTCCCTGGAACTTCTTGCCAGGTTGACTCAGCAGCACTCAGGGATTTGTTCCTTTCCTAGTTCGTGAACTTTCCCCACTCTAGGCCCTAGCAAAACAGGGGCCAAGACCAGGAGCCGTGAGCATCTGGGAGGCTCCCGTTGGGCATCAGGTGGCGGCACAGAGTAGGGCTGTCTGCTCGGGCTGAGAGCTGGGCACACAGAGTGGCTAGGCGGCAGGGTGTGCCACAGGGCTCCGAGGGCGGGTGGCCCTTATGGTAGAGAAACCAGAAGGTCTGGAAGAGTTGCACATCATCCCTCATGCGGTAGACCAGGTTGTGCCAGGAGGCAGGCAGTGCGTCTGGAAGCCCATAGGTTTCTCGAGCCCTGTAGAGGTGCTGCCAGTGTGGTGTGGCTCCTGGTGCATTGGCCTGGGTCAGGTTCAGGATGTAGGTCTCATGGTCCAGGACCACGTGAGAGCTTCCGGAGTAGTTTCCATCTATTTGGTAGACCCGGTAACCTGCAAGAAAGGAGGGTTGAATGGAGGAGAAAGGAATGAAGGCAGCTCTGGGAAGGACCATCACACCTAGGCTTTCCTTTCCTGTCTGACCCCGCACTATTTTGTCACATCAATCCTAGGTCAAGGGATGTTCTATTCTGCCTCACTCACCAGGATTAAGGTTGATATAGGTGGTGGCACTGGGTCCCAGGAAGGCTACAGACAGCGGTCGGCTCAAAGTCTCCTCATCATAGAAAATCTCAAACTCATCCACGTGAGTGTGGCCAAAGAACTGGCCAGCCAGAGTGTTCTCATACCTGGCCAGAGACATGAATGATATTCAGAAGATTCTACTAAGCCTGGGGTGGGGGTGGGTAGATCTGGGGAGTTAGTATGCTTTTTCTCCAATGTGTTTAAGGAATTCCTCCACCCCATGGAGCAGTGCAGATCAGGTGCTTGAGGGAACTTCAGCCCTCTTCTTCCTCCTACCTGGCTACAATTCGGTAATAATTCCAGCTCCAGCTCTTCAGGCAATGCCCTGGGGGAATGTGGCCAATTATATGCACCTGAGGGGAGAGTTAAGGGTGGTTATCAGAGCATCCAAGGATCCAGGCAGCCTTGGGGCGAGGTGGCAATGGAATTCTATGAAAGGGTGTCAGCGGGCAAGCAAGGATGAGCTGGACCTCCAGGGAATACAGGAGCACCCACAAGTGAGGTCAAGCTCTGCTCACCTGTCTCCCTCCCAACCCCAGCAGCACCACGGCCCCTCACTTTGTCTCCTCGATCCTCAGCAGCCTGAAGCTCCCCCACCAGCCACTGGAGCTGTCCACCAGGATCTGTGGAGTTGATCAAGAGCCAAAAGTTCTCACGGGAACAAAAATTCATATTGAGAGCAATGAGGCGGAGGCCGGGGCGTGGAGTAAGGGCATAGAACCCCCCAATTCTGAAACAAAAGTAAACAAGAGGTCACCACTCATCATCCTGGTCCTGCATGCCTGGTCCTGTGCTAGGCAGAGGCACACATGATGTCATCACTCACCCCCAGGAGCTCCCATCCTAACTGAAGACCAAACGGCACTAATTATAGGGCTCATATGACATGGAAGAAGATTTAGAAGGCTGAGGGCTCCAGGAGTTCAGGGTAGAAATAAAAGTGAGCCAGGTGAGGAGGCAAAGGCCATTCTGAGGGTAGATGCTGTGGACCTGGACAAGTTGAAGATACTAAAAGAGGAGGGCAGTTCATTTAGAGAGCCAGCCACAAGCAAAGATACAACCTGGGGTGTGGTGAGATTGTGCAGCTAGTTCTGAGAAGTGGGTGGCTGGAGATAAGAGCAAAAGGGAAGGTAGGGTCAGGTTAGGGAGGGAAGTGGAGGGTACTGAGGGTGCTTGTTGGAGCACAGACAACTTCCCTCCCTGGCTTTCTATGGACAGTAAGTACCTCAGGGTATGAAGGGCGTCAGGTGGTAACCAGGGCTCCCATGCCTTGGCCATGGCTTCATAGAGCCACTGTGAAGACTGGTTTCCCTTTATGAAGGGGGGAGGGAAGCCATTGACAGGTGTGCTCTCATGGTTGCCCACAGCAGGGTACACTGGCACAGGCCCCAAGTACTTCCTCACGAGGTCTGTGAGAGTGGTCAGGGCCCTCAGCTGGTCCTGACGAGACTGCTGCCAGACATTATGGGCGGGGATGTCTCCTGTCCAGTACACCATTTCAAAAGGGCCAGCAGGGCCCAGCCCTTTCAACATGCTCTCCAGTGTCCGCAGGGGCAGGTCACATTTGCTGTACTCGCCCCAGTACCCGGCCCCTGGACGAGAGGTGGGTGGCCAGCCGGAGCCCTTGCGGCAGCACAGGGGATTGGCACAATCAGGGTCTGTGCCCTCCATGTAGTCATGATCCCAGTGCAGGTCAGTGAGGAAGAGAACGCGGCTGACAGGAGCACCTGGAGCAGGTGGGCTAGGTGGCTTTGGGGGTGGCTTTGGCACCGCTGGCAAAGAGACATTCCAAGATGAAAAGATGTCCCAGTGCCCACAGGTGGAGCCCAGGAGCAAGCCACAGGCTTCAGATGGGCTCAGAACTGAACGCCTCCACACCTCCACCATGTCGTCCTCAAAGAGATGGACAGCTGACTCGCACACATCCGGTGGTGCTATGTTCAGCATCTTGCACATCTTGATGGCCGCAGATCCCACCCGCGCGACATTGGTCTCCTTCTGTGATGGAAGGAACCAGCTCTGAGAGGTTAGAGGCAGAGCAAGGAACCCTGGCTACCACCGCCCACGGGCCTCCATCTGTCAGTGTGGCTGGGGTGAACTTAGCACCACCATGATAAAGAGACCTCAGTGCCTCCTACATATCGCCCTGTGACTCAAGTAGCACTATGCCCTTACTTCCTCTTTAGCTCAGGGTCCACAGTATTTCAAACTCATTGGGCACTGTCTTTACTGACTTTATAAAGATGGCAATACAGCATGTTACAAAGGTAGCATGTAGGCATGGATGTCCCCAAAGGGAAGCACCCTCTTCATCGGGATTGCACAGGACCCCACAGCATCTCAGCGTCCCCACCGAGCCCCCAGCGCTCCACCACAGCCCTCACAGTTCTTACCTTTAGCCCGTAGTTGACAGCTGTGAATAGGACTTTGCAGGCTGGGCAGGTGAGGTTCCACCACCCAAAGGCACTCTGGAACGGAGGCACCATGCTATTGAACTTGGCAAGATGGCCTTGGGTGGGAAGAGGATGAGCTCTGGCAGGGGTCCAGAGTACCAAGGAGTCAGACAGGGTCAGCCCCATCGCCAGCCCCATCCAAAGGAGTCCCAGGCTGGGTGCCGGCAAGGACCTCTCCAGCCTCCACGCCCCGCCGGCTCTGGGGCGGCCCCGGCTAGGAGACACTCCTTGGCGGGGCATCGCCGGGCTTCCTAGACCGGACTAGACCGCCCGTCCAGGTCCACGGGCCCCGGTGGCGCGGGGAACACCCGTTTACCCTTCTCTGCGGTCGGCAGATAGCTCAGCAGCCAGCCACAGAACAGCTCCTCCCCTTCCTGTTCCTCTTATTTTCCCTGCACCAGCGGAGAGTCCTGTCAAAGCTTGAGGGGCGGAGCGAGAGGGGCTGAGTTCGGCCCCAGGTACCGCCCCAGCGAGGCGGCTGGCGCTGGGGACCCAGGACACGCTCCGGGGACCGGGAGGCGCGGGGGCCAGCAGCCGCTCAGGTGCTCTAGGTCCGGAAGTGGTACCTCCCACCGCAGCCCTTTGGGGACTTCCAGGCGCTTGCTCGGTCCTACTGTGCCTTCAGATTCCTGGAATAGCTGCCACGCTCAGCTGGGCAGGGAGGATGGGAGAGGGGGATGGGGCAGTGATTCTTCCATTGGCCCCTCTTCTCGCTTTCCTCTACGCTGCCACCACTACCACAACACTCTTGAGTCACCTAAGTTTTAAAATGTTACTTTATTTGCTTTTTATTTCATTATGTTCTGCCTCGGTTTCCTCAGTGCTAGGTTTTCAGACCTGCACCACCAGCCTGGCTTAATTTATGAATCACCCTTGATTCAGAATTCTCTGGGTCGAAGGGACTTTGGGGCTCATGTGAGGAGAGTCCTTTTTAATAGATAAAGAGCCAGGCTGGTCGTATACTCATGTAACTCCAGCCCTTGGGAGGTAAATAAAGGTCGAGGGATCAGGAATTCAAAGTCACTCCCAGCTACATAGTGAATTCGAGGGGTTTTGAGTCCAGCCTTGGGCTGTATGAAACTCTGTCCCAAAAAACTGAAGAGAGGAGGCTGGAGAGATGGCTCAGAGGTTAAGAGCACTGGCTGCTCTTGCAGAAGACCTGGGCTTTTTCAGCACCCACATGGCAGCCATTAACCATTAACCCCACATGGCAGCCATTAACCATTAACTGCCTTACCTCAGTTCCAGGGGATGTCCCACCTGGCCTCCACCTACATGCAGGCAAAATGCTCATACACATAAACAAAAATAAATTTTTTTTTTAAATCTAAAGAGAGGAATTATATCCACGGTGATAAAAAGTTTAATTTACAGAATTCTTTATGATATGCAAAGCATGAATCCAGGCATTTTATAATGACTACTTTTCGGTTCTCATAGAACCCCTACAAGTAAGAATAAAACTGCTAAAGTTTGATGCAGTGGCCCCTCCTGTTATCCCAGCACTGGAAAAGTGGAGGACGGAGAATCAGGAACTGAAGGTCAAATGGTCATGTGGCAAATTTGAGACCAGCCTGGGCTTTTGAGACTCTTAGAAAACCCCTAAACCAAAACAACAGTAACAACACCCACAACAAACAAATAGAACAAACAACATAAGTGTTGCTATTCCCATTGTGCAGGATGGGGAAACAGACAAGGGAAAACTTCAACAGGAATTAGCAACTGAATCTGCTTGATTCCCGCAATTCAAGATCTGCAGAGCTATAAATTCCTGCCCACCCTTTTCTTAGAGATTTTCTTTCAAGAGACTCTTTCTTCAGCTCTGTAGACTTCATTCATCTCAATCATAATAATTACCAAACACATTGTGTGATTATGTGCTGAAGAGTTCTGCATTAACTCAGTCCTCACAACAAATGTAGAAGGTAGATACAATTTTCCTGCCTTGTCCTTTAGATCTCCTTAGATACCAAAATCCACAGATGCTCAAGTCCCTTATATAAAACATAGGACTGTGTTTGCAAATACAATACAATGCTCCATACATCTCCTATATACTTTAAATGGTCTCTAGAGTACTTATTCCTCATAGCAAGGTGCTGCACTGTATTGTATAGGGAATAATGAGAAGGAAACAAATCTGTATGTGTTTAGTACAGACATAAATTTCTCCCTGGAATATTTGTGATCTGTAGGTAGGTAGATCCTCAGATTTGGAACCTAATGATACCAACACACTTAGAACCCCAGAGTGGATATACAGATTATTTTAAGCTGAAGACATTTAAAACTCAGCGATACTGAAAGAAACCTTTGCAGAGCTTCCTGTAGCTGACCAAAAGCAGATGCTTCTAAGAAATGAGGATTGCTGTATAGAATATTTCCTCTTGGGGTGGGATGGAAGCCTCTACTCACAGGAGAGAGATCTACAGTAAACTTAATTCCAAATACTTTCTCCAGGGATGCTTCCATTCTAAAGAAGATATCAAAACCTCTCATACCAAAGCCAGGCATGGTGGTGCATGCTTTAAATCCCAGCACTAGGGAGGCATAGGCAGGCAGGTCTCAGTGTGTTTGAGGCCAGCCAGGTCTATATAACCAGTTCCAGGCCAACTGGGACTACAGGGAGACCCTGTCTCAACAAAACAAAATAAAACAACAAAAAACAAAACAAAGAACAAAAAAAGAAAACCGAAAGCAAAACAAACCTTCTCCTGCTGGTATGAAGATAATCACATACTTTAATCTCACCTTTGTTTTCTTAAAAACCTGTCTGTGGTCCCTAAAAAATCTACTTGGTCTTCCCTCTAGAAGCCCTTCCCTCCCTCTTTCCTTCCTTCTTTTCTTCTCCCTCCCTTCCTCCCTCCTTCCCTCCCTCCCATCTTCCTTCTCTCCCTTCCCTTCCTTCCTTCGATCCTTCCTTCCTTCCTTCCTTCCTTCCTTCCTTCCTTCCTTCTCTCCCTTCCCTTCCTTCCTTCGATCCTTCCTTCCTTCCTTCGATCCTTCCTTCCTTCCTTCCTTCCTTCCTTCCTTCCTTCCTTCCTTCCCTCCCTCCCTCCCTCCCTCCCTCCCTTCCTCCTTCCTTCCCTCCCTCCTTCCTTTCTCTGTCTTCCTCCCTTTTTTAAAAATAGGATCTCCTATAGCCCAGTTAGTCTCTAATTCACTATATACCAGAGGATGACCTTGAATTCCTGATCCTCTACCTCCACCTCCCGAGTGCTGGGATCACAGTCACACACCACGGTACCTGGATTGCTCATTCTTTTCTTTATCTTCAATCAGTCTTGTAGCTTTTTCTCTTTTCCATCTTGAGTAGCCCATGCAATCTCTCCGTTTCCTGCCTTCTTTGGAAGACTGATTCAGAGTCACAGGTTCACCATGTCTTCTGGATTGTATTTCCTCTGACCCCAAATCTTGTTCTTTTTGTTTATTTTTGCAATACTGTCTAGATTGAGTGACAAAAGCAAAATCCAGTAGAGTGACAATTGGGTAGAGGGACAGCACCTGTGATAGCACCTCACAGAGGCCTCACTGGATCCAAGGAGAGCTCTAAAACTGGGTGACCCTTCAGCGTTGCTTTGAAATAAAGTGAGTGGGCTAGTTTCACTTAGTGGAATCCCTGCAAGGGCCTGATGGCCGAGGACTTTTCTGTTGATTCCAGTCCAAGAAGCTGGGGAATGAGTTCTTCATTCCTGAAGGAAGACCTAGGTGGTACCCATCACTGTGTCCTCGAGCCCACCTCTGATGACACTTGGATTCATTTTAGACAAGTCTCCCTCTGTCTGTCTGTCTGTCTGTCTGTCTGTCTGTTTCCTCTCCTCTTCCTCCTCCTCCTCCCTATCATGTCCTTAAAGTGGAAACATAGAAGAATGCTGGAAAAATTCTAGCTCAGTGCAGTTGATCTCAGGACCATCATTTTTCTCTTCTTGTCTACTCTAGAGTTCCTCCCTCTCTCCCTTCTTCCGTTTTTTTTTTTTTTTCCAGAATCTCATGTATCTCAAACTGGCTTTGAACTTTCTATGTAGCTGAGATGACCTTGAACTTTAAAAAAAAATATTTTATTTTATATATATGAGTGTATTGCTTGCACATATGGACGTACCTGTGGGGGTCAGAAGAGGGTGTCAGATCCCCTGGAATTAGAGTTAGGATGGTTGTTAGCTACCTTGTGGGTTCTGGGAACTTAACCCGGGTCCTCTGCAAGAGCAGCCAGTGCTCTTAACCTCAGAACCATCTCTCCAGCCCAACCTTGAACTTCAAATCCTCCTGCTTCTACTGTCTCAGTGTTAGGATTGCATATGAGGACCCCCAAGCTTGGGATGAAATCCAGGGCTTTGTACATGCTAGACAAACACTCTACCAACTGAACTATATCCCAGCCCTCTTCCTTTCTTTGTCCAACTAGATTGGTTCTAAAGTCAGCTTCCCCAGCAAACAAATGTCCTTAAGGTGGAAACACAGAACATTGGAAAACTTCTAGCTCAGAGCAGTTGATCTCAGGACAGTAACTGATAACCGTCATTTTCTCTTCTTGTCTACCCTAGAGTTCCTTCAGCCTTAGGTAAACTCTCTGCTGATTTCACTGGCTTACCTGATGATGTGATCCAGACTCTGAGCTCTAAGAAATCCGAACCCCTGGTATCCTTGCCCTCCACAAGCAATGCTGCTGTACTTGTCTTTTTATCGTCATCAAAATAGAGCAGGGAGCTAGGCCTCTTCACACAAGGAGTGTGACGTTCCCAGGAAGCAGCCATAACCCATTACCATACTAGACATATTTTTCTTTCCCCCTTTGGAAACTAGAACATCTAAGCCTGCAGAGCCTAGAGTTCAGGAAACACAGGTTTACTGTGTTGATCCCTGAGAGTGATGGCAACAGCTCCCCTCCTGTTTCCCCCTTGAATCTGGACTCTTATGTTCCCCCTGTTGGGGACACAGGCTGTTGGTGCAGGTGTGTACTGCATGCTGGAAGATGGTATCCTGTCCTTGCTCCCTATCATTTCCAAGCTCTGTCAGCTGTGTGCTCATCAGCTGGCTTCATCTCTGTATCAGGATGGCAGTTTCTGGGTGGTGTGATATGTAATGTGACCAGAGGGTCCCCTAGTCACATGCTAATTTTAGAATTCCTTTACTGAAAAGTAGATTCCTTGTGCCAAATATGGTGGGAACCCATGCACACTCTTCAAGTCCTCTGTGAGCTTTTGTGCGGCGTTTCTAAACCATCCTACAATTATGCCTGAATAAAGGAACTCCAAGCATTCATTCTAAGGCCAAGAGTGGACCTGAACACTGAGATCCCTTTCCTTCAGAGGTCTCATGGAAATGTGTCACTCATCCTTTTATTGAAACAGTATCTCAGGATGAATTGGGGAAGTAGAGGCTGGAGAGATGGCTCAGTGGTTAAGAGCACTGGCTGCTCTTTCAGGGGATATGGGTTTAGTTCCCAGCACCCACATGGCAGCTAACAACGTCCATAACTCCAGTTTCAGGGGTCTAACGCCCTCTTCTGACCACCGTGGGCATTGCACTTACATGCATGCAGGCCATACACTCATACATATAAAATAAAAATAATTAAAGAAGAAAAGAATTGGGGGAGTAGAAGCTAGGACCTACCCTTATCAGAGAACCTTGCCCTTTGATGTCTAGACCTAGAATATCACACACACAGTTACAGACTTCTCAATTCTCATTGTTTGCAATGAGAAAAATACACTGCCCCCAGTGCTTCAATATGTGAATCATACACACCACATTCGTACTTTTACACTATTTTGGGTGGAGGGTAATGAGGGGTCCTGAGGGATTAAGGTCATATGCCCAGGTCACAAGAGGAGCACTGTGGCTCAGTGAGCTTGTTTACATTATAAACAGTAACTTTTTGGTTGCAAGATTATGTTTGTCTATATAGTAAAAGTCATTCCTGTATTGTAAAAGTCATTCCTGGGCCGGGCGTGGTGGTGCATGCCTTTAATCCCAGAACTTGGGAGGCAGAGGCAGGTGGATCTCTGTGAGTTCAAGGCCAGCCTGGTCTACATAGTGAGTTCCAGGACAGCTGGGGCTACAGGGAGACCCTGTCTCAAAAAAACAAACAAACAAAAAAAAAGTCATTCCTGCACTCTTGAATAGTGGATAGTTGAGACCAAGTAAGCATAAGACACAAACCCATTATGAAATTATCTATCTATCTATCTATCTATCTATCTATCTATCTATCTATCTATCTATCTATCATCTATCTATCTATTATCTATCTATCATCTATCTATCTATCTATCTATCTATCTATCTATCTATCATCTATCATCTATCATCTATCATCTATATTTTTTTTCTTTTTGAGACAGGGTTTCCCTGTAGCCCCAGATATCCTGGAACTCACTATATATCTATTCCTATCAAAACAAATGGCCTCATCTTTAGTGTGGAAAGGGTCCAGTGCAGTCAGCTTGCTAAGAATCTGGTTGTTTTCCTCAAGGCATGGTGTCTGCTTGGATTTTGGCTTATTGGTTTTTGTTATTAACAGGTTAGAAACTCAACAGTGGGCAAAGTTATGTCAGCCTTGATACCTGGGTGTTCATACTGTCAGGCTATGCTAGTGGGCTTCTGACAGCTGCATGTTGCCTCCTCACCTCTGTCTTAGAAGGCATCTTCTATCATCTCTTTCTGTCTTTGAGTCCAGCTCAGTCAAGATATGTCTTGCTGTCACCCTTAGCTGTATAGGAGAGTCACAAACTCCTGAGGGATGCTGTTTCTTCTCCCACTTTACCTCCCTCGCTGCTTTAGTAAACCATGTGTCCTCTAGGTGGTCCGTGCAACAATTATTTGCTCAGTTTTCTGGGCATGTGTCTTCTCAATGACCACTTTGTGAAAGCCTGAAAGCTTTCTGTTAACTAAAGCATTTTTTTATTCATTTAGAGTGGACTGTTACTTTTTAAATTCTTTTGTCAATCAATTACTTTTAACTTTTTGCTTCCCGCCCCCCTCAGAATAATGACAGGGCTTAGCGATAGCTAGTCAATTCTCCTATCCTTATAGTTACTGTTTCTCCCACATTTTCCAAAAGTCTGATACATAGGCCAGATGTAGTAGCTCATGCCTGTGATCTCATGGCTCAGGAAGCTGATGTAAGAAGAAAGCTGTGGCTTTAAGGCCAGCATGGGCTGCATAGTGGGTTCTAGAACAGGCCTCAAACAAAACAAAACATAATTAAGCTACACAACAAAAAAATTGAATTCGCTAAACCAATGAATGCTTTCCTTTCTACCATTATAGCATTCCAGTTTGCCAGAGACTCTCCTGAGGTCCTGTTAGCCCGTGATGGATCTTGTCTTCATTACCAGCCGGGTGGTGAGTGATCCATCCCCTCGCTCCCCATGTCATGCCAGCATCTACTTTCTCAGAATATTCCTAGCACTGATGTTGACCAATCAGGCCACTTGGGATTGTAAACAAAGGTAATATCTGCAGAGGCCTCAGCTGACCCTTCAGCAAACTGTGAAGAGACAATTTCCAGAATAGTCCCAAATGGAGGTAAGGGACTGGGTCCTTATTATGCTGCAAATCCATCAATGATAGGATGTGGGCTGCCCCTGGAAAGGGGTATGGCTGTGGGAAGGGTGACCTTCCTAGTAGACTCCCCTACTCTCCCTGTAAGGGCTGACAGTCAAGGTTCATATTCCAGCAGTACTTCTGATTCCTGAAGGGAAAGCTGGGCCACATGGAGTGGCCATCATACCCTTAATCCATGTCTGTGTTGGGAGAGGATTCCCGTACAAAACCTGGTATCTTGCAGCCAATGAGTCATTATAGACAGGGCTGGTGGTGAGAGTGATGAGAGCCTCCTTATTCTTGAAGACTTCTGGGTTAGAACCTCTGAAATCTATTGTGGAAGTGTCTAGGCTTCTGGACAATGTGGTGGTGGGGGGAGAGGAATTGTACAAAGACATAAGGCTTATATAGTTCCCACCACCACAGCAATTTAGGTGTCAGGCTTTGTGAGTGATTGGCAGAAGGTCAATGTGGGCTGCTTGGTGGGGGCTGATACCTTTCTAGGTAATCTGGGGATACTTTGTTTATTAATTTAATTTTATGTGCAAGAGTGTTTTGCCTGCATGTATGTAAGTGCACCCATGTATGCAATGCCCACAGAGGCAAGAAGAGGGTGTCAGATGCCCTGGAACTAGAACTATAGTCAGTTGTTATCTGCAGTGTGGATGCTGGGAGCCAAACCTGGGTCCTCTGAAAGAGCCAGTGCTCTTAACTACTGAGCCATCTTTCTAGCCCTTTGTCTGTTATTTTTTTAAAGTTTTAGACAAGGTCTCATGTAGTTCAGGCTTGCCTCAGATTCATTATGTAGCTGAGGATGACCTTGAACTTATGATCCCCCTGTCTCTACTTCTTAAGTGCTAGAATTATAGGCATATGCCACCATACCTGTGTTTTATGTGGTGCTTGGAATTGAATCCAGGGTTTTGTGCATGCTAGGCAAGCACTGTACCATCTGAGCTATACCTCTAATTTGGGGTAATTTGAGCATCCTCTTATGCCACCAGGGTTCTATGTGTCAAGAAACCAGTGTAAATTCTGTAGAGGTGACCAATCAACTCTTCAACTGCCTATGAAACTGCAAATGAAATTCATAAATCCAGTCAGCTAGAATTTTGGTGGGGAAAGGTCTCCCTCCTGTGGAATTTTTAGGGAGTATTAGTGAACCAAGGATGCATGTAAGGGCCAGGACCAAAATGGGAGGCCAGCATGGGTTATATAGAGAAGCCTTGTCTCAAAAATAAATAGTGCATACCTTTTATTTATTTACTTAAGATTTATTTTATTTTTAATTATGTGTACATATGTGTTTGTGAGTGATATGCACATGTGAATGCAGTGCCTGAGGAGGCCTGAAGAGGGTGTCAGATTCCCTGGAGCTGGAGTTAAAGGCAGTTGTGAGACACACAATGTGGATGCTAGGAGCCTAACTCAGGAGCAGTACACGCTGTTAACCACTCAGGCATCTTTCCAAGCCATATGCCTTTTATGGGTATGAGTGTTTTGCTTGTATGTTTGTAAATGTACCACTGTACCATGTGAATGTAGTGCCTGAAGAGGTCTGATAAGTGTGTTGGATCTTCTGGAGCTGGAGTTACAGATGATTGTTAGCCACTATGTGGATGCTGGGAATTGAACCTGGGTCCTCTGCAAGAGCAGCTAGTGCTGTTAAGTGCTGAGCCATCTCTTCAGCCCCCATATCTGCCTTTAAACTCACTACAATTACTTTGCTGAAATATTAAGGCATTAGCAAATTTTTTCTTAAAAATAACCAGCTGTATGCAATATCCTAATTGCAGTCTTTAAAAAATAACCAAACTTGTAAATAAAAATACACATTTCTTAAATGTATGCCCTAAATTTTAAGACAGTCTTTTTGTGTGTCTTGAGTATCTGTCTGTACCTATTCAAGTGTGCCCGTGGAGGCTGGAGGTCAACCTCTGGTGTTTTCTCTTATTGTTGTGCACCTTACTTTTTGAGGCAGGGTATCTTATGGAATCTGGATCTTGCCAATTCCGCTAGAGTGGCTGGACAGTAAGCCTCAAGGATCACCCCATCTGTGCCTTTCCAGTGCTGGGATTATGTGCACATATAACAGGGCCCAGCTTTAAAAAATATTTTATTACATTTATTTATTTATTGTGTGTGTGGAGGTGGAGCACATGCATGCTCATACATGCATACAAGCTACAGTGTGCATGTGGAAATCAGAAGATAACTTGTGGAGGCTGGTTTTCTCCTTCAACTCTGTGGGTTCAGGAATTGAACTCAGGTTATCAGGCTTGGTGGCAAGCTCCTTTACTGACTGGGTCATCTCATTGGCTTGCTCAGCTTTTTAAATGTAGGTGCTGAGGATTGCACTCAGGCCTCTATGCTTGTATGACAAGGACTTTACCAACTGAGACATTTCCCCAGGCCCCCAAAATTCTTGTATTTCTAAATTAAAGCCATGCTATGATTCTGGTTGGTTCTTAGCTTTTATTGGTGGGGGAGTTGACTCAGAAGGGTGAAGCAGAAAGATAGTAAGTTCAAGGACAGCCTAGGATATATGGTAAGACTATATCACCCCACTTTGAGTGACTCACAGACTTGTAATGGGAACTTAATGTAGAATGGAACATCTCAACCCTGTGGTCTGAACAAGGTGAAATCCAGCCACCTCTAGACTCTGAAGAAGCTAAGCCCTGGAGGGACTTTTCACCAGAAATCAATGCAAGTGGCTGTGAATGCACAAGAAGGCTCCCATCCCCACTGCAATAGCTCTCTGACATCATCATTGCATGCAGTCCCACTGGGGCTGCTGAAACAGGTTTGTAATCTGAGCTACTGGGGAGGATGAGGTAGAAGGGTTGCAAATTAAAACCTGCCCTGGCTACAGAGCAAGTTCAAGGTCAGTCTGAATAATGTAGACCCTGTTTCATAATAAAAAGCAAAAAGAGGACTATGGATGTAGCTCAGTGACAGAGTACTTGCCTAGCAAGAGCAAGACCCTAGGTTCAATCCCCAACACCAAAAACAAACAACCACCCCCAAACATCTAGTCCATCTTCTTTTCTTTTTCTCTCTGTTTAGTCACCCCATCCTGGCTTCCTGCTCACATAATTATATTCTATATTCTAACATCATAATGATTCTCCTACAGACACACTCAACTCCCAGGCCCCTCCTTCCCTCCCTTCACCCCTCCTTTTCTCCCTCCCTTCCTTTCTAGATAGGATCTCAGGTAGCTGAGATTGGTCTTGAATTCACGAAGTAGTTGAAGATGACCTTGGACTTTCAATCCTTCCTCTACCTCCCCAATGTTGGAATTACAGGTGTGTGCTACCATGCCTGATTTATACAGTGCTGGGAACTGAACCCAGGGCTTTGTGTATGCTAGGCAAGCACTCCACCCACTGAGCTATATCCCCAGCCCCTCTCTATTGGTGTCATCCAGCCAAACTCCAGTGAAAAATCCAAATCACTGCCTTTTTATTTTATTTTATTTTTTATTTAAAAAAGAATTAATGACTTTATTTTTTAATTCCAAAGAGAGGCAATTAAAAAAATTTTTACAAAAACTTTATTGAGAATTTCATACATGCATATAAGGCGTTTTGATCAAATCCATGCCCACTCCCTCCCCTCCAACAGTCCCCCCTCTGAAGAGGTAACCCTAAAATCTTTTAAGGATTAGATACAAGTTCTTTAGCCAAGAAACTGGCTACTTTTCTTTGGGGTCTTTTTACCCTAACTGCCTAGCCAATTCCTACCTTCTATTCTTATCCCACCATCCTCTGAAGAGGTTACCCAAATTGCCAATAGGGAATTAGGATGCAGACTGCTCTGGCTTCTTCCATGCTGAACAGGGATGCAGGGGGAGGCAATTGGAGTACCCTTTCAGTGGGTCTATCTAAAATACTCCCAAATTGCATGACTCTTATCTGTAGGGAGAAAAGAAAGTCCTTGACTGGTGAATAAGGCATGTGAAGGAAAAATAAAGGCAACAGTAGTTAGCATTATAAGCTCTAGACAGGGAACCAGAAAAAAGTCAGAACAGGGTTCAAATGTTCATATGAGAGTCCATTGAAGTTTCTTGACAAGGGCTTCCAAAAGCATCCCTCTGTTGGGTTCTTCCTCATTTTTCTTTTGTCTTCCAAGGCTGGACTAGTTGGCTGGGAAGAGTGGCTGGATATTCAGGTGAGGGTCCAGTGATCCTGCTTGGCCCTCCTTTAATGAATGAGCACAACCGTCAACAAGCCCAATTGTGACTACGTTTACTGATCAGGCTCAGCAGAAGTCATGATGATGGTAGTTATTTCATGAAGAAGGGACCACTGTATAGCATCATCTTATTTAAAAGACCTGGGATTTAAAAGGATTTGGTGCTAGGAGCCACATATGAGGGAGAACATACATCGTTTGTTTTTCTGAGTCTGTGTTACTTCACTTAGTACAACAGTTTCTAAATCCATCCATTTACCTGCAAATTTCATTATTTCATCTTTCTTTACTGCTGCATAGAACTCCATTGTGTAAATATACCACATTTTTGTTAACCACTCGTCAGTTGAGGGGCACTTAGGTTGCTTCCATCTCTTAGCTATTGTGAAAAGAGCAGCAACGAACATGGTTGTACAAGTTTCTCTACAGTAGGATGAGTCCTTTGGGTATATGCCAAGGAGTGGTATAACTGGGTCATATGGTAGGTTCATTTTTAGTTTTTTAAGAGTTCTCCACACTGTTTTCCATAGAGGCTGCATGAGTTTGCAATCCCATCATCAGTGAATGAGCGTTCCCCTTTCTCTGCATCCTCGCCAGCATTTGGTATCATTTGTTCTCTTGATCCTAGCCAGTCTGATTGGGGTAAGGTGATAACTTGGGGTGGTTTTAGTTTGCATTTCCCTAATTACTAATGATGTTGAACACCTTTTAAGATGCTTCTTAGCCATCTTTATTTCTTTTGAGAACTCTCTGCTCAGCTCTGTAGCCCATCTTTTACTTGGGTTAATTCTTTTCTTGATTCTGTTTTTTGAGTTCCTTATATATTCTGGATATTAAATCTCTGTCAGATGTGTCGTTGGTGAAGATTTTTTCCCATTCTGTGG
>NW_008341813.1:800239-832159 GCF_000622305.1 Nannospalax galili | reverse complement strand
TTTTTGAGACAGGGTCTCCCTGTAGCCCCAGCTGTCCTGGAACTCACTATGTAGACCAGGCTGGCCTTGAACTCACAGAGATCCGCCTGCCTCTGCCTCTGGAGTGTACCACCATGCCCTCCTACCATGCTGTTTTTATGACTATGGCTAAGAGAGGCAATTTTTAACATATTTTTCCAGAAATAACTTGAAGCAGCTTACATAAAAATATATATACAATGAAGTTTGGGGGGCAGGGAATAGGACTAAGAAATCAAAGACCAAAGGATTTGCCAACATGGGGTAAACTCTGGTAGAATAATGAAGGTTTCCATTAGCTCTGTTTTTTTTTTTTTTTAAATTCTAATGAGTTTATTGGGCTTGGTAACAGAGTATAGGATGGGGATTTATTTACAGAAGAGTGGGCACCCCCCCATTTATGGCTGCTCTGGAAAGTCCACACTGTGACTTACTGACAGCCACACAAAATGGTGAGAGAGGTGCCTCATGGGATTCTAGGCTTATATACCCTTATCTCGTCCTCCACATGCAGCTAAGGTTCACTGATTGGGTGGGAGGGGTAACTGACTCCCCCAATGACTCCTTGATGAGCATGGGAAGGAAGTGTTGACTATAGCTTGCCAGCATAGTGGTTGGAGGACATTTCCAGCTAACACTCCACCCCTTCCTCTGGCTCTTATGTTCTTTCCACCAACCTCTTCCACAAAAGTTCCTGAGCCTTGGAGGGGGGTAGTAGGTGTGGGATGATCTTCATCTCATTGTGGCAAGGAACTGAACTTCTGGGTCTCTGTATCATCTGTTTTCCATGGACTGTTGGCCTATTTCAGTGGGATTCCATCTACTATAAAAACACAAACAGCAAGAATACAGAGAGATCGTCCTCCCTCTGCCTTCTGAGTGCTAGGATTAAAGACATGAGCCACCACATTGGTTTACCAGATGGAAGGAAGGTTGGGTAGGGCTATGATAGGGCCTTTCTATTTAAGGGCACTTTACAGGCATTTCACACAACATTTTGCTTTTACCTCTATGGTTAGAATTTGGTCACATTGCTGGGCATAGTGATGCATGCCTGTTATCCTAGCACTTGAGGAGGGGCAAAAAGAGGATCAAGAATTCAAGGTCATCTACAGCTGCATAATGAGTTTGAGGCCAGCTTAGGCTATATAAGAACCTGCTTCAAAATACAGAACAAAACAATGAAAACTCTCTTAGTTACTTTCTATCACTGTGATAAAAACACTGACCAAAACCAACTTGAAGAAGAAAGAATTTATTTGGCTTATGACATAGTCCATCATCAAGGGAAGCCAAGGCAGGAACTCAGGGCAGGAACCTGGGGCACAGACTACGGAGGAACACTGCTTACTGGTTTTCTTCTCTGGCCAGTGCTCAGCCTGCTTTCTCATACAACACAGGACCACCTGCCCAGGGGTGGTACCATCCACAACAGGCTGGACCTTCCCACATCACTCAACAATCAAGAAAATGCCCTGCAGACATGTCCACAGACCAATACAATGGAGGAAATCCCTCAGTTCCCTTCACCCAGGTACGTCAAGTTGCCAACTGAAACTATCCAGCACAGAAACAAAGAAAAAACACCTTGGTAACATTATTGTACAGCACTACAGAGAGAGGAATAGATGTCATTTACTCAGCTAACATTCAGTCTGTTACTACCAGCATGAGGTACAAGGCGGCCTTGCTGGCTGTGTAGCCTGAGGAGATCTCCTCTGAGGCCTTTACCAGGGTGCAGCTGGGATCTCAGCACGCATTGCAGAAAAGAATTCCAAAAGAAGTTGGTACGATGTGGGCATTTTTATTTTTTTTATTTTTTATTTTTTTTAGTTTCCAACAAATGAAATTTAATGATTTTTTTCAGTTCAACAGGCACTTGCAAATCCTTAGCCAAAAATCCCAGGGCAGCATCACCGACGCTAAGCAGGACTCAATAGTGGTTAAAGCTTGTCTTCAGCTTGTCTACATCACTGTCCATGATGATACCCGCTGCAAAGGTAGCCACCCATCTAGTCTTCAGGTCCTCTAGCCAAATGACCTGCTTCACAAACTCATGCTTTTTTGAATGGCTGCTTCAGTAATAATAGGCAAGAAAAGCATAAAACTTCTGTTTCTGAGCAGGAAGATCATTTATCAGTGTGTCCATCAGTATTGCAAAATCATATTCAGCTGAACCTTGGTTGAAGATCAAGAAGATTTGTGGCCCTTCAAAGTCATTCTGCTTAAAAGCATTCACACTGTGGTTTTTGGTCTGCTGCAGGACTTGTTCTCTGTCAAGGTATGTGGTTTACATTTCTCTTCAGTTTTTAAGTCAGAGTCTACCTTGCTTCTCACAAAGTAGAATTTCTTCTTCATAATTCTGATTGCTTTGGTGAGCTCTGTATCATTTTCCCCAAAGTGTTCAGCAGAAACAATAATGAAGACGTCATAGTTTCTGTGCTGTATAGCTTTAATGTCAACTTGACACACCTGGGTTGAGGGAACCTCAACTGGGGAATTGCCTCCACTGGACTGGCCTGTGGCCATGTCCATGGGGCACCTTTTTGATTGTTGAGTAATGTGGGAGGGCCCAGCCCATTGTGGGTGGTGCCACCCCTGGACAGGTGGGCCTGTGTTGCATAAGAAAGCAGGCTGAGTAGGAGCCAGGGGAGCAAGCCAGTAAGCAGCACTCCTCGGTGGCCTGTGCTTCAGCTCCTGCCTCCAGGGTCCTTCCCTGAGTTCCTACCTTGGGCTCCTGGATGAACTGTGACCTGGGAGATGTAAGCTAAATAAACACTTTCCTGCCCAAGTTGGTAGTGGTCAGAGTGTTTTGTCACAGCAATGAAGAAACAAACCAGAACAGTCTCTGAATTGTACTTGCTCCAGATAGTCTTTTGGCTGGAAATTTGTGGTTCCAATACCAGGTGGGCCCTATATCAAAACATTGGGAATATTTGGGTGTTTATATGGCGTTCTCTGCATAGTTGTCTCCACTGCCCCAATGGGAGCTGTATCTTCCTCTTCATGCCCAACCCCTCTCAGGGCATTGATGAAGGTGGACTTTCCTGCCCCAGACTCGCCTGTCACAGCAACGTTGAGTGGAGTACCATCAACTTCTTTTAATGCATCATTGATTGCAGAGTTTGCCTCTTGAATGTTCCCTCTGGTCAAGCTTAACTCATTGAAGTGATGGTTTCTTGAGAAATGATTTTGTTTTCTGCCTTCAAGTTCTTAAAATATTGAGACAAGCTGGAGACTAAATCTTGGCGGTGTTTGTTCAGATATGAATAGTGTGCCGGAACCATGACCATGAGCAAGTACAGGCGCTTCCTCAAGACCTCATCTCAGCTGATGTCATTGACATGCACTCTTTTCTGCAAGTATGGGTATTGAGAGAGAAACATCCTCTAAGTGTCTCAACAGTGAGTGTATATATGTGTGCCTGTGTGTGAACCACTGGATTTTAGAGTTACATCTTTCAGATGATATGATCTATATCTAAGTTTAAAGATTAAGTAAAAGTATTTGTGGGGACCAGAGAGATGGTTCAGTGGTTAAGACTGAGTACTGTTCTTGCAAAGAACCTGAATTCAATTCTGAGCACCTGGGTCCAGAGGTTCACAACAACCTGCAACTTCAGCTTCAAGAGAATCTGACATCTCTGGTCTCCATGGGTACCTGCACTCAGGTGCATATACACACATAATTAAATATATACACTGAGTTTCTCAGAAGATGGTTTTCATTAAAGAATATAGTCAGGGGCTGGAGAGATGACTCAGTGGTTAACCCCTCTGACTGCTCTTGCAGAGGACCTGGGTTCAATTCTCAGCACCCAGATGGCAGCTAACAACTGTCTATAACTCCAGTTCCAGGGGATCTGACACCCTCTTCTGGCCTCTGTGGGCTTTGCATGACATGGGTGCACTCATATACATGCAGGCAATACATTCATACACATAAAACAAAACAAAACAAAAAGACACAGGGTCTCACTATGTAGCCCTGGCTGGCCTGGAACATGCTATGTAGACCAGGCTGGCCTCAAACTCATAGAGATCCACCTGCCTCTGCTTCTGAGGGCTGGGATTAAAGGTGTACCGCCATGCCTGGCGTGATTGCTTATTGTTATCTGAAGAATTTTCTTTCATAAATGAAACCATGAAGTGGCTTATGAGGTACCTTGTACAGAAGCCAGGTGAGAAGAAAATGCTGTCGCAGCAGAAGCAGGCCAGAGAAGTAAGAAAGGTCTTAACAGGAGATACACAAGAGGCCAGGCAAGGCAATGTGTTGACTGTGAGCATGGTTCGTTACCTGTTTTAATAATTATGTTTGAGATTCTCTTGAGTCTAGTCCTGTGTGGGCAGTCTTGCAAGCAAATTCTTCACTTTCAGCAATAGAGAATGTAAACCAGATCCAGAGAGTGAGGTGTTGTTTCTTTCTGGAATACTCTTGGTTGTCCCTGCCTTTCTATCCTGCCTCAGATTTTACCAGAGATGCAGAATGGCTGTTAAAAGACAGTAACAGTAGAAGCCGCACCATTCCTCTGACGTCTTCAACTTAAAAATCCAGTCAAGACTTCCCCTTTAAAAAGTAAAGCGAGACATGCCAACATAAAGCAAACAAACATTTCCTTCTGGACCTAATCAGCTCTCTTCCAATACATTTATTTATTTATTTATTTATTATTTATTTATTATCATCTATCTGTCATCTATCATCTATCATCTATCTATCTATCTATACAGGTTCTCATGAAGCCCAGACTGGCCTCTAACTTAATAGGAAGCAGAAGCTGATCTCAAATACCTGCTCCTCCTGCCTCCACTTCCCAAGTGCTGGGAAAAAGGCATGTGCTACTATACCTGTTTGTTTATTTGTCTTTTGAGACAGGCTCTCATTCTGTAGTTCAGGCTAGCTTTGAACTCACTATGTAGCCCAGGCTGGTTGGTCTTGAACTCATGGTGATCCTCCTGCCTCAACCTTCCAAATGCTGTGATTAAAGATGTGAGCTACCACATTCAGCTTATTTCTTTCCTTTGGGGGAAAAATTCTTATCTATTCCTCCCTTATGACACCATCTGAGGTGTGTCAGATGGCCAATAATGGCATTTCTTTTGATTTTTACCACTCCACCTAAAAGTGAGCTTTGAGCTGAGGATGTGACTCACTGGTAGAGTGCTTGGCTAGCAAATATGAAGCTCTAGGTCATGTCTTAAGCACTCCAAGAAACAAAAAGACAGAGAAATATAAAATACAAACCGAATATTCCTCTGGCTGGTCATGGTGCCACATACCTGTAATCCCAGCACTCTATAGGCCAAGGCAGTAAGACCGTGAGTTCAAGTCAATCCTGAACTACACAGTCAGATCTTATTTCTCTCTCTCTCTCTCTCTCTCTCTCTCTCTCTCTCTCTCTCTCTCCCTCTCCCTCTCCCTCTCCCTCTCCCTCTCCCTCACATACATATACACACCCCAAAACCAAAAACCAAACGAAAACAATAAACATGGACTGGAGAGATGACTCAACAGCTCTCTTTGAGCTGGAGAGATGGCTCAGCGGTTAAGAACACTTACTGTTCTTCCAGGAGACCTGGGTTTGATTCCCAGCACCCACACAGTGGCTGACGGCCATCAGTAACTCGAGTTCCAAGGGATCTGACCCCCTCCTCTGGCTTCTGTGGGGCATTGCATGCATGCGATGCACTTGCATACATTCAGACAGAACACTCATACACATAAAATAAAAGTAACAAAATATTTAAAAAAGAATAAGTAGTGCTCTTGCAGAGGACCTGGGTTTGACAGCCAGCACCCATGTTGGGCAGCTCACAGCGACCTGTAATTCCAACTCCAGGGTATCCTATGCTCTCTTTTGGCTTCTGTGGGTAATGTGCACATATCCCACATAGGCACACATGCACACATATAATTACAAACAAAAAATATGGTATTGGAGAGATGGCTCATCAAGTAAAAGTGCTTGTCATGAAAGCCTGTGAGCCTTAGATCTAGAACCTACATAACAGTGGAAGGAGAGAACCAACTCCACAAAGTTGTCCTATGACCTCCATATGTGCACTGTGGCACACATGTGCTTGCATGTAGACACCACACACACACACACACACACACACACACACACACACAAGCAATAACAGTTAATTAAAAAAAATGAAAAAAAATCAGGTTTCAGGCTGGGCGTGGTGGCACACATCTTTAATCCCAGGATTTGGAAGGCAGAGGCAGGTGGATCTCTGGTCTACATAGTGAGTTTCAGGTAAGCTGGGGCAACAGGGAGACCCTGTCTCAAAGAAACAAACAAAAATCAAAGAAAAAGCAGGCTTCAGGGGCTGGAGAGATGGCTCAGCCATTAAGAGCACTTGCTTTTCTTCTAGAGGACAGACCTGAGTTCAGTTTCCAGCATCCACATTAGAGAGCTCAGACCTGGCTATAACTCCAGTTCCAGGGTATCTGATGCCCTCTTCTGACCTCTGAGAGTACTGCATCACACAGGTGCATTTACATGCATGCAGGCAGTACACTCATACACATAAAATAAAATAAAAATTTAAAAAATGGGGGAGTCAAGGGGACTGGAGAGATGACTGAGTGGTTAAGAGCACTGTCTGCTCTTGCAGAGGACCTGGGTTTGGTTCCCAGCACCCACATGGCACCCATCAACTGTCAGGTACTCCAGTTCTGGGGGATCTGACACCCTCTTATGACCTCTGTGGGCATTGTATGACATAAATGCACTTACATACAAGCAGGCAATACACTCATACACATAAAATAAAATAATACATAAACAATTTTTTAAAAAGAAGGGGAAGCAAGCTGGCAAAATGCCTCAGTGAATAGAGATGTTTGCATGTAGTCCTGATGACCTGAGTTTGATCCCTGCACCCCACAAGGTGGCTGGAGAGAACCGACCCCAAGAGTTGTCCTCTGGCCTCCACATGGCACACATATGCCTGCACACACATGTGCACATACACAAAAACAAACAAATTAGGAAAGAATTTATAAAACATTGGGGAAAGCCAAGCATGGTGACATATGCCTGTAATCCCACTAATCCCAGCTTAAAGGAATGGCTAGAAGCCAGCCTGAGCTACTTAGCAAGAGGCTTTCTCAACAAAACAAACCGAACCAAACAATAAAACAAAACAAGCCAGAGAATGAAGTGTAAGAAGACTGCAAGGACCAGAAAATTTAATCAAATTAGTACAAGTCCCTGAACTAGGTCCATTACTCTCTCCAATTTTCAGATTAAGTTTCAGAGAGACTCAGGGATTTAAGTCAATTTAAGGTCTGTAGCCAGCCAGTGGAGGGATCAAGGTCTGGCACTCTTCCTGGTTGCCCAAACCTCCACCCTGTTCTCAGTGGCCTCCCGATGCCTCCCTCTCTGTTCACATCTCATTGTGAAAATCCTGGCTGCCAAAGGCAGGCTTATATGATTTCAAGATTTATTTTAATTTAGAAAACAGCCACAGAACTCACCATGCCATGGAGCCCTCAGATAGCATGCTTCAGGGATTGGACACTACTGTAAAGGTGAGAAATAGGTCACATGGCAATGCTGCCAGGAACACAAGGATGATTCATTTTATTACTGTTGTTTTAAAGATTGTATTATGTATGTATGTATGCATTTATGTATGTACTTACAAGTGCGTGTGTGTCTGTGTACAGGTGCACCTACCAGCATGCAGGCCCAAAGATGGTGTAGGATCCCTCAGAGCTGGAGTTAACAGGTGTTTGTGAAAAAGACAGCTTGTTACATGAATGCTAGAATCCAAACTCCAGTCCTCATGATTGAGCAGCTCACATCCCTAACTGCTGAGACATCTGTCCAGCTCTGACAAGGAGTGTTCTAGTTTGTTTCTCCATTGCTGTGGCAAAATACTCTGACCACTACCAACTTGGGAGGAAAGGGTTTATTTGTCTTACATCTCCCAGGTCACAGTTCATCAGGGAGCCCAAGGCAGAAACTCAGGGCAGGAACTTGGAGGCAGGAGCTGAAGCACAGGCCATGGAGGAACGGTGCTGCTTCTTTCTGACTTGCTCCCCTGCTCAGCCCGCTTACGTATATAATACAGCCCTCCCACATCATTCAATAATCAAGAAAATACTCCACAGACATGGTCACGGGCCAGTCTAATGGAGGAAATTCCCCAGTTGAGGCTCCCTCAACCCGTGTGTCAAGTTGACACTAAAGCTGTCCAGCACAACCCATCTCAAGAAAAAGGAAAAGAGAAAAGTCTCTTTTCCACTCTTCACCTGGATCAAAAATGAACTGGAGATGTTTAAAAAATGACAGAGGAAGTGATCTAATTCTTTATCTTAAGGGCATGGCTTTGATCCCCACCCACCTTTAGATAGACAAATTTCCACTATTCTGGTATGAAAGACAAACAAATATCAGGGACAAGAAGTTGGTGATTTGAGGGCCTGGAGAGATGGCTCAGCGGTTAAGAGCACTGACTGGTTTTGCAGAGAACTCAGGTTCAGTTCCCAGCACCCACATGTCAGCTAACAACCATCTGTAAGCCCAGCTCCAAGGGATCCGATGCCCTTTTCAGGCATTGCACACATGGGTGCACTTACATACATGCAGGCAATATACTCATACACGCAAAATTAAATAAAAAAGTTGGTGATTTGAGCAACGTCAGAAAACAGTGTCATGAGTGATGCAAAGGCCAATTAACTAGGGAAGCGTAGCGGAATTTCTGCATAGTTTTGGATTATGAGGCTAATATTCCATTTCCGAACTGGTAATGTAGTCTGGATAAGTAAAACTAGCTGCTTTAAGAAACAATCCCCAAATACCAGTGAGGAAACAATGAAATCTTACTTTTGGTTTGTGTCACTGTCCAACGTGAATCTATGTGAAAGAGGGTGAAGGGTCCAGGTGGACAGAGATTACATTACTTTCAACTCATGCCTCATGATGCAACTCTGCATGTTGAAATCCAAACATCATATAGGACAGAGAGAGAGAGAGAGAGAGAAGAGAGAGAGAGAGAGAGAGAGAGAGAGAGAGAGACTACAAATAGATCATGCAGATACCCAGGCTTGCAATGAGTTTTCCTCTCCCCCTCCCTTCCCTCCCCTTCCCTCCCCTCCTCCCCCCTTCTTCTTGTCTTGACTCCTCTCTCCTCTTCTTCCTTTCCCCTCTTTTCTTTTTAAATTTATTATTATTTTTAATTTAATTTAATTTTTTCGGTGGTGACTTTACTCTGTCATGTCTTGTATTTCCTTTTTTTAAAAAAAGTTACTGAATTTTTTAGGAATTTCATATAATAGATCTTAATCAAATTTAGACCTCTTCCCCTGCCTGCATACCCCTCCCCCACTGGATTTCACACATTCTTTTATATGTGTTAAGTCCTATTTGATCAAACATTTGTACCCAGATGTCCCTTAGTGCAAGTTCATCCACTGGAGTCTAGTCAGCCTATCTAGAGTAACTCCCTTAAAGATCTACTCTCCCTCACCCAGCAATAATCAATTGTCAATAGTTCCTTGGCTAGTGTTGGGGCCTGCTGCCCATTTCCCCAGTTCTATGCTGGGTTTTTGTTTGAATCAGCATGAGTCTTATGCATGTTGTCACTATTTTTGCAAGTTCATATGAACAAGTTCCCAGAACCCTGGAAGCCTTTATTTCCTTAAGTTATTTATTATTTTTTTAAAAACTACTTTACTTTTGCTGGGCATGGTGGTGCACGCCTTTAATCCCAGCACTTGGGAGGCAGAGGCAGGTGGATCTGTGTGAGTTCAAGGTCACCCTGGTCTACATAGTGAGCTCCAGGACAGCTGGGGCTACAGAGAGACCGTCTCAGAAAGACAAAAACAAAAACAAAAACAAAACGTTTATTTTTATTTTATGTGTATGAGTGTATTGCCTGCCTCTATGTAAGTACACCCATGTTGTATAATGCCAGAGGAGGTCAGAAGAGGGTGTCAGATCCCCTGGAACTGGAGTTATGGATGGTTCTTAGCTGCCATGTGGGTGCTGGGAACCAAACCTGGGTCCTCTGCAAGAGCAGTCAGTGCTTGAAGCACACTGAGCCATCTCTCAGCCTCAAGCAGCTTTTTAGTTTTTTTTTTTTTTCTTTTCTTTTTTGAGATAGGGTCTTCCTGTAGCCCCAGCTGGCCTGGAACTCATTATGTAGATCAAGCTGACATCAGTTTCATTGAGATCCACCTGCCTCTGCCTCTCAAGTGCTGGGACTAAAGGCATGTGCCACCATACCTGGTTTTGTTCTCTCTCTCTCTCTCTCTCTCTCTCTCTCTCTCTCTCTCTCTCTGTCTTTTGAAACAGTATCTCTTTGTAACCCCAGCTGGCCTAGAACTCACTATGTAGACCAGGCTGGCCTTGAACTCACAGAGATCCACCTGCCTCTGCCTCCCAAGTGCTGGGACTACAGGCATGCGCCACCACGCCCAGTTTACCTTTTCTTTCTTCAAAAACTATAGCATATTAGTGTGTGTGGATGCATGTATCAAGCTGTTTACCCACTGAGCCATCTCCCCAACCTGTCTCTCCCTCCCTCCCTCCTTCCCGTTCTCCTTTCCTTCCTCCCTCCCTGTTGTGCAGGTTGGCCTCCAGGCCATCCTCTTCCTTCAGCCTACCAAGTGCTAGGCCACTGAGCCAGTATGCCATACTACAATCAGTTTTTATGCACCAGGCCTGTGGCTTAGATTCTCTAGGGATGATGGGGTCAAGAGGGCTGGGGGATCTAGTTCAGTAGTGTGTCGAGGAAGGAGAGGAGAGCATAGACCTTGGGAGCGCTGTATCCGTGTCACAGAGGGTAGCTCTCCAATATCTTGGTCTCCTTGAACTTACATTGGCATAGCGTCTTTGCATTCCCATATCTAGAGAGTGTGGCCTGTAGAAGCTCAGAGAATGTACTGAGTTTTTGAGTGACTTAAATTTTAGAGTTTAGACAAGAATTCCAACTTTCTAATCTTTATTTTGGTGTCTTCACCATTTGTGTTTACATCTCCTTTGCCTCCAACCTAAAAAAATAGTCCCTGTGTTCAGGGGATGAAAGCTAAGGTGACCAAGAAAGGCTTTAGGAGAAGCAGTGTGTAACAGGTTCAGATGTAGGAGATTTGGTTAGATACAGCAGAGGAGCAGTACCTTCCAATCCAGTATGGAAACAGACAGTATGCACAGTCATTGACTTCAGTTTATATCTTTAAAAAATTTTTTTTATTTATTATTTTAATTTTATTGAGTGTATTGCTTGCATATGTATAAGTGCACACGTGCCATACAATGCCCTCAGAGGTCAGAAGAGGGCACTGGATTCCCTGGAAATGGAGTTACAGACAGTTTTTAGCCACCATATGGGTGCTGGGAATTGAACCTGGGTCGTCTGCAAGAGCAACCAGTGCACTTAACCACTGAGCCATCCCTCCAGGCCCCAGTTTAGATCTTTTTAGTATTTTGTATTATGTTTAAAAACAGGTGACACATTTATATGATTCTAAATTCAAAAGGTTCACAAGGGTATAGAATGAAAAACCAACCAGAACAAACACAGTCCTATCTCGGATCCCCAGCCACAAGTTCCCCTTGCCAGAGACAAACATTATCGCCAGCTTCTTCAGTGTCTTTCTAGAGATCTTCTTCATATTCAGAAGCAAATACTTGGAAATTCTTAACTTGTTCACCACAGCAAAACTTACCTTTGCTTGTCTGCTAGGATCACAAATGAAATACAGTTGTTTCAGTTTGTCGTGTTTCTGTGAATGAGACTGGGCGCCTCTACGTGTTTGCGGCCATCTGTACACCTTTCATTTGATGTTTTTCCTGTGAACAGTTTTTTCTTACATTGTTTCTGTATTCATTTCTAGGAATTTCTTTTCCTGTTTCTTTTTTTTATCATTGATAGCAGTTTCCATTTTGAACTGGGCATGGTGATGCATGCCTGGGATTCTAGCACTTGAGAGATGAAAACCAGAAGATTACAAGTTCAAGGTCATCCTCATAGAGTGAGCTTGAGCCACCCTGAGCCACATGAGACCTGGTCTCAACAAAGCAAAGCAAACAAAAACAAAAGCAAAAAACCCAAAGCTTCAAGTTTTTTTCCCAGTTTGACCTTTTTTTTTTTTTTTTTTTTTTGGTCTTCTAGTTTTGTTAGCTATTGGAATGGAGACTTTTAAAGAGTTTAACTTTCCTTTTATGAGTTTTTTTTTCCTCTCCTGTATCTTTGTGTTTTCTTCTAAGGGGAAAAAAAAATAGGTATGCTGAGTGTGGTCATACGTCTTTAATATGTAGCACTTGGGAGGTAGAGGCAGGGGCGTAAGAGTTCAAGGTCATCCTCGGCTATACAAGGAATTCCAGGCTAGCCTTGGTTACATGAGACTGTCTCAAAAACGAATAAATAACCACCAACAGAAAAAGAAACAGGAGCCCATATGGATCCTCACTCAGACTTGGGGTGATATACTAGATGCATTGTTGGACCTAGCAGGTCCCAAGCATCAGATGAGACTTAGAGAACATTGAAGTCACCCCAGAGCAGCAATCCTTAGAGATATGGGACTGGGTGGGAGCCCTGTCAGATGGAGTCTAAGGGCCTCAGTAAAATGTAAAGATTCACTACTGGACAAGGGAAAAAGTGTTAAGAGTATATGCTGCCTATTGGAGATCTTTTTTTTGCTTACAATGACCCAGTAACAGACATCCCTAAATCCTGTGTGCAGGATGATTGGCCTGTGAGGTGAAGCTCTGTGAAGAAGCTGCATCTATAGTTAAGATCATGAAGACTATCTGGATTTGGCCAAGTAGGCGATAGTGATTGTTAGGAGAAGGAATGTTATAGATCAAGTGCCCAAATCATCTTGGGATATCCTAAGTTCATCCTCCATCCCGCTTTTTTGGTTAATTTTGGTACTGGGGATTGAATCTAGGGCCTGTGCAAGCTAGGGTGGCACTCTACCACTGAGGTACATCTATTTTTCCTTTGTTTTGAGACAGATCTTGTGTACCCTGATTGACCTCTAACTCCTGTAGTGCTATGTAGCTGAGAGGCTGAGCTCGATCTCCTGATCATCTGGTATCCACCTCGCAAGTGCTGAGATTACAGGCGATTTACTCTCCATCCTGCTCAGCTCTTCCTCTTGACCTTTAGATAAAACTCTTGGAATGGATTGTTAAGCTTGATACATCTGGCTTGCACCAACCGTAGCTGGGATAAAAACATCATCTAAATTCTACAGATCTCCCCGTCTTGCTGCGGTCCTTCCATCTATGAATTTTATAAACATATTGGCTCGTGACTTTCTTTGTCTGACTATAAACGTTCTGTTAACTTTTTCCGTGGTGGAACATGCCTTTCACACCAACCTGAATTTGTGTTCCTGGCCATGGTCACTCATATTTGGCTCAAAATTAGCTATTATTATCTCTCTTTTTTTTTTCAGGGGTACTAGTGGTGAGACAGGTCTCATGTATCCCAGGTTGGCTTCAAACTTGCTATGTAGCTAAGGATGACCTAGAACGGGAATTCCTGTGATGGTGAGCCTCCTGCCTCCACCTCCCAAGCACTGGAATTACAGGCATGCACAATCATGCCCAACCTATTTTTTATTTCTAAATTAAAAAATCATGTAGGGTGCACTTGAGCACAGAGGTCAGAGGACTCCAGGTGTCTTCTGCTGTTCTCTGTCTTATTCTCTTGAGATGGGGCCTCTCGTTGAGCCTGGAGTGTGCCTTTTTCAGATTGATCAGCAAGTTCCAATGATCCTCCAGTCTCTGTACCGCCACTCTACTACCAACACTGGGGTTACAGGTGCATGTGACTGTGCCTGACTTTTTTAATGGCTGTACAGCAAGTACTTTTGTCCACTAGCCATCTCCCCAGCCCTCTTCCAGATTTTGACATCGGCATGGTCTTTGCAATCTGGAAATAAGGCATCTCGTTTTATGAGACACTTGGAGTCGTCTTTAACATTCAGCTCCCTTGACTTCTGTTTTCTTCATTACCAAATTGTGTCTATTCCTCTTCCAAAATCTATTTTAAGTCTTATCTCTGCTGACCTCCTCTGTTGTTATGGTCTTAGCCTAAGCTACCATCATCTCTTGCTTAGATTGTTTCAAGTTTTCCTAAATCCCTTCTACTCTTGCCTCCAACACTGCAGTTTATTTTCCATGGCCTACTTTTCTCTTTTGAAATTGCTTATCAGGTTGAAGATGTAGTTCAGTGATAGAGTGTTTGCCTAGCATGCATGAGGCCCTGATTATAATCACTAGCACAACTCTCTCTCTCTCTCTCTCTCTCTCTCTCTCTCTCTCTCTCACACACACACACACACACACACACACACGCGCGCACACACATACATACACGCACACACAGCAGATCACCTCACAACCCTGATGACTTAATTACCTGATTCAATAAATTAGCTAGAGGTCTGTAATGTGCAGGCACTATTCCAGGTATTGAGAATATGTAAATAAATATTAAGAAATCCTTGCTATCATAGTGCTCACAAAGCAAATAAGTAGAGAGTGTGATGGGCTGACGAATGCTATGAAGAAAAAAAAGTGTGGCAGAGGTTAGGGAGAGCTGAGGTGCATATTCAGTTCAAAGTAGATGGATTAGAAGTCTTGAAGAGTCAAAGGAGATGAAGGTGACTTACCTGGATCTCTGGGGGAAGAAACAGGAATGTAAAGGCCTTGAAGAGGGAGCAGTAAGGACAGAACTGAGTGTAAGCAAGAAATGGAGAGAGCAAAAGTGGGAGAGGCAGTGGAGGCTAAACTATGCAGGGCATAGTTGGGAACCATTTACAGGCTTTGAATGGAGAGGTGCTGCCCTCTGCCTGCCCCACAACCTCCAATACTCAGCTCCCTTCTTCCTATACTGAAGCCATATTTAGAGGTGTTCTTTCTTCTTTATACTTTTTGTTTGTTTTGAAGGAATGGGGATTGAACCGGGATATTGGATGATGCGTGTGTTAGGCAAGTGCCCTACCTGTAAACCATGTCTCCATCCATGGAGTCTCTTGTAACCCAAGCTGGCCTTGAATGTGCTGTATAGCTGAGGTTAGCCTTGAACTCCTGATCCTCTTGCCTCTACTTCTCAAGTTGTAGGATTACAGAAGACTGAACACAGGGTCTCTCAAATGTTTGACAAGCACTCTACCACTGAGCCTTACCCCCAATTCTTTGTTCTTTTGAGAGATAGTTTCAATATGCAGCTCAGGTTAGCCTTGAATTTGCTTCCCCGTCCTGAGTAACTGGGATCAGAGGCCTGTGCCACCCACCAGGTCAGGTACTGTTTGAGCATACTCAGATGCCTCTCCTTCATGGCCTCACAGCCCTCTTCCCCTTCCATGACATGCTGTCTCCTAGATCGTTATCCTGTGGTTCAGTGGCCCTTTATATCACTTGGGTCTCTGCTCAATGGATTTTCTCACCACAGGTTTGAATATAGCACCTCATCTCACTTCCAAATGCTTAAGGCCCTGTGAGGAACCACGCTGTGTATTTCAGCATGCTAGAGTTTAATATAAGAAATTGGTCACATGGATGATTAGAAAGACTGCGCCTCAAGCTTGGCCTGCCTGGTGGTCAGTCTCCCAGCTACTCAGGAACTTAAGTTCACAGTCTGCCTGGACTACAGTGTGAGTTCAAGGCCAGTTTGAGCAGCTCAGATATTGTCTCAAAATACAAAAAGTAAAAAGAATGCTTGGGGATATAGTTTAGTAGAACACTTGCCTAGCATGTGGAAGGCCCTGGATTCACTCTTCAGCATCACAGAAAAAAGAAAAAGAAAAGGCAAAGTCTCCAACCCAGAGAATGAGGCAGCCTAGAGACTGACAAATCCAGGATGTTGTTAACTTGGGATTAATTGCACAAAAACAGAGACTTTGTTCACCTACATAACCAGCATCTAGAACAGTGGTTGGCTTATAATAGAAGATAAATAAATATTTGTTGAATGAATGAAGTTTGCTCAGTGATAAGACACAAAACATACCTATTATGTGGCCTGTATGCTCAGTGCCTACCACAGCACCTGGTTGGTACAGGGCAGTTCCCTAGGGCTTTATAACAAATTACCACAGCCTGGTGGCTTAAGACAGCTGAAATTTATTTTTAAAATATTTTATTTATTATTTTTATTTTATGTGTATGAATGTATTGCCTGCATGTATATGAGTGCGCCCGTGTTGTGCAATGCTGCGGAGGTCGGAAGAGGGCCTCGGATTCCCCTGGAACTAGAGTCAAGGACGGTTCGTAGTTGCTGTGTGGGTGCTGGGAATTGAACCTGGGTCCTCTGCAAGAGCAGTCAGTGCTCTTAACTGTTGAGCCAGCTCTCCAGCCCTGACAGCTGAAATTTATTAACTCATAATTCTAAGGCCCAGGTTTAAAATTTAGAAGTTGTCAGGGAAATAAAATAAAAGATGTTGTAAGGGCTACATTCCCTCTAAAGGCCCCGAGGCCTTCCTCATGTTGGTTAGACTGGCCTCAAACTGGGTATGTAGCCAAAGGCTTGGACTTTTGATCCTCCTGCCTCTATCTACTGAGTGCTGAGATTATATATGTACCACCGCACCTGGTTTATGAGGTGCTGGGGATTGAGCCCAGGGTTTTGTGAATCCTAGGCAAATACTTGACCCCAGCCACTCCCATTTTTTGAGACAGAGTTTGGCTATGGAGACCCAGTTAACTTGATACTCCACATGTAGTCAAGACTGACTTTGAACTCATGGCACTCCCCCAGCCTGAGCCTCCGAAGTGCTGGGATTACAGGCATGTGCCACCACATCTAGCTCTGTGTATCTTTTATAAGGGGGCTGGGATTAGGGCCTATTGAATTATCAAAGATGGTTTGATCTTGAGAGTCTTAATTTAGTCGCATTTTTTTTTACAACTAAGTCACATTCACAGGTTCTAGGACATGCACATATTTGGGGTGGGGGGGGAAGGACACTACCATTTAATTCACTATAGCACTTAATAGATGTTTCTCAAGTGACTAGCCAAACTGACTAGTATCCTTGACTCTTGTGTTTCTCTCCAACCTTCCACAATATCACCGGACTGATCCTTCTAATGAGAATTTTAAAAATATTATTACTTCCTATTTGGAGCTCCTAGAAGGTTTTCTCTCCTGGTGAAAAACATTCATACTTATTAGGTCCAAGGTGTTCCAGGCATTGACCCCCGCCTCCTGCTCCTGCTCATATATATCTCCTTTCCCTACTTCCCAACCCTCATGCTGTGCCCCAGCCACATGGGGGCGTAATTCCTGAACACCGGGGCCTTTGTGCTTTTGTTTCTGCAGCTTCTTCAAATCCTTTCCTAGACATTCCTCACTAGCAAACGCCTGTCTTTCAAAGCTCAACCCAAAAGTCCTCTCTATGCCACTGTCCCTTGCACCTCCACTCCCTATTTACTGGGTTCTTAGCACGTGCTTGCTTGATGTCTGCTTGAGAGGTGAATTCAGGTAAATGGGGTCTTGGGGCAGAGCTGGGTTGTGTTGGGATCTATAGGGAGAGGAGAATGAGAGATTCAGCAGTAGGAGCCAGGGGCAGACGTGAGGCACTGGAGGAAGGCTGTGATCGTCAAGTACTTGGAATGCAAGCTTTGATGGAGCCTCTTCCTTCCAGCAGTGAAGTCAGATGGTAGAGAGGTCTGTGACTGGAGGCCAGAGGATGTCAGGTCTAGGTGGTGGCAGGTGGGCTGCCAAGCTGCAGTCTGGCTTTCTCAGGCTAGCCTTCCTAGGATGGAATAGATTATTCTAGCAGAGACTACCTTTCTTATGAGACCTGGGGCACAGCTGTGACCAGGTATGAGGCATGGTCTCAAGAGCACAGGGAAAACAAGGTGGGATCCTTGAGTTCCCTTCAGAGACGAGGGTGAGGGGAGAGAGCAAGGGAACCACATAGGACCTTATCAGCATTTGGGGAGCAAGAACCTCTCTAAACACCACTCCATGTGTCCAGTGGCCTCTGAGTAATGGTTTCTAGGAACCTAGCACAGAAGACTCTGTGTGGGTTTTTAATGACCTGGTCACAGGGCTCTCAGGGCTTTCACTGACCTGGTTATAGGATTCAATGGAGGGGCCCTGACCTCTAGGGGTTATGAGTACAGGTCTTGGTCTTGGAGTGGCCTGAGTGTCATTGAAGAGGCCCAGGAGTGAAGCTCCCCCACACTGTGGAGCTTGAGTTGAGGGGCTCTGGTTAGTGGGGTCATGCTCATCAGGGGTGGGACTGGAGACCGAGTGAGGGGTGCTGATCCCTGGGGAGAGTGTCCAAGGCACCATGATTACTAAAAGACCAGAACAAGGGCTCTGCTCACTGCAGCTCAGGCCTGAGGAAGAGGCCATGTGGTTTAATCCTTAGCTGAAAACCGGGAAGGTTTCTCATGCTTTCAATGAATTCAGCTTGTTACTGGCATGGCCACCAGATGGCACTGTGACCACACACCAGGTCTCACCTGGAAGAGGGTGGGCAGGAGGGCTCTCCCTGGGGTGAGGAGGCTGAGCTAAGTCAGGCTCAGGTGTGCCTAACTTTGGAAGCAGTGGGCTTGGGAGGAGGGAAATTAGATGAAGCCTGGCCAGACTCTCAGGGGAGGTGGCCTAAGACAGGGCCCCTGGAGGCAGAGAAACCTGTGTGGTGGCTTAGGAGGTCCAGGTCTGTTTCACACCTTGGGAGGAAGGATCAGCTTAGGTTTCAGCTCAGAAGTCAGGACAAACTTCTTTACAAGTGAAGGCTAATGTGCTCATACATACATTCCCCTCTGGGTTGAATAAGTTGCTTCTGTCACACCGCACATTCTGGATAAGTTAGGGGAATGGACTCCTGGGGAATTTTTGTGCCAGACCCTGTGAAACCCACAAGGAATTAATCTGTGTCCCATCATCACCAGAACTTGTCATAGCCTAGAACCTGTGAAAAACTGGTCACTTTCCAGGGTCACATTGCACTTGCTAGTCTCATGCCACGGACATAGTCAGACTGCTGCCTCTGTTATCCTTCAAAGAAAGGCACATCCCAGGACCTGTCCTTACACGTTGGCATGCCTCAGAGACTTGTTGCTGTTACTTGGCCCCAGCTGTGACAGTATCTGGTGTGTGGCAGATGGGATGTGACAGGCACTGAGATGTGACAGTACTAGGTAGATGAAGCTGTGTAATGTACTTGCATTTGAGAGGTGACAGTGTCCTGAGCTGTGTCTTTAACTACAATATAGAACAGGACAGTACCTATTGTCTCACCATCGTCACCAACATTCGTGATGAGCAGTCATAACAATAATGATAAGTCTACTGGGGACAGTGTATGAACAGCTTTCTTTCTTTCTTTCTTTTTTTTTTTAAACAAGGTTTTCACCTTTTTAAAATATTTTATTATTTTTATTTCATGTGTATGAGTGTACTGCCTGCATGTATGTGAGTGCACCCCTTGTTGTGCAATGCCCATGGAGGACAGAGGAGGGAGTCAGATCCTCTGGAGCTGGAGTTATGGAACGTTGTTAGCCGCCATGTAGGTACTGGGATTCGAACCCAGGTCCTCTGTAAGAGGCAGTCAGTGCTTTTAACTGCTGATCCATCTCTCCAGCCCAGAACAGCTTTCTTTTAAAAATTATTTTACATTGAATCCATCACAGAGTGACATTTTTATAAAGTGCAGTTAAATTGTTAGAAAAGTAAACTGAAAAAAGATATAAATATAAATCCTTTTGAAAATAAACCTTTTATTTTGAAACCCTTTTAGTTTTACAGGAAAATTTCAGAGTAGAGCATTGCTGTGTATTCTCTCCCTGTCTTCTCTAATATTAAAACTTCTATGACTATAACACAACTGTCAAGACTTACAAATTAGCACTGGCATAGCACTAAAAACTTAACTGCAGAATGGCTTCAACTTTCAGCAGGCTTTCCACCCATGCCCTCATTCTCCTTTAGAATCTAACTTGGGATACTATATTGCATTTAGTGAACCTTTTATTGTTAAACTCAAGTGACACTCTCAGTCTTTTTGTTTTGAGATAGAGTCTCATGTAACCCAGGCTGGCCTCAAACTCGCTATGAAGCCAAGGATGATCTTGAACTTTTTTTTTCAGGGTCTCATCTATCCCAGACTGGCCTCCATGCAGCAGGGCTTATATCTGGGTGCTGGGATCATAGGCATGCACTACCGTGTTTGGTTTTACGAGTCACTGGGAATCAAACCCAGAGCTTGGTGCATGCTAGGCAAGTCCTCTACCAACTGAATTATATCCCCTAGCTCTGACCTTGAACTTAAGCTCCTCCTGACTTTACCTCCTGAGTGTTGGAATTACAGGTATGTGCTACCCTACCCACTTATGTGATGCTAAAGATCAAACCCAGGGCTTCATGCACTCTAGTCAAGGACCCTACGGACTGAGTCACATCCCTAGTCCCTGTTTTTCATTTTATTTTTGAGACAGTCTTGCTATGCAGTTCTGGCCTGGCACTCACTATGTAGTCTAGGCTGACCTTGAACTCACAAAAATCCTTCTGCCTCAGTCTCCCAAGGATGAGCTTGGATTCCAGGTGTGCACTGTCACACCTGGATCCCCAATTTTTCTTTTTTTAAAAAGAATATTTTATTATTTTTATTTTATGTGTATGAGTATACACTCATATACACTCATACACTCATGCCTACATATGGTAAGTGCACCTGTATTGTGCAGTGCCTATGGAGGTCAAAAGACTTCCCCTGGAACTGAAGTTACAGTTATTTTGCCACACTGTAGGTGCTGGGAAATTGAACCCGGGTCCTCTGCAAGAGCAGCCAGTGCTCTTAACCGCTGAGCCATCTCTCCAGCCTCAAGATACTATTTTTCTATCAAATTCGTTGGTTTTTTTGTTTTTTGTTTTTTTTCCTTTGCTTGGTTTGTTTTGGACTTTTGAGATAGGGTCTCAGTATGCAGCCCAAGTTTGTCTTAAACTCTTAAAAAAGTTGGTTTTAATTTATTTTTGCTCTATGTGTATGAGTGTTATGACTGTATGTATGTAAGTGCATCTATATCATACAGTGCCTTCAGAGTTCAGAAGAGGGTGTCGGATCCTCTGGAACTGGAGTTACAAAGAGTTGTTAATTGCTGTGTGGGTGCTGGGATTTGAACCAGGGTCCTCTGCAAGAGCAGGCAGTGCTCTTAACTGCTGAGCCATCTCTCCAGCCCACTGTCAAATTCTTAAATGGGTGTCTAAGCACTTACTCTCAATCTCTGAGCTTATTGTGACTGCAAACAGCTCTGGCCAGGCAGTGGCCTCCCTAGGCCATACCTACAGTAGCGATTACATTATTTCTGGTGGCATGGTCTCCAAATGAGATGGTGGGAAACACAGCATAGGTTACAGAGGATGGAGATGGTGCCATATGGGTGGTCCTAGCCATGCCTTACAAAATGATAACTCAAGTCCCAAACAACACTTAGCAAGACTCTGATCCTAAAGAAACATATTGTGCTGAGGCTTTGGTATAAATATTTGCAGCAGCCTCCAGGCTCTGATGACTGTTTATGACCTCACTGAGGTATAAAAGTAACTGGGTGGAGAACTTGAACAGACAAAATTGTAGATTTCAAGATCTGACTGAGACCTTTGCAATCCAAGAACTCTGATGAGTCAACATCACCTTACAAAGACTCAGGCCTAAGGTGACATGACAAGAAACCAGGAAACAAGGGTTTGAGGAGAGCAAACTTCTTCCATGGAAGGGAAAGGGCAGGTACAGGGTTTCGTTCTGCCCTCTAAGCCCCAGAGTAGACACTTTAAGTCCCGGTCTCCCCTTCTATCAAGGAAGATTTTGATAATGAAATGAGAATTATGTGAAAGTGTTGCGTGGTGTCTGTCATGGAGTGGAGTCCCTCCTACTCAGAATAGCTTGGCACTCTTAAGATTGCTGTTTTATTTCTTTTTCTAGACAGGATCTCATGTCCCCCAAGCTAGTCTCCAACTCACTATGTAGTCGAGGCTGGCCTTGAACTCCTGATCCTCCTGCTTCTACTTCCTGAGTGCTAGGCTTCAAGGCATGTGCCACCCTAGTGACCAGTTTTCCCAGCTTTCCCTACCTCTTTGCCTCTAGGCTCCATTAGTCTTGTAGTGCTAGAACCAAGGTTCTGGCCAGAGTTGCCTGTCCTAGGTCTCAGCCTGTCTCAGATTCTGTCAGCCTCCTCCTCTTTGCATTAGGGCCACTCACACTGGGTGTCAGAGAGAAGCTTCTAGAAAGTCTTCTGTAATCCTTGCCCCATCACCTCTAAGATACGCAGTTTGCTGCTAAACCTGGCACATTTTATCATTATAACTTACTCTGTTATGAGCATGGCAATGTAAAAAACTGTGCCTGCCTGATTCTCCTCCTTGTTTCTCTCAGCTGGTGCCTGGCCCATTGTCAACACTGAGTAAATATTTGTTGCATGAGTAGTTGGGAATAAAACGTGATTTAGAACATTGTTAACAGACCACAGAGCCAAGTGCCAAATGATATTCTCTTTGAACTAAATAGGTTGCCTGGAATAAAGATGGCCCTGATATATATGAATTCAAGATATCATAAACCCGGGTGGTTGTTCAGTGGTAGAGTGCTTGCCTAGCACCTGTAAGACTCTGGCTCCTATTCCCAGCCCTGAAAAAAAGGCAACCTACAATAAAGGTGGACCAAAATCACTGGGAAAGGAAGAATTTTATTCTATACATGTTTGTTATCAAAGAAAACATAATCTTGATCCTCTTTTGACACTGTATTCCAAGTATTTTTCAGCATACACACCCACCCACAATCCCCACATCCCCCCACACCCACCCTCACACCCCCCGAAAACAACCTCAGAAAACAAAATACTAAAATAGACTTCCCAAACAAATAAAACAAACTCAGAAACATTAAAACGTTTTTGTCACATCTGTGTACTGGTATAATATTTCTATCTTTTGAGCAGTAGGCATGGTTTGAAAGAAAAAGACTAACAGGCTGAACTAGGGCAGGGTATTTCAAAACTTAGCATGAAAAAGGTGATCAAAAGAAAAGAATAGAGGGAATATTTGCAGCCTCTGCATCAAGAACTTCTATAGCTGATACGGCAGTGCATACCTTTAGTCCCCTAGCTCAAAAGGTTGAGGCAGGAGGATTGTGAGTTTGAGGTTAGCGTGTGGTAGATATAGCAAGTTCAAAGCCAGACTCTGTCTCAAAAAGAAGAAATGGAAAAGCAAAGTATAGAAGAACTCCCCCAAATTTGACTTTAAAAGATGATACCAAGGCACTCATAAACAGGCCAGGCACAGATGGTTAGACGACTTAAACTATTACTTAATGCCAGGAATGTGAGGTCAGTGGTGATCAAGAAACCAGGGACGTTTTCACATGGGAGGTGCCATGGAAGCTTATTCTCAAAGACATAGACTTAAAGGATGGGGGAGGGGAGGTGCACACTGGGGGCATGCCCTGCTCACTAGCCTCCCGAAGGTCTCCTCAGACTTTGTGGGGCTTCTGAGCCCACAGCTCTCATCTTGGTTTCTTTTTGGCCAACATTATTCATCTGTAATGGAACTGCTTCACTCCAGGTAGGAAGCCATCATAAGCCCTTGGAAGAACAGCAGAAGGCTGTTTGGGAAGAAAGATTCTGTGCTGATGTGTTAGGGAGTTGGTCAAGAGTCCCTGACTCATCTCATCCCTGTGCTTATTCATCTCCTCAGAAGCCTTAGAGCTTACAGTCAGTCTCTTTCTCTCTTCCTCTTTTCCCTCCCTCTCTCCCATTTCCCTCTTCCTCTTACTCATTAAGCCTTAGAATTTTCCAACTTTAAAACTGCCTGCTGTCACCACTGTTGCAAGTTCATATGAGCAAGTTCCCTGAAGTCTAAAAGCCTCTGTTTCCTTATGATCATGCTCCAACCCTGACTCTTACAATCTTTCCGCCCCATCTTTCCCAATGGTCCCTGAGCCATGGGTGGGTGAGGTTTAATATAGGAGTCCTATCCAGGGACACACACTCTACAGTCTCTTATTTTCTAAAAGTTGGTCAACCCATGCTGACTCAGTCAGACAAAAACTCAACATAGAACTGGGGAAGTGGGCAGCAGGCCCCAATCTTGGCCTAGGAACTATTGGAAGCTGATTATTGTTGGATGAAGGACAATTAATCATCTTTAAGGGAGTGACTTTAGATAGGCTGACTAGACTCCAGTGGATGAACTTGCACTGAAAGACATCTTGGTACAAATGCTTGCCCAGATAGGACTTAACATTTATGACAGAATGCATGAAATTCAGTGGGGGTGCTATGGGGGGCACAGATGGGGAGGAGGGTCTAAATTTGATTAATATGTTATATGAAATGCACAAAAATTCAATAAAATACATTAAAAATAAAATACTGGGCTGGGTGTAGTGGCACATACCTTTAATCCCAACACTTGGGAGGCAGAGGCAGGCAGATCTTTGTGAGTTCAAGGCCAGCCTGGTCTACATTGTGAGTTCTAGCACAGCTGGGGCTACAGGGAGACCCTGTCTCAGAAAACTAAAATATTGGATGGGCAATTTTCATTTTGAGAGGCCCACACCTACAAAAACTCCAAACAAACAAACAAACAAACCCCAAACCACCTGCTTCTCTACTTCTAAGTGGTTGGGGCTTCTCCTTGAAATAAAAAAAAAACAAGTTTTTCAGGAATGTGAGCAAAACTTTCTTTCATTCTTCTGAACATTGTTCAAACTGTTATTTTCATTTTAGTGTCTTTAAAAATATTGCTTTTAATAAACACTTTAAATTAAACAAGATCTACATATTCATTGGAGGAAGCACAGATACACAGATGTAACTGGCATTTTCTAAGAGCTTTTCTGAGGAACAGAGGAAGAGAGAACAGAAGTAGTTCACCAATATCCAATTTTCCAGAGCTGTGATAAGGCGACCTTGCCCTGCCACTGGGTGCCCTGAGACCCTCTGCCAGGTTCCAGCTTGATTAGCTGTGGGCAACTTCCTGGGAGGCCAGTGGAGAGGTCTCCTGACACATAATGGCCTCCAGGCCTGGCATCGTGATTGACACCTGCAGCTCTGCCTGCCCACTCAGCTTCCTTTCTGGTCTGAGGATCGTGATTCACTCTCAGCTGTGTGCAGCCCTGCGAGGCGGCCATTCTCAATCTTCTTTCAGCACCCACGCACCATGAATGACATGCATGTGCACACGCACTCTCAAAGGTTAAACCCAATTTTATCTAAACCCGGGAAAATTCTTTACAGGGAATCAAAGCCAATGGTAAAAATAACGATTACATCTCAATGAGATACAATAATCTGAAATTGGCAAGATCAAGGCTGCCTTAGCAATCTGCCCACTCCTGCTGGCTGTGGGCAGAGCAGAGCTGGAGAAATAGTTTCTGAGTACTGGCTGTGATGTCATTCCTTCCTCCCCCAAATTAGTGAGGGTGACATTGCTGCCCAAGGAACTTTAGTTTTAGTAGTGGGACGCCACTAAATTTCATGCATGTGTATGTATAGATGTGTATACATATGTATATATGTTTTAAAGTATTTTATCACATTTATTTCTGTGTGTGTGTGTGTGTGTGTGAGAGAGAGAGAGAGAGAGAGAGAGAGAGAGAGAGAGAGAGACTTATGTAGAGGGCAGAGGAAAACTTGCAGGAGTTGGTTCTTTCTGTTCACCATGTGGTTCCTGGAACAGAACTTAGGTTGTCATATTTTGTAGTCATCCATGGAGCCATCTCACCAGCTCTATATGCGGTTTTAGGAGACATGGTTTTACCTTGTAGCCCATGTTGGCCTGGAACTCATTATATAGTCCAGGCTGACTTAGAACTTGTGGTGATTCTCCTTCTTCTGCCTCCTGAATCCTGGGATTATAGCATGTGCTACCATGCCTAGCTCATGCGTATTCTCTTTTTTTTAAAAAAACAAATTTATTTTTATTTTATGTGCTTTCCTGCACATATGTAAGTGCACCATGTTCGTGCAGTGCCCATGGAGGTCAGAAGAGGGTGTCAAATCCCCTGGAACTGGAGTTATAGACAGTTGTTAGCTGCTATGTGGGTGCTGGGAACCAAACTTCAATCTTCTGCAAGAGCAGACAGTGCTCATAACCGCTGAGCCACCTTGCTAGTCCTCATGCATAGCCTTGTTTGTTTGTTTTTGTCTTTTAGACAGAGTCTCCCTGTAACCCCAACTGGCTTAGCACTCACTATGTAGATCATGCTGGCCTTGATCTCAGGGGGATCTGCCTGCCTCTGCTTCCTGAGTGCTGGGATTAAAGGTGTGCACTACTGTGCCTGGCCCTCATTATATTCTCATTTGCAGTTACCATGCTGTATTACCTGTCTCTTTCTCTACTAAACTTAAAAAATATTAATTACTGTGTTCCTAAGTACCAAGCACAGCAGCTGATTTTGATCAATCGACGTGTGAATGCATGAGAGAACAAACCTGTATTGTCAGAAGCCTATGTGCCCCTTGCGCCGACTCCACCTTATCCTGCCTTTCTTCCAGTTCTTTCTCCTTGGCACTCCCAGCCTCTGTCTTCTAAACTCAGCCTGCACTCCTCTTTGGCCTACTTGGCTAGTCTTGAGTGCCAGCCCTGACACTTTGGCCCTATTTCCTGGGCCTCTTAGCTCATTTTCTCTTTTCCAGTGCTTGAGAGTTTGGGAATATTCTCTGGAACTTTATTTAGCCAGCTGTGGTAGTACACACTTATAGTTCCAACACTGGGAGGCTGGAGAAGATTGTAAGTTTGAAGCCAGCTTCAGTGACACAGTGAGACTGTATTAAAACCAAACCCAAACCCAAACCCCAAACCAAAACCAAAACCAAACAAAGGAACCCAAAGGAACTTTATTTACAGTCAGAGTTTCTCTAAGCTTCTCTCCTGGAGGGAACATCGAGTGTGAATCATGGACAGATTTATGCTGTATCCATTTTCTCTCACCTAGAGCATGGAGCATGGGCCTGGGTACACAGGTGCTCCAGCTCCTTTGTAGTGTGTCTCATGCTTTTTATTAATAACCATGCAGGGGCTGGGGAGATGGCTCAGTGAGGGAACTGCTTGAGGAACAAGTGTGAAGACATGCGTTCAGATCCTCAGCATGCATGTGAAAGCTGGGAGCAGTGGTGTGTGTCCGTAACACCAGTGCTGGGGTGTACACACACACACACACACACACACACACACACACACACACTCATGCACGCACGCACACACACACACGCACACCATGTAGTATCACACGCCATGTAGTCTAACATCCAGGATCCTATTTTATTCACTATTTGTGAGGTGATGCTGCATAAAAAAGTATGACTTCTGGAGTAGTTTAACCAAGAGTGAGCTGATCTGAACTATTCTTTCTGAACTGTTCTCTCAAACAAAGGGCCTCCTCCATATTTATTAAACATAGCAATCTTGGTATGGGAAAGGAAGGAGAAACTTTGTCCTAAAGAATCGTTAAGCCAGACATAATGGTGCATGCTGTTTATCCCAGCATCCTGGAGGCACAAGCAGGTGAATCTCTATGAGCTAGAGGTCAACCTGTTCTACATAGTGAGTTCCAGGCCAGCTGTGGCTACAGAGAGACCCTGTCTCAAAAAAACCAAACCAAACCAAAACAAAAAACCCCAAATACCCCACAAGACTAACCAAACAAAAACCCAACCATATAAAACAACCAAAAGACTTTTTAACCAGAGTTTAAAGGGAAGAAGTTATTTTTCTGACACTTCTGATCCAGAGCAGCATATAAAACCACAAACGGATGTCAACTACTTGTGCCCATGTGTTAGTTACTGTTGACATTTCTTGTGGGGGATGCACTGCTTTTAATGTCATTGCTGCTTTCAATGGGTGGTCTTATGTCTAATTTCCACATCTTATGCACACATACATTGTCCTGAATGGGGGCATGGAAGGGTCATGAGGGAGAAACAGGGAACATAGTTTAAGATTAAAGCTATGGGCTGGATGTGGAGGTGCAGGCCTTTAATCACAGCACTTGGGAGGCAGAGACGTGGATCTCTGTAAGATCAGACCAGCTTGATCTACATAGTCAGTGTCAGGTCAGCTGGGGCTGACAGGAGATCGTGTCTCGAAAAGACTGAGGAGGAGAAGAATGAAGATGAAGAGGAGGAAGAGGAGGGGAGGAAGAGGAAGAGGAGGGGAGGAATAGGAAGAGGAGGAGGAGGAAGGAGATTAAAGCTATGAGTTCAGCTTAGTTTATGAGTTAATTACATTGGGAGTCCAAAGCATAGTAATATTGATTATATTATTTTTCTCAAAGGCCAGTTAAATTTAAATAAACTGAGTGCACAGTAGGAAAACATTGAATACATAGTTCTAAATAACTGAAAGCATATTATTAACTTGGTTAAGAAGTTCAATTTATGATTCCCAGAAAAGACAGTCCCACGGTTCCCTCTTTTTTATTAAAGGAGTATGTAGACTGAAGTGGTCATTGATGCTGGGCTGGTTATGGTGGAATATGAATCAGCATTAGTTCAGTTTTAGCAATTTTCAGAAAAGGTGGGAATAGCAGGACAGTACTTCCAGAAGGAGGCAAAGGAGCAAGACAGCTATTCCTGTAATGATACTAGTAATAATAATAATAGCAACCATATACCTTAAGATTTAATTCATGAAACTCATTAGGAGTGTTGAGCTAGCTAATTGCTTCTGGAAATCTGGATAAAGATGAATTCTGTGCTTATCCTTTGAATTTTTAAAGTTGGGAATAAAGTTATTGATATAGGTTAGAAACACCTTGTTTTAAAGGGAAATTCGATGCCATATCAAGGTATTCAGAAACACTTTTCTATCAATGAATATAGTCAACAGGGAAGGGAATGTCTGCTGAGCGTCACGTTGAGGTTGTTGATGTAGTCAAAACGCTTCTTGATGCTCCCCAAGCCATATAACCACAGCTCCAAGGGCATCTACTCTCTTAAGAATCTGTTGATCAATGTGAGTTTGTTGCTGTAATTCAGTAGTAATATTCTGAAGATAAGAATTTGCAGTCCTGCCATGTGAATAGACTGAGCTACGGCTTTGGCTGCAGTGACAGCAATTGCAGTGGTAACTGGGGCAGTTACGATAGCCACAGTTATCACTCCAATGAATTTTATACATCCATGTTCGAGGGCATAATAAAATGTTCTAAAGCAGATACCTCATGCCATAGGTGAGTCAGATGAACAGGAACCCAGGCGTGGACTTGTCTAAAAATTAATATTGAAGTCATTTAAATCTGTAGCATTTTGTCAGGTTAGACAAGGTGTAAGCCACATAAAGTCAGAGGTACAGTGTAATCACAGGTTGGTAAATGGACTGAGGACTAGAAGTGAAGGTGAGGATACAGGGTCCAGAGCTGCAAATTGTAACATGAGTTTCAGTTTTGTCTCAAAGTCAGATAGAGCTCATTCCAGTGGGGTAGTACTTACCATGCTGTAGTAACCTAGAAAAAGAGGAAGAGCTAAGCATTAGAGAGGAGTTTTAGGAGGGGAGTGGAGTGGTGAGAAGATATCATCTTACTGGAGATGGAGAATGGGTCCAGCAAGTCCTGGGTTCCAATGTGGGTCAGATGAATTATAATAAGACACGGTATAACTCCATGATTTAATATTACAAGGAATTAATTTTAGAACAGCAGGCTGCCAATTTCTAAACCTTTTTATTGGATAACATTTGCTCTTTATAATTAGGTTAAGCTACAAATATCTCAGTTGATGCCAGGGTAGGAGTGTCCATTTAGGATCTGGTTAAGGCATAGAGGAAGAGGTGGCTTAGTTTTTAAAGAATTTAGGTGGCCAGGAAATCTAATTGGTTGAATAAAGGACAGATGGATTACATCTGTCATCTCGAGTCATTTTGATACAGGAGATATGTAGAACCATTGTGGTTACACATAAGCACAAAATGGACTTGATATGGTAGATAGACATAAGAACATCTGTAGAGGAAAGTTCTATGTATTTTCCAGTGGAGTTCATGGAGTTTGTTTAGAGGAATCTTTATAATCTTGTAAATAGACAAGGAGGCTAAGTAGAGGGAGATGACATCGTCCAGTGTCTGTTGTGTCATTGGTGCTTAGTGGCTGTTCACATTCAGACAATATTACTGATCTAAAATAAGGGGTTGGAGAATGTGAACCCAGTACAGATGCTGAGTGGAAGCAGGAGGTGGCAGGAAGGTAAAGAGAACAAGGAGGAGTATTACCTTAGTGCAACTGAGAGAGATTGTAGCAATCATGGCAGGAGAGAACTTTCAGTGTTCCCAAGGACGTATTTAGCTGCATTGTCCAGATTTTTCATGTTTCTCCAGGTCAGATGGTGGGTTGGAGGTTAAAGTTGTTGATAGTACTCATGTTGTCTCTTGTGGAAGCATTGAATATTTAGGAGCAGGTCTCTCTTTTGTTGTTGGATTGTTGTCTTCTGGTGATAACTCATAGTATGGCTTTACCAGTCATGCTTTACCTTTCCTACAGAGAGGGCCTGTAGGAAAAAGCACAGATGCAGAGCCTTGGCCCCAATTAATGAGAGGATTGGGACCCAGCCATTGGTTAGGCCTTGGAGGGAGTTTATATAAAACCATGGGCTTTGGTAAAACTTTTTGTTTTCTATGATATTTTTCTGCAGGTGTTAAGGAGGTGGATATTGAGAACAAAAATAGAAATTTTAAGTACAAGTTTCTTTAGCAAGTTGCTCCTGAGTAGTTAATCCTGTATCCCTCCCTTTTGACTTTGCATTTAATTGTTTAGTAATAAATGGATGCATTTACTTATGACTTCTCCTTGGGAGTTACAGGTAGTCCCGGGAGAGGTGTTTATTTCCCAAAATTGGCAAAAAGAGGTAGAAGTTTTAGATATGTAAACAGGGTCGTTTTCTGTTGTGGTTTGTTTTGGGACCCCCACTATACAGAAAGCAGTTAATAGCCGCAAACAGTTTGAACAGATTCATGAGTTTGAGCTAACAGCAAAGATAAAGCCTAAAAAGACTCTGAGGTTGTATTATAAGATCAATGACTATTTCAAGTCCTGCAGCAGCTTGACTAGTTTTTCATTAACCATTTGAGGGCTGGCCAGTAAATTGAGTCATAGTTTTGAAATTTCCTTGTCTGATTAATTGATCAATAAGCAACATTTATAGGAGGTTACTGCCTTTGATTATAAGCAGTGATGGACAGGCATCCATCCGTCTGTCCATCCATCCATCCGTCCATCCATCCATCCATCCATCCATCCATCCATCCATCCATCCATCCATCCCTGGAGTCACAGATTATACTGAGCAGTGGTGAGAATTGTTTTCATAATGGCTTGCCATTCAGTGGGTATCATTTTGTATGTATTTGATATAACATCTATTATTTCTCTAGTAAAATGGCTTTGAACCCCATTCTCTGTAACAATTTTTTTTTTAGTTCTTTATATATGGAGAATAGGAACCCTTTATGGGCATTGTTTCGTCCTACCTGCCTAATGTCAGGGAATGTGGTAAAAGAGTCTCCTGTTTGAGATACCCCATTAAGGTATTTCGGGAGAGCACTTTGTGGGCATGGATACTTATTATCTTAAAATATTTTATTTATCTATTTTATATGTATGAGTGCACTGACTCCATGTATATAAGTGTACCTGTGTCATGCAATGCCTGTGGAGGTAAGAAGAGGGCCTCAGATCCCTGGAACTAGAGTTATAGATAGTTGTTAGCCACCATGTTGGTGCTGAGAACCAAACCCAGGCTCTCTACAAGAGTAACCAGTGCTCTTAACCACTGAGACATCTCTCCAGCCCCTCATTTATTTTTTTATCTTTTTAATTTATTTTATTTATTTTTTATCATTTAAAAAAATTTAAATAACTACATGATTAGAAGAAGCGTTTCATTACAACTATAACATATTCAGTAACACACTCCAG
>NW_008341813.1:796434-799819 GCF_000622305.1 Nannospalax galili | reverse complement strand
GAACATTCCAAACCATCTTATTCAACTATACATCCACTTCCCAGATGGTGCCCTCCCATAGCCTCCCTCCCCCCACTAGAGCCCTTATTCTCTGTTATCCCTGCTACTGTCCACTGTGTTGTCGGCACCCCAGCCATTCCCCACTACTTGCCCTTCTGGTGAATCTATAGTCAGCTTATCTAGAGGTCTTTGTTTTATGAAGGTCAGCTGTTCCTCATCTAGCAAACAGTTGGCAATATTCCTTTAGATAAGGTTGGGGTCTGCTGTTCATTTTCCCAGTTCTATGCTGGGTTACTATTTGGGAGTCTCTTTGGCCACCCTGGCCAACAACTCAAAAGAGGGTATCTCCTGTCTGGACTTGTTGCTTGTTATGTAGCCTTTATCTAAGCATATGGACTCTTAAAAATTATATTGGCCACTTTAGTCTTTGGTTATACTTTCCTTTTAGGTGTTTAAGTCCATACAGTTAGCCCAGATAAACCGATTTATTTTTACTCTTAAGGTCATTTGAGGATCTGTTCCTCAGGGGTCACATGGGCTTGGGAGGAGCCCCTGGCTCCTTTCTTTTACCAGTTCCATCTATGTGAAGATAAGTCAAAGGTCCTGCTCGACCATGGTTGGCTTCACTTGGAAGCATGGAGGAAATGATTCCTCTGTGTTGACCCTCCTCTTTGTAGACTGGACACTGGTTCAAGTCCATCTGGTGGGGTCTCCTCAGCCTCCTTGATCAAGAGGACAGGTGACCCACCACAATTACAGGACATTTTGAGAGATGCTCATAGTCCTCTGGAACTAGTCGACCTAGGAGGGCAAGGAGCAAAAATTGTCCTTTATGTCCCTCTGACCAAATTATTATAGGCCTTAATGTATGTCTGTTAAACATCCAAGAAGGTTAGTTCCACCAGTCTGGTACTTTAAATTACTGCGTGTCATGTAGATAAATCTTGGGCAAAGACCAATTGTTCTCAGATAAACCATACCTAGACATATATTTCTTGATCTGCTATGTATGTCAGTAGGATTTTGGAGTAATATGGTTCCCTCTGGTTTTTAAAACTAGCTAGGCATTATTTATCTCTCGTATTGTCTCACCCCTCCACCATGGTTTTCCTACTTAAGGCTGCTTTCCCACTCCCCATCCCATTCAACCCTACCTATCCCATTATTCCCTGCTACCACTTTATATCACTGCATTGTATATCTCCTCCAAGAAAGCTCCTTCCCCCATGGTCACTTATTACTTTCTTGACCTCTTTGTATTTTTCAGTTGAAGCACACATACCTAAAGATTCAAAACTAGCATCCACATATGAGAGAGAACACGTGACATTTTTCTTTCTGGGTCTGACTTACCTCACTCGGGATAAATGGTTCTAGTTCAATCCGTTTACCTGAGAATTTAATAATTTCATTTTTCTTAACAGGTGAATAATATTCCATTGTGTACATGTACCATACATTCATTAGTTGATGGACATCTAGATTATTCCCATTTCCTGGCTATTGTGAATAGAGGATCAATGAACATGAATGAACAAGTATCTCTGTAATAGAATACAGAGTCCCTTATACATATATATGCCCAAGAGTGGTATGGCTGAATCTTGTGGGAGATCAATTTCTAGCTTTTTGAGGAACCTCTACACTAATTTCCATAGCAGCTGCAGCAGTTTGCACTCCTACTAGCAGTGAATAAGTGTTTCCCTTCCCCCACATCCTTGCCAGCATTTGTTATTATTTGCTTTTTGGTCCTTAGCTATTCTGACTTGGGTAAGGTGAAATCTCAAAGTAGTTTTAATTTGCATTTCCCTGATTATTAGTGATGTTGAACATCTTTTAAGATGCTTCATAGCCATTTTTACTTCTTCTTTTGAGAAATCTCTGTTCAGCTCTTTAGCCCATTTTTATTGGGTTACTTCTTGTCTTAATTCTCTGTTTTTTTTAGTTCATTATATATTCTGGGTATTAAACCTCTGTCAGATGTGTCACTGGTGAAGATTTTCTCCCATTCTGTGGGTTTTCTATTCTCTTCCCTTTGATGTACAGAAGCCTTTTAGTTTAATGAGGTCCCATTTATTAATTCTTGTCGTTTCATGAGCAATTGATGTCTGGTTTGGAAAATCCTTTCCTACACCTATATCTTATAGGTTTTTCCCAATGTTTTCTTCTAACAGTTTCAGAGTTTCAGGCTTTACATTGAGGTCTTTGAGCTATTTGGAATTGACTTTTGTGCAGGGTGAAAGATAGGAGTTAGCTTCATTATAACAGGTGGAGATCCAGTTTTGCCAGCACCATTTGCTGAACATGCTGTCTTTCCTCCAGTGAATATTCTTGGCCCCTTTGTCAAATATCAGGTGGCTAAAATTGCATGTACTCATATTTGGGTCTTCAATTTAGTTCCATTGGTCTATGGGTCTATTTTTGTGCCAGTACCATGTTGTTTTTATGACTATCGCTCTATAATACAGCTTAAAATCTGGTATAATAACCCCCCTGGCTTTGCTCTTAGTGCTCAGGGTTGCTTTGGCTATCCAAGGTCTATTGTGCTTCCATATGAATCTTAGAATGGTTTTATCCAATTCTGTGAAAAATGTCATGGGGATATCGACTGGTATTGCATTGAATCTATAAATGACTTTTAGTAGGATGGTCATTTTCACAATATTAATTCTTCCAATCCATGAGCATGGGAGGTCCTTCCATCTTCTGATGTCTTCCTCAATCTCTTTCTTTAATGATTTAAAATTTTTATTGTAGAGCTCTTTAATGTCTTTGGTCAGATTTATTCTGAGATATTTCAGGTTTTTTTGCAGCTATTGTGAAGGGGAGTGTTTCCATGTGGTCTTTCTCGGATTGCTTGTCTTTGGTATATAGAAAGGCTATAGACTTTCGTAGGTTAATTTTGTAACCTGCCACTTTACTGAATGTGTTAATAATTTCTAGGAGTTTGCGCGTGGAGTTTTTGGCGTCCCTTAGATATATTATCATATCATCTGCAAAAAGGGATAATTTGAGCTCTTCTTTTCCAATTGTTACTCCTTTAATTTCCTGCTCTTGTCTTATTGCTCTTGCAAGAGTTTCAAGTACTATGTTAAAGAGAAGTGGGGATAGTGGGCAGCCTTGTCTGGTTCCTGATTTCAATGGGAATGCTTCCAGTTTTTCCTCCATTTAAAATGATGTCGCTGTGAGTTTGTTATATATGGCACTAATTATGTTGAGGTATGTTCCCTCAAGTCCAATTCTCTCTAGAACTTTAAACATAAAAGCATGTTGAATTTTGTCAAAGGCCTTCTCTGCATCTATTGAAATGACCATGTGGTTCTTGTCATTGAGCCCATTTATGTGATTTATGACATTTATTGACTTACGTATATTGAACCATCCC
>NW_008341813.1:795027-795447 GCF_000622305.1 Nannospalax galili | reverse complement strand
GTATTGTTTAATTCAGATGTCTCTCTGTTAACTCTCTGTCCTGTTGACTTAGCTAGTGGAGATAGTGGGTATTGAAGTCCCCTACTATTAATGAGTTGGGATTAATCTGGGTCTTAAAGTCCTGTAGTATTGTTTTTATGAAGTTGGGTGCACCAGAGTTTGATGAATATATGTTCATGACTGTAATATTTTCTTCATTTATTATTGCTTTGATCAGAATGAAGTGGCCCTCTTTATCTCTTATGATTAGTTTTAAAGTCTATTTTGTCAGATATTAGAATTGCAACACCTGCCTTTTTCTTAGTTCCATTTGCTTGGTACATATTTTTTTCCATTCTTTCACTTTAAGATAGTGTCTGTCCTTGAAAGTGAGATGAATTTCTTGCAGACAACAAAAAGATGGGTTTTGTTTCTTAACCC
>NW_008341813.1:771456-794491 GCF_000622305.1 Nannospalax galili | reverse complement strand
ATTGACTTACTGAGTGTTTCACTTCCTTCTTCATTTCAGCCTGAGTAATCTCTAATATTTCTAGCTCTTTTCTGAATCCATTTAGAAGTTTATCCCTATCTTCCTTCAGTTCTTTGATTTCTTTGTTTGTGTGTTCTTTAAATTCACTGAATTATTTTATCATGTTTATAATTGTTGTTTTGAGTTCCATGTCCTGTGTTATCTCTAGGGGGCTCTTATTGTACTCCTCTAGAGGACTACTGACATTTGGTGGGGATATGTTATTTTGGTTTTTCATGTTATTTTTTCTCTGTGATTTTGACATGTGAATTTCTTTTGTAGTTTCTGATTCTTGTGTGAGACTCAAGCCTTCAAATTTAGGTCTGCTTCTTTTGTGAACTTTTTGTGTCTTTGTGGTTTACTTTTTGGGCATGAAAAGCTGGTTGGTCTAGGCTTCAGGTTCTCTCTTTTTATTTTATATTGGAGTGGCCAAATTGCTTTTGTCTCCAGGAGTTCCCACAGAAGCCCAAGTTGGATGAGGATCAGATGTTCTCAGGCTTTCTCCTAAGCTCTGGATCCCTCCAGGAAAGATGCTGGCCCCAGGAAGCATCAGCCCAGGGATGCAAAGGGAGGTGGGGCAGGAAGGGGCCCCAAGGGCTCCCAGGTAGTACAGAGGGGAATTGGGTTGGTCTCGATGCAAAAGATTGGAAGCAGTGGTGAGTCTGAGCCAAGAAGTCAGTCCAGAAGTCTGGGCTGCCAAGACAAGAAATGGGCCAGTATGTGTCTTTGTGATTTACTTTTTGGGCATGAAAAGCTGGTTCCTCTAAGCTTCCGGTTCTCTCTTTTGATTTTATATTAGAGTGGCCAGATTGCTATTGTCTTCAGGAGTTCTCACACAGGCCCAAGTCACATGAGGATCAGATGCTCTCAGGCTTTCTCCTAAGGTCTGGATCACTCCAGGAAAGATTTTGGCCTCAGGAATTCGGGGGTTGGACTGGCCTGGGAGCCAGGCCTAGGAAAGATGCTGGTCTAGGGCAGCTGGTGGCCCTGCCACCCAGAGATGCAAGGGAAGATGAGGGCGGGAAGTAGCCCCAAGGGCTCCTGGTGACTGCACTGAGGAGCTCAGTTGGTCCTGGAGAGAGGCCTGAGGGTCGGAGAGAGGCCTGTGGGTCGTGCAGGCCCAGGGCCAGCCCCTCATTTATTATTTCATCAGTTAGCAAAGAGTTGAGCAGAGGAAGAGCATGAGGTTCAATGGATGTGGTTTTTCTGGAAGTTCCCTTCTTTTTCTTTGTAAGGCTGAATACCTAGTCTAATTTTGTCCCTAAGGGTTATATGTTTTAGTAGAACTGGTCCTATGCAGCAGCATAATTGATTACCAGATCTTTCCAAGTTTCTACATAAAGTGCCCCATGGCTGGGATACCAGGGACAATATTTTTGAATAACATTTAAAAGTTCATAACTTTGCCTTAATGATAGTTTAGCTCCAATTTCCTTAAGTAGAGTCATAAATTGTTGTGCATGAGTGTGAAATTCAGGAGACAAAGTATTGCCCATAGTGAAAGCAGAATGAGTTTGGCAAAAAGGGAGGCACATGGTATGGAACACTGTTGGCAAAGTCCTGTGCTCATTGTCAACTAAGTGACTGGAATGTCTAGGTTCCCCTCTTAAAAAATTTATTTTATTGGGGCTAGAGAGATGGCTCAGAAGTTAAGAACACTGTTTTTTTTTTTTTTTTGCAGAAGACCCAGATTTGAATCCCAGCACCCATATGGCAGCTAACAACTGTCTGTAACTCCAGGCCCAGGGGATCCAACAGCCTCTTCTGACCTCTACGGGCATTACATGACATGGATGCACTTACCTACATGAGGCAATACACACATACACATAAAATAAAATTAAAAAAATTATTTTATTTAAAAAAATTTCAATTTATTTATGTTTTATGTGTTATGAATGTTTTGCCTGCGTGTGAATGCACATGTGCTGTGTAATGTCTGTGGAGGCGAGAAGAGGGCATCACATCCTCTGGAACTGGAGTTATAGACAGTTAGTCGCCATGTGGGTGCTGGGGATAGAACTTTGGTTCTCTGCAAGAGAATCCAGTGCTCTTAACCACCAAGCCACCTCTCCAGCTTCCAGGTTTCCTTTTTCCTGGGGACTTCTCCAGGATTGATCTTATCCATGAATTCAGAGTAAAGAGGCTCTTCCTCACACAGGGCATCAGAAAAGGTGGTGTTGCATAAAATGTCTGACTCCTGGAGTAGTTGACGCAAGAGTGAGCCTGATGTGAATGGTTCTCTCTTACTGTTTTCTTACACAAAGGGCCTCCCCCATATTTATTAAGCTTGTCAATCATGGTATGGGAAAGGAAGGAGGAACTTTGTCTTAAAGAACCTTTAGCTAAAGTTTACAAGGGAAGAGTTATTTTTTTCTGATATTTCTGACCCAGAACAGCATATAAAACCATAAGCACATCATCTGCCTAATGCCCCCGGGTTGCTGCCTACATTTCTTGTGGGGGGATGCGCTGTTTTCACTGTCATTGCTGCTTTCAGTGGGTGGTCTTATGGCTAATTCCCACATCTTATGCACACATACAGTGTCCTGAATTGGGGTCATGGAAGGGTCATGAGGAAGAAATAGGGAACATAGTTTAAAGTGATGCATTCAGCCTGACTTGTAAGAGTTAATTATATCTGGAGTCCAAAGCATAGGAATACTGATTACACTGTTTTTTGTAAATGTCAGTTAAAATTGAATTAGTTGAGTGTAGGAAAACAGATTGAATACATAGTTCTAAGTGATCTCAAAGCATATTATTAACTTGGCTGAAGATTTCAATTTATGATTCCCAGAAAAATCATTCCCACACGGTCCCAAAACCTTGCACAGGACCCATGCACAGCACAGCTCCATAAAGATGTATTAGAAATGAGTGAAGGAAATGTGTGCTTGATCACACATTTTGCCTTTGGTAAACACAGAGTACTTTGCTTCCCTGACATGAGTCCTCAAGCTGGAGATTCTATTAATATTTATGAAAGGGAAAAAAAATAGGCCTTGGGGCAGTTGGTGACCCAAACCCATGGTTAATGTTTACAAGAGCTCCAGGGCAGGAGTTTCCTGCTTAATCAAGTGATAGAAAACTCAGCATGGGCCAAAATAGAGGGGGAAATGGCACCAGGAGTGCTGGGGATGGGGATGGGGAAGGCGAGGTACAGTTTTCTCTATCTGAGCCTCCAATCTCTCCCATAAATCACACTTAACTTTGGATCCTCTGTGATAGCCCCAGAGGATCCAAAGTGGAGGTCGATTTGTTTATCTGTGACATTACCTGGGTGGATTAGAGAGAGTGTGTATGTGTGTCTGTCTGTCTGTGTGTACAACATTCCAGAGAGTTATTTCTAATCACTGCTAATGCAGCGGGCTGGTCAGGGGTGGCTGATGCTTGCCTTCTGGGAAACAATCTCTGGATTTATACCAATTAGACCAGTAGAGTCTAAGAGACCTCCAGAGACCTGGACACAGCTGTGACTTTTGTCTAGATCAAGGGCCCAGAGACACAGCATGAGGCAGAATCTCAGAGGCTTCAACTTCTTGGGCGGGGGGTGGCAGGGGAAAGTCAAAGGCCATTAGATTGGTGGTCTGAAGGGACTGTCTAGCTCATCATGCTTTCTCCACTGCAATGAAAGACCTTCAGTCACAAAGCAAGCCCCAAGTGGTAGGCACTAGGTCCCTAAGGGACAGGGCTGGATCAAAACTGCTAAAAAGTGTTAGCACTTTAAAGTCGATAGTCTCACTATGTCATTCTAAATAAAATAATATATACAATAAGTCAAGAAAGTCATAAAATAAGGTCAATAAAGTTTTGTTTATCTCACTAATGTTTATCCCATTTCTATGAATGCTGAATTCATTGAAAAAATCTTTTCTGTTTTATTTGGGTGTTTCTGCTTTGGTGATGCCATAAGCTCTTTCTTATGAGCCCACTGAAGAAATCCATCCCTGATGCTGGGTCTGAGGGAGGGTCTCTGTCACTGAAACTGGGGGGGAAACCAGCGAGATCTGAGTGAGGGGCCCTGTCTATGAAGGGAGCCAAGGGTTGAGGGGACTCTGTGAAGTTTCTGGTTACCGATAGGGCTTGGGGTGGGTTCCCTGTGAAAATCCTAGTTTTTAAGGATGTTGGGGTGCTGCCACTGGGATGTCTGAGTGAGGGTTCCCAGTCATTCGTCATTCTGGGGGCGGGGTGCTTGTCAGTGAGGGCCTGGGACAAGATGCTCCGGTATTTGAGAACCCTGTGACAGGTCTCTGATCACTGAGGGAACAAGACAAGGGTCCCACTCCAGACATGGCAGGGAGACCTTGGAGGCATCTGTCAGCAAAGGCTGAGGAAGCCTCTCACAGTTGCCTGCACTGAAGAGAGAGCTCAGAGCCTTCTAGATTTGGGGCAAGTGCTCTACCACTGAGCTATACCCCCAGGATCATTCCAAATTAGTGAGTGTGGCTAATGGTGCTGAGTGTGGGGCTGTGTCCTGAGAGGACAGTGCTTGAGCCACTGAATTGGGATCCCTGGCTTCTGAGGAGTCAGAAAAAAGGCCACTGGCCACTTCAGAATTACAAATGCTAAACACTAAGCAAATTCTAACATTGTTTATTTTCTTACATTTATTTTTCTACATCAGCTTTCACATCTTCGTTAACATAAAATACTATCCCCACCTCTCAACAGTATTGAAAGATGTGGAGACATGATTTCAGTCTTTGGTTAATGGGAAATCTAAATAAGGAGCTTCCACCATCGAATTTGGATTCAAGTGTGTGTGTGTGTGTGTGTGTGTGTGTGTGTGTGTGAATGTGTGTAGGGTCCAATAGCTGAAATTTAAGGACAGGTTGAGACCATAAGGGTCTCCTCCTTCCTCCTCCAGCCTGACATGCAGATCTTCCAATCACCAGCAGATGGCACTGCAGCTTCACACTTGGAGGGACAGCAGCTTTGTGTCCCAAGGTGGGGCCCAGGTGTGAGGAAGTCAGAGGTGGAGAAAGAATTTAGCTGTTCCTCTGACCAGATTCCTTGGAGACAGGGAGGGATCAGGTTTGATAGTTCAAGACAAATCCCCAAACATAGGCCACCTAAAGGCCAAGCCCCATTATCACCAGGCCAACTAGTTCCAAACGCAGTGTGACTCACATACAGTCATTTCAGCAAGTGCACATTATGATAGAATTATGGTAGAACTTCTGACAGGGCCTGAGGATACAAGGGTGGGTTATCCTAAGGGTGACTACTGTTGTTGAGAAGTCCACTGTAATGGAGGTATATTTTTAAGGGTTAGATTTTGAAAATCCTCTCCTAACCGCCCCCCCTCCCCGCCCCCCGCACTTCTGGGCTGCACAGAAATTCTGCAGCACACCAACTTTGCTCCCCTCAGCCTTTCGTCACCCCGTCCTACAGATCAGACACACAGTGCTCATCTTTGTTTTCTGCACACTTGAACATGCCCCGCTGGCAATGTACACCCTCCCTGGAAACCTTCACTTACTGGTTAGTTCTTCTGCCCCATCTGTGTCTACCTGTCACTCAAACAAATTATTCTTCAAGTTGTAGCTTAAATATGGTTTCCTGGTGGTAGCTTTTTATGACTTACTCTCAACTTCATGAGGTCAGGTCCATTTGTAACAAAAATGTCACAACACTTAGTGTTCTTATTCTTTTTTTTATTATCTTTATTTTTTATGTGTATGAATGTATTGCCTGCATGTGTGTAAGTGCCTCGTGTCATGCAGTGCTCATGGAGGTCAGAAGAGGGCATTGGATCTCCTGGAACTGGAGTTAAGGATGGTTGTGAGCTGCCATGTGGGTGCTAGGAATTGAACATGGGTCCTCTGCAAGAGCAGTCAGTGCTCCTAACTGCTAAGCTGTCTCTCCAGCCCCAGTGTTCTTATTCTTAAATTTTATTGATTTATTTATTATTAGTATGGGGGTATGCATGTGCCACAGCACATGTGTAGAGGTCATAGACAAGGTCATAGACAATATGTGAAGTTGCTTCTCTCCTTCCACTTTTACATGGGTTCTGGGACTCAAACTCAGGCCATGAGGTTTGCACAGCAAACACTTTATCCACCAAGCCATCTCACGAACCCCTTAATATTCTTTCTTAGTATTTATCACAATTATAACAAAGTGCTTTCATACTCACTGGGTTAGTGTTAGCTCTTCCACCAGACTTTCAGTTCCTTGAGGAAACTGGGGAGCTACTTAGGGATGTTCATTATGGCTGTGTCTTAACAAAAATACTGTGAAAAGAGGACTGTCTAAATAAAGTGTGGCTGGTAGCAAGGAAATGGAATTAGCCTAGATGTTCATCAGCAAACAGATAACTGGATAATAAAAATGTGGTACCTATATACAATGGAACTTCATTCAACCATAAAGAAAAATGAAATTAAGAAATACTCAGGAGAGCAGATAGAACTGGAAGGTATCATATTAAATGAGATAGCTCTGGGTCAGAGAGGCAAATGCCCATGTTCTCATACGAAGACCTTAGCTTCTAATTTTTATGTTTGTGTATTTATGTGGAAGTGACTGTGTGATCAGGGCAGGATGCCGGAAGGGGGATGTGAAAGTGGAAAAAGAGGCCTGAAGGGAGAGGGGTGCAGATAGGAAACAAGTGGAAAGGGAAATATTGGGGCAGGGAAGGGTATAAGTGCGGATGAAAGCAGGGAGATAGGGAAGAGGAGAGCGTCAACCAAAACTAAGTACATGTGAAAATGCCTGACCTACTTTCGTTTCTGTTACTGCAATAAACACTAGGACCAAAAGCAACATGGGGAAGAAAGGGCTTATTTACTTCATCTTATACTTCTAGGTAACGGCTCATCACTGAGGGAAGCCAGGGCAGGAACTCAAGGCAGGAATGTGGAGGCAGACACCGAAGCAGAGACCACGGAGGATGCTCTTCACTGACATGCCTCTATTGGCTTGTTCTTACAGCCCAGGCCCACCTGCCTAAGAGTGGCACTGCCCACAGTGGGCTGGGTCCTCTGCATCAATTAACAATTAAAACACCTCAAACATGGCCAAGGCCAATCTGATGGAGGGAATTTCTTGGTTGAGATTCCCTCTTCCCAGTTGGCTCTAGTTTGTGTCAAGTTGACAAAAATTAACCAGCAAATGCCATAAGGAAAACTGCTACTTTGTAAGCTAATGAAAAATAAAATAAAAATAAAATACGTTAAATAGTCCTTATAATAAAATATTTTTTCATTACAGTGAATGAGAACTCATGCTACCCTCCATGAAATTCTGACCACGACCTGTTGACAGAGGAGGAGGAGAATCCAGGAGGCCTGGCTGGCAAATATCTCTGCATAGCCCACAACCACTAGGCACAAGTGTCAGGGGTAGGGAAAAAAAAACAAACAAAAAACAAAACCATCCTTTACACAGTCTGAATGACATTTCCTAGGGATGAATTTACAGATTTCTAAGTGATGTCTGGTTGGAAAACTAGTGACAAGATTTAGGGTAGATCTCTAAGAAGGGGCCCAGGGATGGAATGTACCCACATTTAGTGACTGCTTGCCCAGAAGGTTCCTACTGAACACGACATCCCTAAAAACTAGGTGAGAGACACTTGTCTTATCCTGTATCCTCTGCTGTAAGCTCCAGTCTGTACCACGCACACCAACCAGAGCCCGAGACAAGGCCTCTTAAGTAGGTGGTTTTCTTGGCCAGTGATCCTGGAGAGTAGGAGCAAGGGCAGAAGACAGGGAAGCAGGAGGCAGCGATGACATAAAGTAATCGATCCAGTTAACACTAGTTTTTATGAATAACTGAGCTGAATCTTTCAGCATCTTTCAAGAAAATATATAAAGTGCTTCTTGCATGTATTTATCACTGGCTCATCTCTTACTTGTCAAGGGTAGCCCCTGGGGCATTAGTGACTGAACTTCAAGCTGTCTGTGTAGGAGGGTGCCCTGGTCAAAAAAAAATGAAGGTGAGTTAAACTACTGATGGAGTCTATGTGCAAGAAGCTGCTTTCTGACGGCTAGAGGAAAAGATGAGCTAATAAGATATGGGAGGGGGGCACTGGAGAGATGGCTCAGCAGTTACAAGTGCTGGCTGTTCCTCCAGAAGACCCAGGTTTGAATCCCAGTGTCCACATGGCGGTTAACGCTAACAACAGAGGCTAAGGCTAACAACTATCTGTGACTCCATTTCCAGGGGAATCCAACTCCCTCTTCTGACCTCTGAGGGCATGACAGAGGCACACTTACATGCAAGCAATATGCTCATACACATAAGATAAAAATAATAAAATATTTTTAATAAGATTTTTTTAAAAAGATATGAGAGGGGACAAGATGGATCTGCTGCGTCAATCGAGTATCCTTTCTCAACCCTCTTAGTCTTTGTCCAGTGGATTCATAAATGATTTAGCAATGGGATCGAGGGGTGTCAACTAGGTTCGGGCTCAATAATGGAACTCTCCTGGCCAAGTCTCATTTGGTTACTACTAATAAGTTTTCAAGTTGTCACTTAACAGTGTTATCTATTAACAGTTTATTTTCAGTCCATTTTATAAAATCATATTTACAGGGGAATCAGTCAGGTACTGGTAGCAGTCAGACATTTCATTACATCAAGTGTCCAAAATTCTTCATAAGGATAGACAACTATTCTGGACTTAGGTATTTCTTCTTTATCTGGACTTAGGTATTTCTTCTTTATCTGTCATGCTTCTACAAGCACTGACCTTTGAGAACTTACTGAATGTTTTATTTTCCTTTCCTTTTTTCTTTCTCTTTTTACTTCCCCTGGAATTGGGAACTGAACTACCTATGAACTAAATCCTCAACTCCTCCTTTTACCCCAATTTTTTTGAGACATGGCCTCAGGTTGATCTTGAACTAGGTATGTAGCTGAGGATGACCTTGAACTGCTGATTCTCCTGCTTCTACCTCCCAAGTGCTAGGATTTTAGGTGTGTACAACCATACCCAACTATTTTTTTTCTTTGGTAGTCTCTTGCTTTGTAGCCCATAGCCCTGTGTAGCCTAGAACTCACTATGTAGCGCAAGCTGGCCTTGAACATGTGGCAATCCTCCTGCCTTGGCCTTCTGAGTGCTGGGATTAGAGGTACATGCCACCATGCCTGGCTACACATTGTCATACAATCACACACACACTGTATTTCTTGCCATCCAGTATCTAATGCTATACAAAAACCTAGCCTGAAACTTGATTTAAAATGACAACGGTATATTTTTGTCCATGAGTCTGTAAAGCCATCTGGTTGGTCAGGTGCGAGCCAAGGATGGCTTGCTTACTTGTGTCTAGCTGTTGAGTGGTTAACAGCTGCAGTGACGTGGGAGACTGGGCCATGTGTCTCTCCTTATGCAGCAGGCTAGTCTGAAGTGGTTTATGTGGCAGGTCCAGAAAATTTGGGCTTAGGTCTGGCATGAGGCATTTCTGCTGTATTTGATTAGCCAGAGCAAGCTAAAAGACCAGTGTAGATTGAATGCATGAGGAAATAGGCTCTGCTTCCTGATGGGAAAGACTGCCCTACCTCATCAACCGCAATGGTTTGGATATGAAGTATTCTTCAAAAGACTCATATTTTCAAAGGCTTAGTCCCCAGCTGGTGGATCTGATGATTGAAAGGTGACTGGATTATGAGGGTCTAAGTTCACCAATGGAATAATCCATCAATAGATTCATAAATTGATGTCATTATTGGGAGGTGGTGGTTGGAGAAGTAGGTTCCTTGGGGCATGCTTTTGCAGGGTATCCTTGTCCTTGTCCCTTCCTGTCTCTCTCTCTGCTTCATGGCTGCCACAGGCTAAGTGACCTTGCTCCCCAGGCTACCTGAGAGGATGGCTAGCTTCACCAGCCATTGGCCCAGAAGCAGTGACCATGGTCTAAAACCTCTGAAATGGTGAGCTAATGCCAGTTCTTTCTCCTTTAAATTGTTTTCTCATGGACTTTATTATAGCAATGAAAACCTGATTTTGCAGGATGTGGCCAGACTTAACATGTTTATCTCTTTCCATTCCCCTGGGCAATAGCTGGTTAGACTTGAGCTGAGGCTACCAGTTGAAAATGATTTCTCTTTGTCTCTCAAGAAATCCTACTAAGATTGGGATGGCTACCTTTCTCGGCCAGTAACATGCATAACACCTTCTAGTACCATAAAACCTTGCCAAGAGAGATGTAGCTTCAAGGTCAGTACCAGCTTGATTTCTCCTTGTTTGTTCTGAGACTCAGGCATATAGTGTTTTCAGCAATAGGGTGTACTGTAAAGTTTTGGTGGGTAACCAAGTGCAGCAGTAGTAGCCAGTATGCTGGAGTATCTATGAGGTCTCTGGTCAACAACTCCAAAAGAGGGGGGCCCATTCCTGGCATTTGGTTTTTCATTTGCTAGCTTGTGGTGGCTATTAGGGCCATTGAACTCCTGTTATAGGATAACTACACTTAAACTCTTTTTATAATGTATATGTATATATTGACAGAAGCTTGAGACAGGGTTTTTTTACATAGCTTTGGCTGGCTTGGAATTCACTATGTAGCCCAGGCTGGCCTCAAACTCTTTGTAATCTCCTCTCACCTTCCTGTGTGCTGACATTACAGGTGAATGATGCCACACATAGCCACCATGTACTTTGTTGGTAATTAGTCACAGGAAGCTAGATTTAGGGGGAGCAGAATGGATCAGGTGCACACAGAGAGAGTGAGAGTGAGAGAGAGAGCAAGAGCAAGAGAGAGCAAGAGAGTGAGAGTGAGCGAGAGAGTGAGAGAGAGAGAGAGAGAGAGAGTGAAGGAAGACAGTGTGAGAGAGAGATAGCAGACCAGGAGGCTCTTGATGACTAGAGAAACTAGCACTCTGACCTTGCTCCAGTCCAAAGACTTCTGGGCATTTGATTCTGTGAAATGATCCATTTGCTCAGGAGAGAATACTGTGGTTTTATAAAGAATGTTCATGAAAAGGTCACTTGAGGCAGACACTAAGAAGTCAAGGATTTTTAGCATGAGTAAAACCTCTTCAGAAGAAGGGAAAAGCATTTGCTGAATGCTGTGGTGGTGGTCAGAGAGTGACAAAATATAAAGAAAACAATAGATTATAGTGGTTTTTGAGACAAGGTCTCATGTCGCCCAGGTTGGCCTCACACTCACGATGTACTCAAAGATGGCCTTCAATGCCCTATCCTCCTGCCTCTACCTCTGGAGTGATGAGATCATGCACATGTGTCACCATGCCTGGCTAACAAACTGTGCATTTCTTTTTAAAAATTGGATAAAAGGGTAGTACATGACAACAAGATTAGCAGAAGAATTGAAGTGTTAAAAAGGGGTCCAGTGAGTGGGTGTGTGCTGTGAGTATATTAGAGTATGGGAAATTCTGATTTTGAAACTGGGAGACTTAGTACCCAGGTGTCATTAATATTTGGTAATTTTAAATAACCACTTTCCCAGAGTTTACCTTTTAGAGATGTCCTCACATTTACAGCAAAACATAAAAGTATCCACCTTGTCATACTGAGGCAGGAAAGAATGATAGGCAAAGGTCATAGGGACTTGGAATAGGTGACGAACCCTTGCCCTACCTACCTGTACCTGACCTGTGTCTCTTGCTGGCTGAGTCAAGAGTTTCCACACAACTTATTTGAGGCTTCCCTGAACAAAACCCGTACATAGAAACTTATACCCCTTTCCTTAAAAAAATCACAAACAAGGTTACTAAGATGCCCAGTGAACTATTCTCAAGATAAAAACATGTCCTAATCTTTGTGTGACCTACATATAGTAACATTACTTGAATTTTAAAAATCTGATTTATGTTTTTGTTTGAGTCTATTTTATCTTCTTATGTAATCCTACCCAGTTTAGTACCTTCATAAGTCACCTGATAATTTAATTTAGAAAACTACTTATTTTGGTAAGGAAATGCGTAGACAAATACATGCTTATTTGCCCTCAACCTTAGTTACAGATTACCTCCTTTAAGCAACAAAACTCCCCCAGCTTTGAAATCTTTGCTGCTGCGAAAGCAGTTGGGTATGTGCGCCTCTCCTCACGCCTGCAACTGACTTCCCTCAAGTGCATCCACCCTTTCTTCCAATCAAGAAACTTGGTAACTTGCTTCACCCTTACACATTCTGAAATTCTTTGTTACAGTTTACGCCAACAATCCCAGCTGTACTTTAAGCAAAGACCCCTGAGGCTCAGAGTGGGGGACATCTCCGCTTGCACAGACAACAATGTCAAGACTTACATGTCTAGGTGCCAGTGATACTGTTGCTCCTTGACGTCTACATCTCTGTGGTGCTGTCCCTCGTGGGTGTCCCCTGCTCGCTACCCTGCCTCCACCAGGAGTTCGACATTGTAGCTTGCTTAATGGCTCTCTTCAGAAAATAAGGAGATGCTTGGAGTACAACTTTCTCTTATTAGTCTCTCTCTCTGTTATCTCCAAAGTTACCAACAGCCTAAGTGGCTATGTGTAGGCTAATTCACTGAAGAGTTGAGGCCATTTTAGAAAGGTGATTCAGTCACTGCCAAGCGGGAAGAGTAAAGAACCCTGGCTGGGACTTTCTCTTCACTTCTCCCCTAGTGGTCTGGATCGCCTAGGTATACAGTGTTCCTTTCCCCATGGGCCTCTTTGCTCCATCAGAATCAGCCAGTTTCCTTGGGAAACCCCTCCACCTACCCACAGGAAGGGCTCTCACTTCTTAGACCACTTCCTTCTACCCCACTGTCCCAAATCTGAATGTGTCAATTTGAGGTAGGCTCCTCGGAACTTTAACAAGTTGAGCATAACGCTTCCCTAGTTTTGTAGAACTGTGTGTGTTTGAGTGGTGTGGAGTGGGGTAGGACTTCCAGGTCTGTAGTTGACTATGGGTTCAGATTTTCCTGGCCAGATTTCCTTTTTCCTATCCCTACATGTATGAGCAGGAATCAGGTTAGTTCATTTGATTAATAGAACTGCTGTATCAGCTGATGTTCTGCTCCCAGGAATAGGCATTAATTTCCAGAGAGCACCATCTGAACTCATATTGAAAAGGGATATATTTCCTCAATTAGAAGAACGTCTTGCCTTTTCCCCAGAGTTAGTGGGCCCCATTATTGTGCAGAGGTCTGGTTTCTTTCCTGCCCTGCCTGGGAATCCATTGAAATGATGGATAAACCACATTATCCTTTAATAGCTCCTCCCTTCCTTAATTCAGGAAAGGCTCCAGACTCAGTAAATTGTTTGAACAGTCTACTTTGGGAGCTGCGGTGGCTGTAAATATTCTTTCACAATAAACCTGTCTTCACTTAAGTTAACTGAGATAGTTTCTGTTTCTTACAATCAACTGATCCAAAAGAGAAATGGATTATGGTGAGGATGTTTGCAAGCCTTGATTCTCAGAAGGATGTGGGTTGCCATCCCCAGGACTGCAGTGTAGACCATCTTGGGTAAAGCAGTCTGGGAGGCCTAGGTAGTTCATTACAAAAAAAGTGATACTTGACTATCCATTATAATAAAGATGGGTATGAGTAAAATGTGAGAAAAATGTCTGCCATGGCTTTGGGAACTGAAGTCCCCGGAAAAAAAGTCCACACCCAAGTCAAACATTCTATAAGGTAATTGACTGACTGTGGAGAGCTGGAATGGTACAGGTTGGGAGCCATAATTGACTTGGGCTATCTTTAGTCCACTTAATGCCCATTTGCCACCCATCTGTGTGTGTGAGCTAACATCCTTGTGGCTTTTAAGTAAATCCTTTTGGACTGCATAAACAGACCCCTAGCTTCCACTGACCTACAGGCTAGGATTGTCATTAGATACCGTCTTAAGACTTTAACAGATTTCTCTGTTTTACTATAACTTGCCTACCTGATGTTTCCACTAGTGTATTTCAAAAATGCCATGATTTATAGCTTTCTTTGTTCTGTTAGTATAAAAACATCATGAAACTGTAACCACATTGGAACACAGTATTTGGGGTAATAAGAATCTGTGTTCTCAGGCCACGGTCACTCATCTTTGGCTCTAGAATAAACTATCTTTTATGCCTTTTGAGATGAGAGATGTATCTTTTTGTGTCGATCACTTTTCATAAGGTGTGGCTTCTGGTGAAACACAATTCTAGGCTAATTCACCAAGGGTTCAGACCCTTCAAGAGTGATGTTTTGAGTCAGTCACAGTGCCCAACCAATGCAATACTGGTTGAGAACTGGATTATAGAGGATGTACACAAGAAGAGAAGCTCTCCCTTCTCCCTGCATTCTCCTTTGTAGACTGAATCCTACTGTGTTCGACCCCCAGACTTCTACTGTGCAACTCAATTTGGCTTTGAACTGTGTAACCCAGGTTGGCTTCCAAATTGAGATTTTCTTTCTAGTGCCTCTTGGGTGCTGTGATTGCAGGCTTGTCTGTCTCCCCGGTGGTGGGGTCATGCGTGTATCACAGTGCCTGTGTGGAAAACTTGCTAGGGTCCATTCTTTCCTTCCACTGTGTGGATTCTGGGGATTGAACACAGGTTGTCAGACCTGAATCAACACAGAATTGAACACAGGTTGTGAGACTGCTCCTGGAATCCAAGGTGACTGAAGAGGAAAGAAAAGGTTAAGAACAGTGACTTATCTCTGTGCCTTCAGCAGAGGTAACAAGACAGACACAAATGAAGCAGAGATGTCAGACTTTCATGGTGTTTTCAGTTACTTTGCGAGTTTAAGTGATGTGCCAATGCCTTTTAGCAAAAGCAGCTCCAAAAGACCTGTTTTTTTTTTTTTGTTTGTTTGTTTGTTTCTTTTCTTTTCTTTTGTTTTTTTCAGAAGAAGCTGAAAAGAAAGATAGCAGAGCAGGCAAACTTCAGGTTTCAGCAGCTGCTGGGAGGAGGGGGAGGGGGAAGAGGAAGAGAGATAGCCATGCCTTTTGAATTAAGGTTCAAGAAAGCAGTCAAGTTGGGCAGTGGAAGTTAGTAAGCAGCTCTGGGAGGAAGGGTCTTTAGGGAAAGAGTGAAAAGGTCCAGACTCTCAGGGCAAGCATGCTTGGAACTTTGATCAGCATCCAAAGAAGGGACAGAAAGGGGGGATATGGGAAAGTTATGCTTTTTGAGTTAGAACTCAGGAAATCTTGACAGGCTTAGCAGTGGTGATTTGTAAGCAAATGCCTGAATGCCTGTTTCAAAAGCAGTGCATCAATTTATCCTGTTTCTGATTTTGGTTGCCAGGATAGTTCCATGGTCTGAAGACTCTTCTGCAGGGCAGGTATGTCTGACAATGAAGGTGATAGTGATTTCTGTTACACTGATTATGGCTTGGGTTCTTCCAAAGGTATGTATGGGTTAATAAAGGCCAAGAGACATCAATTAAACAAGCAAGGACTGATATTCCAAACACTGCAGCCTGGGTGTAGGACCAGACTCAGATGTTACCATACACGGCATTTTCATTGATTCTTTCAGTTCTGTCTCTTTCAAGGTTGTTAGGTAAGAAACAGAGGCTGAATGCTCATTAGTGTGAGGATTCCCACCGATTGTTGCAAGTGCGATCCAGTTCTTTCTTTTTGTTTTTTGAGCTGAAGTCTTGCTATGCAACCCAGGGTAGCTTTAAACTCCTGTTCCTCCTGCCTCAGCCTCCTGAGTGATGTCGTTATCAGCATGCATGATCATGCCCAGTTGTGATTCACTGCTTACTGGTATTTTGCCATGCTTAGCAGAAACAGTTCTTGTCAATGTTTTGTGTCCTGCTATGATCTAGGCTTTTCTGTGCAGAATACTCACTATTAAAACCAAGCTCTAAAATATCTGTGCGCCAAGCTCAATGCGCCTCTCATTGTCTCACATTCCTTTTCTAGGGTGAAGCAGGCTTACAGTGAACAGGCTAAGCATTTAAACTCTGTAGCAGATGTGAATCTTGTTATTCAGCGGGCGCAACCTTACTGTATTTCCTTAAAAACATGTGATGTTGGAATTGGAAAAGTGACTCAGAGGTTAAGAGCACTGATTGCTTTTGCAGGTGACCTGGGTTCTGTTCCCAGCATCCACATGGTGGCTAACAACTGTCTGTAACTCCAGTATCAGGGGATCCCATGTCCTTTTCTGGCCTCTACAGGCATTGCACACACACAGCACACTCACATGAAGGCAAAACACCCATACACATAAAATACAAATAAAAAAATTTAAATGTGAAATCAATAACATTCCTATTGTCAAGGTAATCATTGGCAGAATATATATTTTTTTGAGTGGTGATTTGAGTCCTTAAGTATGGGATCGTTTTAGAAACTGCTATCCTGGATCCTTTTCTGCTAATTTGAAGTGACTCCCAAAATGCTTAGAGAAATAACTTCTTTGTTGCTTCCTCTGCAGCTTCAGTCATGTTGATCATTTTGTGTTGAGATGCCATTTTCAGGGAAAACGGAAGATACTTTGTCTCATCTGTCAGAGAAGCATGCGGTGGTGTTGTTAGAACCTGGAAATTTGGAGGCACACACACCTATAGAGCTATATTAACAGGGTATGCAGTCCAGAGGGGTGGCCACTTGCTCCTTGTGGAACCAGCATTCTAGAACTCAGGATGCCTTTTTCCACAAACACCAGTGGGCAGAGACAGGAACTGAATCTTTAAGTTGTGCCTCATTCAGAGAGCTGTGGATCTGAGAAGGCAGCTGACTAACATCCTTTACAAACTGCCTCACATCTCATCCCCAGCCAGCAGGCTTTATGAGGGTTGGGTCACAAAGGCAACCAACCATTCCAAAGCTCAGTCTGCTCAGGTGGTCAGCTTGTCCCTAAGACTCAGTGCCTCTCCACTTATCTTCTTCATTATCTGGGTGTCTGGGCTCAGGCACTTTTTGAAATCCTGAGTCTAGTTAGTGTCTGCTGGTGTCAACCTTGTACTCCTCCACAGTCATCTGGGCTGATGAGTCTAACTCAGAGTAAGCAAGCCATTAACATAAGTATGTAAGTGCTAAGCTACTAATAACATGTACATGCAGGTTCCTTTCTACAACATGGTGCACAAATGTGCCCTTATTTTTTTATCTATCTATCTTCTATCTATCTATCTATCTATCTATCTATCTATCATCTATCTATCTATCCTATGCATCCCCTATCTATGCTATCTATCTGTCATCTATCTATCATCTATCTATCTATCAATCATCTATCATCTATCTATCATCTATCCACCTATCATCTATCATCTATTATCTATCTATCTATCTATCTATCATCTATATCAATCATCTATCATTATCTATCTATCTCATCTATCTATCTATCTATCTATCTATCTATCTATCTATCTATCTATCTATATATCTATCTATCTATCTATCTATCTATGTATCTTCTATCTATCTATCTACCTATCTATCTATCTATCTATCTATCTATCCTCTATGGTCTATCTGTCATCTATCTATCTATCTATCTATCTATCTATCTATCTATCTATCTATCTATCTTTCTGTCATCTATCTATCTACCATCTATATCTATCTATCACCTATCGTCTATCATCTATCAATCATCTATCTATTTATCTAGTGTATGTGTGTGACTGTGCAATTGTAGATCTGAGGATAACTTCCAGGAGTTGGCTGTCTCCCTCCATCATATGGGTTCTGGCGATTGAACCCAGGTTGTCAGGCTTAGTAATAAGTGCCTCTAGGTAGGGATTGAGCTATCTTGCCAGCCCACATATCCATATTCATCCCTCCTGTCCCTTTATTAGATGAGCTGTTAAGAACCTGAGACTTTTATATTTCAGTGCTGGGACTTGAACAGAGGGTCTTGCCCATGCTAGACAAGCTCCCTACCACTGAGGTACATCCCCAGCTCTGTTTTCATTTTTTATTTTGAGACAGGATCTCACTAAGTTGCCCAGGCTATCCTTAAACTTCTGGTTCTTCTGTCTTAACGTCTCAAGTAGCTGGGATGCACTACCAAACCAGCCTGTTAAACACTTAAAAACTGGGCAGTGTGACTAAAGATAGAATTTTACATTTTATTTAGTTCTACTTAGTTAAATTTAAAATTAAATAGACACGTGGAACTACTGGCAATTATATTGTGTAGTTCAAGGCTAAAGAAACCCTTGGATAAATTTCAGAAAATAGGTTTTGCAAGCATCAAGTAGCTGGTTTATCAGTGTGCTGACACAGTCAGCCCCTGTAATTGCTGAGTTTCACATCCACAGAGTTAGCCAATTGCTGGTTGAAAACAGTTAGAAAAAAATCACAGGAAGGCCCTAAAAAGCAAACTTGAATTACAGTTCACTTAGTTGAGAACTCCACTGACTGTGTCTGAATGGAGTGATGTGTAGGCATAGCCTGCAGTAGCTTCTTGCAATTTCGACCTCAGTCTCTCTACAGCACTCATTTGAACATTGTCTAGTGACTCATTCATGTACTATAATAGTTGAGTCTGTATTAGAGACATTTTTCTTGCTATTATTCTCTAAATAATGCAGTATAACATCTGTTTACAAAGTCTTTACATTGTATTGTATATTACAAATAATCTAGGTGATTTAAAGTATGTGGGAAGATACAGGTAGGCTATCTGCAAATCTGCACAATTTTATATATGGGTCTTGAGAGTTAGAAGATTTTGGTATCCTTAGGCATATGAGGAGCTGGGAGATCCTTGAACATGACCCCCATGGATACTGAGCAACAACTGTTTAATGTGCATTCTGTCCTGAGGACAGTGGACAAGTGAGTAGGCAAAGGTGCTATAGCTATGCTGAGTCAAAGACTGTGGAGCACCTGACCATATGGGGACAGGTTTGGGAGATGTTTTCAGCTGATTCTCAAAGAATGATAGCAAGGCCCCACCCCGGGGGCGGTTCTCTCTCCTCTCTCTGGTCCCTCTCCACTACCATGCTGTAACATCATTTTATAAAAACAGTGGACAAGTGAGTAGGCAAAGGTGCTATAGCTATGCTGAGTCAAAGACTGTGGAGCACCTGACCATATGGGGACAGGTTTGGGAGATGTTTTCAGCTGATTCTCAAAGAATGATAGCAAGGCCCCACCCCGGGGGCGATTCTCTCTCCTGTCTCTGGTCCCTCTCCACTACCATGCTGTAACATCATTTTATAAAGTTCTTTCTCACTCATTGTTTCTTTGGAAGTAATATGAGGAGTGGTTTGGAGATGGAGAGGCTGATGATGCATCTAGGGTCACCCAGAGAGAGTAGTGAATGGATAGGATTCTCTGTGTGTATTCAGGGCTCATTTCCTTCTATTAAGTCCATCTGAGGTCTTTCCTGTTGCCAATCTGGTGGGATCATTCAAAGTACCAGAATTTAGAAGGCATTAGCATTAGAAAAATGTTTTATTCTAGACAGAATTCAATAGTGAGAGAATAAAGGGATGGGAAACAATCATTTTGTGACAATGAGCTGATAATACCATTATCAACTGTTTTGTAAAAGTAACTGGACTTTGATTAACTGAATGATTCAGAGTACACTATTAAGTTGTGGCATAGTTAGGATTTATTTATTTATTATTTTTATTTTATGTGTATGAGTGTATTGCCTGCATGTCTGTAAGTTCACCCATGTTGTGCAATGCCCATGGAGGTCAGAAGAAGGCTTCAGACCCCCTGGAACTGGATTACAGACTGTTGGCTAGCTGCCATGTGGGTTCTGGGAATCAAACCTGGGTCCTCTACAAGAGCAGCCAGTGCTCTTAACTGCTGAGCCATCTCTTCAGCCCCATAGTTGGGATTTAAACCCAGGGGTGCTGATGTGTGCCCTGACTTTACACAGACCTGGGTAGGTGCTCTTCTGCCCCTCCCCCAAGTTTGTTGTGGGTGTCAGGACTACCTCCATGTCAGCCACTTGTAGAGCCTCAGATTCAGAGTGCTTCCTCCTCACTGCCCGCCCTGCTGCACTCATCTCTGTTCTCCTTTTTGGTTTCTCCGCAATGTCTGCCTGGCTCCTTGTTGGCTTGACAGATAAAGTAAGGATGCTCCTAAAAACTGAATTTCACAAAAGCAGTGAATAATTTGGTTTTATTATCTCTCATAAGATGTATTTATACTCAATCTGTAGTTAATCAGACACTCAAATTTAATTGGATGTCTGTTATTTTTATTTGGCAGGCTTGGGAATCCCAGACACCTGCAAATCCTGTTACTAGAATTAGTGCTGTTGAAGATTTAGATGAGTTCAAATAGCCTGAGTAGCATCTAGTCATTCAGTTGAGGCAGGACTTAACACATTTAATATCACCTTTGTGCAGATTCTAACTCTTTTAGTATCTCCAGACCTCAGTTTCTTCCTCCATGCGATGGGAATGAAATTCATCTTGGGCTGGGCTACAAGCCTGACTCCTTACTTAGAGCTGTGGCTCTTGGGTACATCCCTTTCCCTTGATCTTCATGGCTCCCTCAGTGAGTAGCATATGAAAAGAAATGAACTAAAAGCTACATATGGAGTTATGTGGTGGTTTACTTCCCTCCCTCCCTCCCTCCCTGCCTCTCTCCCTCCCTCCCTTTCTTTTGAAGAGGAAAAGAAATATATGCATGCATTTAATGTTACTTTTCTGTATGTCTGATTTTTTTTTATTGTTTAATGACTAATTTTACATTTTAGGACATAGTGTTTACCTTGTAGTGGTTTTATGAATGTTTGCTAAAATGGAGAAGACAGAGGCCACCAAAGATATTTTAAGAAATGTATATCACAGTTATCTAATGAAACATCTGTTTGCAATTACCTTGCTTGATAAGGCACCAGACATAAACTCCACTGTTAAGAATGTCTTAATCCCTGCCCTTAATATCTGTTTCTGTAAACATGCCTGCAGTAGGAGTTTCTTTGTGGTCTTTGGGCATGTAGGTATCTGTGCTAGCAGTCATCACAAAGGTTGCTGTTTAAACCACACAATGTTGTAACTGTTAAGCAATTATGTGGGAAAAACCCATAAAAACTGGATTTCTGTAACTTGGGGCCCAGAACTTCAGAGCATTAGCTCCTTTGGGTCTGCTGACATAAAAAAAAAAATGTGAGTCCTCCAGTTCTCTGAGTAAAAATGCAAAATATACAGCAAAATTTTAAAAATTGTCATACAATGTATAATGCTTTCAATAAGAATAAGTTGGTAGTAGATTATTTACAGAAAAATTCCCTTCCCTCCCCTCCGCTCCCCTCCCCTCCCCTCCCCTCCTCTCCTGTCCCTTCCCCTCCCTTCCCTTCCCTGCTTTTTAAGACAAGGTCTCATGTAGCCCTGGCCTTGAACTTACTGTACAGCTGAGATGACCTTGAATTCCCCATTCTCTTGCCTCAGGACACAGCCCCAGAGTGCTAGGATTACAGGCATTTGCCTCCATGCATGACATGGTGTTTCTGTTTTGAGGAACTCTACATTACTTGATTCAGGCTGTTTTGTTAGTGGCTGAAACATTTTTGGTATAATTTTTTTTTTTTAAGGAGCAGCTAGCTGCCTGGGTTGGATCCTGATTCTATACAACAGCAGTGTGATCGCAGCAAGAATCCTAACATCCTAACATCTATATTTCCCTGTCCCTTCACTAGGAAATGGGATTGTAAGGATCAATTGAAGTAATATATACAGAAACCTTAAAATTTTGCACATGAGTAACAGAATTGCTGTTAGATGTTAGGAGAGTAGCTACCATGTAGAGTATAGCTATTCCCCATGGAAGACAGAATTATTTTTTTTAATTCCAAAGAAAGACAAATTTTTAACACATTTTCCAGAAATAACTTGAAACAGGTTACATAAAAATATGCATACAATGGAGTTTAGTGGGGGCATAGGGATAAGAAATCAAAGAACAAAAGGTTTGCCAACATGGGATCAAATTTGGTGAAATAATAAAGGTTTCTATTAGCTCTGTTCTTTTATTTTATTTAAAAAAATTTTTTTTTGGAAAATCCTAACAAGTTTATTGGGCTTGTTAACAGAGCATAGGGTAGGGGTTTATTTACAGAAGAGTGGGTTCCCCCTCCCCTCCCCCCATTTACGGCTATGCTGGAAAGTTCACACTCAAATATAGATCCCGTGACTTCCCGACAGCCACACAAAATGGTGAGAGAGGTGACTCATGGTATTCTTGGCTTATACATCCTTAGCCCCTGCCCCACATGCAGCTAAGGTTAACTGATTGGGTGGGAGGGGTAACCGAGTCCCTCATCGACTCCTTGGTATTTCTTCTCTTCTGCTGGGTTTGTGTTTCATTTGTTCTTGCCTTTCCAGAGTCTTAAGTTGCAGTGTTAAGTCATTTATTTGTGCTCTTTCTGATTTTTTAATGTAGGCGCTTAGGGCTATAAACTTCCCTCTTAGGACTGCCTCTGCAACAACAGCCCGGGCTCTCAACTGCTGAGCCATCTCTCTAGTAGTAGTAGTAGTAGTGGTAGTAGTAGTAGTAGTAGTAGTAGTATTATATTATATTATATATTATGTGTATGTGTGTATTGCCTGCGTTTAGGTAAGTGCACCCATGTCATGCAATGCCTGAGGAGGACAGAAAAGGCTGTTGGATCCCTTGGAACTGGAGTTACAGACAGTTGTTAGCTGCCATATGGGTGCAGGGATTTAAACCCAGATCTTCTGCAAGAACAACCAGTGTTCTTAACCACTGAGCCATCTCTCCAGCCCTGAACTGCTTTTAAAGTGTCCCAGAAGTTTGTTCTGTTGTGTTGTCCTTTTCATTGAATTCCAGGAATACTTTTATTTCTTTCTTAATTTGTCCTTTGTCCCATTCATCACTCAGGAGTGTAGTTTAATCTCCATGAGTTCGTGTAGTGACTAGGGCTTCTTCCAGTGTTGACTTCAAGCTTTGTTGCATTGTGGTCTGATAGAATGCATGGACCTATTTAAATATTTATATATTTGTTGATGTTTATTTTGTGCCCCAGTATGTGGTCAATTTTTGAGAAAGTTCTATGGGGTACTGAATAGAAAGTGTATTCTTTGGTGCATGGGTGGAATATTTGGTAGATGTCCATTAGGTTCATTTAATGTAAGGTATCATTTAATTCAGATGTCTCTCTATTTATCTTTTGTTCAATTGA
>NW_008341813.1:758077-771272 GCF_000622305.1 Nannospalax galili | reverse complement strand
ATGGTATTATTTAATTCAGATGTCTCTCTGTTAACTCTCTGCCCTGTTGACCTATGTAATGGAGACAGTGGGGTATTGAAGTACCCTGCTATTAATGAGTTGGGATTAATCTGTGTCTTAAAGTCCTGTAGTATTGTTTTTATGAATTTGAGTGCAACAGAGTTTGGTGCATATACATTCATGATTGTAATATCTTCTTGGTTAATTGTCCCTTTGATCACAATGAAGTGACCCTCTTTATCTCTTCTGATTAGTTTTAGTTTGAGGTCTATTTTGTCAGATATTTGAATTGCAAACTGCTGCTTGTTTCTGAGTACCATTTGCTTTTCCATCCTTTCACCTTAAGGTAGTGCCTGTCCTTGTAGGTAAGATGGGTTTCTTGATGACAACAAAAAGATGGATTTTATTCCTTCACCTATTCAACTAGCCTGTGTCTTTTGACTTGGAAGTTCAGTTCATTGATATTTAAAGTTATAATTGAAAGATATATATATATTGGTTGCCATCATTTTGATTATTGTTTGCATTCTTTGTCTAATTTTGCTTTTCCACAATTAGACCTTCATTTAGTTTCTTTCTGGTGCCCCTGGGGTACAGTTGTTCCTTTCTCCATTCTTTGTATTGCTTCAATTATTCTTTGAAGGGTGGGTTTTGTGGACATGTATTCTTTTAGACTATTTGTGTTGTAAAAGATTTTTCTTTCCCCTTCAACTATAATAGACATTTTCTCTGGGCATTCTGAATTGGCATCTATGGTCATTTAGAACTAGAAATACCTTGGTCCAGGCTCTTCTGGCCTTCATAGTTTGCATTGATAAGTTAGCTGTAATTCTGATGGGTTTTCCTTTATATGTGAGTTGTTGTTTTTCTTTTGCAGTTTTCGGTATTCTCTCTTTGTTCTGTACATTTAGTGCTTTTACTATGATATGCCATGGGGAGTTTCTTTTCTGGTCCTGTCTATTTGGTATCCTATGTGTATTTGTATGGGGATGTCTTTCCTTAATTTTGGGAAATTCTCTTCTACAGTCCTGTTTAAGATCTGGTCAATACTGTTAACCTGAAATTCTTCTCCTCTATGCCTATGATATGTAAATTTGGTCTTTTCATGGTGTCCCATATTTTTTGCATATTCCATTCCTGTGTTTTAAAATTTTTTTCATAATCTTTGCTTGAGTGGTCCAATTCTTCAACTTTACCCGCCAATGTTGATATTCTGTTTTTCATTTCATTCATTCTAGCAATGAGGCTTTCTCCCATTGTTTCTGTTAGAGTTTAGGTCTGTAGATGACTCTCCCCCCAGAGGAGCAAAGTCCCCTTGCAAAACAGGAACTGGCCAGGCAGCTGCATTTAAAGCTGTCTCAGCACAAAGCTGTTTCCCAGATAATTTTAGATGACAAACAAGCCCTGCACCCCCAGACCCACTGATGCTGTCTCAGTACAAGCTGCTTCCCCCTGATAAGTTTCACAATGTGTAGACCCCCTTAAGGCCCTGCACCCCTGACCCACTATTGTAAGAGCTGCCTCAGCAGAAGCTGCTTCCTTTAAGATAAGTTTGGAAGGGAAGCAGATCCCCTTAATCTCACCACCCAAGACCTGGTTGACATAGGGACTGTCTCAGCAGAGACTGCTTCTTCCTGGCAGGATCCAGACCCTTCTGCTTGGAATAATTTTTCCCACGATCTGCACTCCTTAGCTCCCCAATAAAAGCCCCCAACCAACAGCCTTCGGACAGCTCCTCCATCCCAAATTGGGGACTGTCCCATGTGTTTTCTCAACCAATAAACTTTACCCCACAAGAGTTCTTGTCTGTGTTCTGGTGCTTTCTCCTGATCCACTCAATTCACCTATCAATTTCAAGTTGGCTTACTGAGTTTTTCACTTCCTTCTTCATTTCAGGATGTGTTTTCTTCAACGTTTCTACCTCTTTTGTGAATTCAGTCAGAAGTTTATCCCTCTCTTCTTTTAGTTCTTTGATTTGTTTGTTTGTGTGTTCTTTAAATCCACTGAATTCTTTGATCATGTTTACAATTGTTCTTTTAAATTCTATGTCCTGGGTTACCTCTAGGGGGTTCTCCTTGTCGAGCTCGTCTACAGGATTGATAGGGTTTCATCGAAACATGATGTTTTGGTTTTCCCTGTTATTTTTCTATTGCGATTTTGGCATGTGGATTTCTTTTGTTGTTTGTGATTCTGGTATGAAACTGAAGCCTTCCTTTGTTGAGTCGAAGTCTGCTTCTGTTTGTATTATTGGTGTGCCTTGGTTGTTTTCTTATTGGGTATGTAAAGCTGCTTGGTCTAGGTTTCAGGTTCTTGCATATTTTATTTTGGAGGGAACTGGTGGCTTCAGATCAGCTATTCAGGACCTCCCATAGGGGCCCAAGTCTGGCTCCAGTCAGGTACACTCAAGTTTCCTTCTAAGGTTTGGACCCCTACTAACGGGTACTTGTACTGAATGTATTAGGAAAGTAGAAATAAAGAGTGACTTTGAAATGAAACTAGAAACTTGATGTGACACTGTGTGAAGTAGATAAGTAGATAAGAAACTAAGTTGTAACCTAGGAATTTATTAGGAATTTAGAAATTAGAAATTAAAGATGAATATTAACCCTGTAAACTCTGAAACCCAATTGAACATTGCTGTGACACTGTGTGAAGTAGAAGCAAAGTCGTAACCTAGCAACCAAGCAGAACCTACGTGAGTTGAGTGCCTGTGTGTTGGTGATAAGTGACCACATGGTGTGAGCCATATCTCAAGAAACCGCTGAAGTTACTGACGTAAGTCAGAAGGACTCCAGTCAAAAAAAAGAAACATATAAAATCTGGCAGCTCAAAGATGCCGTTGATGCTTGGCTACACGAGACTCTGAATCCGTGGGCCTCATCCTGGCGCATCGCCCAAGACCTGAGACCAGCCTGAACTCTGCCTGAAGCTCTGCCCGAGACCATGGGGGTCCTCGATCAGGTCTCAGGCGAGGTTCTGGTCTGGTCTTTCAGTCTCTCGGGCAATACGTTGGGATGAGGCACACAGAGTCAGCATCTTGTGTAGCCAAGCATCAATGAAGTCCTTGAGCTGTCATTTTTTATATGTTTCTTTTTTTGGCTGGAGTCCTTCTGACTTACGTCAGTAACTTCAGCGGTTTCTTGAGATATGGCTCACACCATGTGGTCACTTATCACCAACACATAGGCACTCAACTCACGTAGGTTCTGCTTGGTTGCTAGGTTACGACTTAGCTTCTACTTCACACAGTGTCACATCAAGTTTCTAGTTTCATTTCAAAGTCACTCTTTATTTCTACTTTCCTAATACATTCAGTACAGTACTCAAGAGCACAATTTGGGTAGTTCACTGAGGGGAGGCCTGATTTTGTCACTGGCAGGCTGTCTGATGAGGTCTCAGCCCCTAGACCAGGCAGAGGCCAGATCAGGTACTCTCAACAGTAGAATGTTTTAAAACATAGTGTGAAGAATTAATGGGTAAGATGGCAGGCTAGAAGCTGCCTCTGTAAGACTTAGTTAGTGAGAAGTGTCAGTGTAAGAATAGACTGTATTCCAAAGAGAGAAAGGAAGAGCTTTTGAAATTCATGAATGGCTGAAAAGTGCAGAGGAAAGGATGGGTGAGGCCAAACAGAACCCAGCTCTAGCCTCTAGGCTCGATGGTAGGGGGAAGGGATGGAGAAGTGAAGTGGGAGAGGGGATCAGAATCCTGCCTTCTCCAAAAGGTAAGCCAGGTTTTGGTGGAAAGACCAACCAGCAGTACTATACTCAGCCTCAGAAGCCTCAAATCCAGTTGTAGATTTTGCAGAGACAGTGATTCCTCTGATAAACAGATCAGCATTGGAGAGGAATCTATGTTGTCACTGTATGACTCAAAGCAGTGTGAAGGCTCCACATTGAGAGAGACTGCATTGTTTAAAACTTGAGCTACCCTGAGGACTTGAAAACAGGGAAGCCCTGAGTCAGGGCAGAAACAACTCCAGGATGACAGACTTCCCCAGGAAGCATTTGTGGAGAGCCAGAGGGCCAGAAGCTGACAAGCTGGCAAGCTCAGGCTGCTGGAGACTGAACTGAGGCATTGCTCTTGGTGGGCTGAAGCAGATCTTGATAACTGATAATGACTCTGGGGTTTGAAAGCCCTGATCCATGATCACCTCTGCAGCTAGTTCTCTGTCCTTTTCTGCTGTAGAACTGGAGAAGTAGAAGTACATCCCTCTAGCAGAGTGGCAGAAGGGCAGGGTGTAGAGACAAGGCATCAAGACAAACGATTAAAAACTAATGGCAGAGGAAGGCTGGGGCATGTGAGAAAATCCATGATCCCCAGATGTGGGAGAAGGCAGGTGCTATGTAAATGACCTGTGAGGGGTCATGATACTTGGGGTTGAGCCTCAAGCCTTTTCCCACCTCTCTAGCCTACTTCCAGTCTCAGGAGTGCCTTTCTCTTTCTTAATGAGCTGTCTCTATTTCTATCACCTGGTCCAATTCTTTGTTCCAGGACAGAAGAACATGGAAATCCCACTGGGTGCCCTCCAGATTCTGATTCATGCCAATAACAGTTGGTGAGACACTGGGAGGTAAGATTTATAATAATTATCTCCTCCTTCTCGTCTTCCACCTTTGATTTTCCCAGAGTACTTGGAGGGCCTGTGGAAACCTCTGGGAGGCCTGATGATAGCCTGGAGGCACCAGATCCAACCTCTCTCTTCCTCTTTCCTTTCTATAGCTTATGGCACCCCCACAGCACAGAGGCAAGGGTATGCCTGGACCTTCTGTTACAGTAGCAATAAAGTCCCCACTAAGAGAAAACTGGTCAAGTGAATAAAATGTCTGGCCTGGGGCAGAGACCTAGCATTCCAGTTGGGCCAGGTCAATCACCTGACCATGGGACCACCCCCTGGAAGGAGGGATCACCTTAAGCCTTGATAAAGGGATCAGAGGAATAATTAGTTCCTCAATGAGTTGGTGAACTTCTCCTGCCAGATCTCTACCCCCTGGTGCAATCGCAAATCAGGCTATAGACATGTAGTTCTGTAAGTCTACCTGCTTTTCTGAAGTCTTCAGAAGAGCAGAACTTCTCTTTTTCTTCTATCTTTTTTCTAAGCATGCTTTGCCCAACGCTTTGGGCTTCCTTACTCTTTCTCTAAAGCTTCCCTTCCTGTCATGTGTCTGCCCTATATGCAGGCTTAAATACCATGGCTTTTCCCCTTTTCTTCTCTGTTGTCCTCCTCTGGGCAGCTGCTGAGAGTTAGAGATTGCCTGTCTGGAGGTTTTTCTTTTCAACTCTAGTACAATTGTCTTTAAACTTCCATTTGAGTTCATTTCTAATTTTTTTTATTAATGAGATTAAGAACCCCAAGCGGGGTACCCTGATTTCTCCTATATCATCAGGCAACCCAGATGGGACCCCTAAATTCCCGTAACATTTCTACCCTGCCCTACTGGAACATTGTCCAAGTTTATGCTGGAAGCATGCATGTTGGCTAGAGGCTGCCAAGCTGGCTCTTGAGACTGGGAAGCAGCTGTTAGGAAGGTCCATATTTAAACTGGGATGCATATGCTGACCCACAGCTGCTGGACAGATCTCAGCTGAGCCTAGGGGATATGTAGATCTCACTCAGGACTCATGTCCCAGTGGTAATTTGGTTCATGCATTTGTGGAGCTGCTTACCAAACACAGGCAAAGAAATCACCTGGGCAACCAAATATAGTAATAGTCATGCGGGCAACAAAGATGGTGGTGCCCATATGGGGCAACCATGATGGTACTAACAAAGACAATAAGGTCCATGTGGCTGCTTGGGGTACACAATGCCGCTGAATCCCATGAACACCACTATACCCCCAGACTTTCCCACACTACAGGCATTTGCTCACTCATCCTCCCTCCCTCCCTCCCTCCCTCCTTCCCTTCCTCCCTTCCTTCCCTCCTTCCTTTTACCTTCCTGCGTCCTGTGATGACCAGGGCAGCTCTCACCTGCTCTCTAAACCTGAATTGACCCCTGGAGACCCACCCCTACCTCAGGGCTCCACGGATTTGATGTGAAGTCCCACTGCATTGCCTTCAGAGTCCCAATGCCTGCTTTTATTTGCATGCTCATCCTATCAGGGGCCTCAGGGTTCATTTCATGTTTGTTTACAGACCCACTCCTGATGGGGGACTGGAAGGCAAGCCAAATGCTGTCCAGGGGTTAAATCCCTGAGTCCATCCCTGGGAAATAAAGGGTACAAGTCAGGCTGGTGCAGCAGGTTCTCCTGTGTCCTAGGACTCCTGTGCTTTACTCTGCTGTACTTGGTTTAATTTTGCTTCATCATACCCTAACTACAGCAAATTCTCTTGCTCATGCATTGCAGGCAGCCCTAACCCTGAGAGTATGGATTTAGTCTCCCAGGTAATAAGATGTTCCCTTGAGCATGAGCTCTGAAGAGAAATAAAAAGAACACATCAATTTGCATTTTTAACCTGAATGACAATCTAAAACAAAAGCCAGAGCCATTTATAAGAGCAAGCCTCTTCCCTGTGTAACAGGAACTGCCACTTTCAAATCTGATACTGGGGACAAAGTGGGAACTCACAGCTTTTATTCCTGATCCTGCTGGCAGCAGGCCCAGGGGAGTAATCTTCAAAGCCTGAGCTCAGGTAGTAGTGATGAAGAAAAAAAAATACCCATGCATTTAATGTCACTTCTGTATGTGTCTAATATTGTTTTATGATTGATTTTATACTTTATAATAGAGTACTCACCTTATAGTGGCTTTATAAATGATTATCCCAGCTACAATAGTACATTGCTGGGGACACCAAAAAAAAAAAAAAAAAAAAAAAAAAAAAAAAAAGAACAATACCTCTCTATAACTAATAGCATAGTGCCCTAAATTAGACAACGAGATTTCCCTAACACATCCCCACCTCAAAACTCCTAAAAAAAAAAAAAAAAACTCCCATCATTCTCTCAGGGTATTCCATACTCCTCAACCTAACCAAACCACTCTAACCCCAGAAATTTGCACGTGCTTATGCTCTTTGTTTCACCCAGCAGACCTGTGATATATGCCTACATATTAATTCTCAATCTAACCTCCGATATGCACATTTTCCAAAACACCAAATGGTGGACCTTCTGTGGACTGGCAAATAGACTTTACCCATATGCCTCTTGTAAAAACCCAAAAAGAGCCTCTACTGTTATCTACCTCTTAATTTCAGAAATCATTCCCCGATTCAGCCTCCCATCTCACTCCAGTCTAATAAGGGTCTGGAGTTCACCTCAGCCATTACACAGCATCTAAAGTCCTTCCTTAACATCCCTTGGAAGTTTCACATTCCATACTATCACCGTCCTCAAGAAAGGTAGAAAGAACTGACCGTACTCTTAAAGAAACCTTAACCAAACTTTAGAACTAAAATTAGACTGGATAAAACTTCTTCCTCTAGCTCTACTAAAAATACAGGCACTCCCCCCAAAACCTGCCAATCTTAGCCCTTTTGAGATTATGTATTCAATCCACTAATTCTCCCTTGCCTCCTCAGGTGGTCTCTCAACTCCTGTACTTTGGGGGGAAACAGCTATGGGAAAGGTCACACTCTCTTTCTCCAGCTGCCTTTCCTCACACTGAGGAAAATACACCCTTAAAAATTGGAGATCAGTCTATCTAACCAAGACTCAACATCCTTCCTAACCCCTAAACGGACAGGGCCCCCACAAAGTTATCCTTTTAACCATCATGACAGCAAAACTACAAAATTTCTCTGCCTGGATTCACCTGTCCCACCAAAAATATCAATAACTCCCTATAAATAAGTCCTATCTGCCGCACATCTATTAAACTAACCAAGCTGTTTTCTGTTCCTGAGTATCCAGATGGACATGAGACAGACTGTCACTCTCTTCTACTCCTTCCTGAAGGACCTTCAAGGTGACCTCTGGTTGATGCCTGGACCTGTCACCAATTGGGACTCCCCTGTTGATGCAATCGAAGAATTGTGGTTTCAAGGAACTTTTATGTGCTATACCCCAGAAACAATCCAGTTCTTCACTCTGCCTGTATGTTCTCCTTCATTCCCAGGGCAATGCCCAGTAATTTCTGGTTCCTAGTTCTCAGTTACATTTTTTGCCCTCCTCCTTTTAGTAGGACTAACATCCATTGTTCCCCTGGGACTGGAACTGGAAAGAAAAACTGTTCCTGGCTCTCTTTTATTGGACCACTATCATAGTACTAGGAATTACCCAGGGACACCCCCTTTTCTGGTCTCAGGTGAAAGGTGCTTTTTCTTTTCCTTCTTTTTACCGTAAATCTAACAACGAAACATCTTAAACCCCGCCCCCCCCCAACATTCATTCTATCTCAAAGCTCTCCTGGAGCCTCACCTTACTCAGGAATAACTGCTGTCAGTCTGCTCTTGACTAGGGTGGGGATGGAGACCTCAACTTTATCCTTAACAGAACAATATGTAATCCAAGGGAGGAATGTTCAGTGTTTTTCAGGTGGTGTTATACAGGAACATACTTACAGATCCAACGTACAAGACTTCCGTGTAACTGTGGAGCCAAAACCACCTCCACCTGGCAGATGTATGGCACAGTGCCTAATAAAGAAGACTCTGACTGTGGGGGAGCTTACTGGTCATTTAAAAAATATGGTCATGTGTTAACATTGCCACCCCAGGGACATGGCCAGGATCCCCCTCTACCCATAACATGATAGCCTTAGCCAGGGGCCCACAGGACAAGCTTAATGCCATAGTATGGAAAATTACTATCAAAGACCTCACCTTATGGGGGGCATGAAACTTTGGCATAGGATAGTGGTGGAAGGGAAGCATGCCAGCGGATGGCAGCCTTGCAACACTGCGTATAGTACCAGAAATTGTTGATGATTCCCCAGAAAATCCAGAGGTTATTCCTTTAAGCCCATGGGGAGGACCCCCACTTGACCCTGTGGCTTCTCCAGGGTCAAAATCACCCCACGCAGGGACTAACAAAAGAGACCCATTTAAAGGGGACTTAACCATTCCTATGCTACTTCCTACTAGGTTAGGAAATAACCCAAGCACCATTCCCATTTCACCTTCCCTCTTTCAGACCCTAAGGGACCCATAGAACAGATGCTTGTTCTAGTGAATGCCAGCCATGCCATGTTGTCACAACTCTGCCCAGATCTGGGAAAAGATTGCTGGATTTGCCTAAGGGCAAGCCAGGTGTCCTATTGAGGAATAGGCCTATCTAACATCTCTCTGATAAATGCCTCATCACCAAGACCTTGCCTCTGGGGTCCCCCAGTATAGACCCTAGGGTAAACAGACTGCATAGGCAACCCTTCCCCCATGTACAATGCTGGCCGCTTATACCAGAGCTCCTAATGGTACTTATTTTTCTTGGCCCAAGGGCATCTTCTCCTGTTGACCCCCCCCAGACCCCAGTGTTACTTAGTGTATCTGCTACCAGATCTAGAAATAATACCTGGAGAAGAAATGAAAATCCAATCAACCCCCATCAGAGTTAAAAGGGATGACATTTATAACTCCCTCCTCCTGCTGGGAATAACTATGGTGGGATCTGCCACTCCTGGGGGAACAGCTATTGGACTCCAGCAGGTGCAACACAGCCAGCTCACCCAGCAGGTTGCTGAAGACCTAGCAAAATTGCAAGCTAATGTTGAAACACTTGAAACTCAAATCGACTCCCTGACTGCCACGGAATTACAAAATAGATGGAGATTGGACCTAATTACTGCAGAAAAAGGTGGAATCTGTGCCAGGCTTGGAGAAGATGCTGTTTTTATACAAACCTGTCAGGGATAGATAGAGAAAATAGTAGACAACTACGGGAAAGACTAGAATCCTGGGCCAAAGCCCAACCCTATGTCTGGAGGGGTTTCTGGTCACCTTTTGGCCTCATTATAAACTGAGTGATAAAAATATTTGATCAAAGGATGGAAGCTTAAACTATAACACTGTTCATGCAAAAACACATAAAAGGGGATAAGTGATAGTTCATTCTGGAGCCAAATATGAATGACCAGGGTCCAGTAATACAAATTTAGCTCAGTCACTCAAAATTCCATGTTCCAACATAGAAGCAGTTTCATGAAGTTTTTATAGTAACAGAACAAGGAAAGACATAAATTAAGGCACTTTTCAAATCCATAGGTGTAAACATTAAGTGGATGGATGCAGTAAAGCAGAGAGAGCTCAGCTATAGGCCACGGATACATTTGGTGCTACTCTTAGTCTTTTGGTTGGTGGAAACTAGGGTTTTGTTAAGTTACTGGCTTACAAAAGGTTTTTATCTATTAGTCACAAGATATTAGGTCTGGCACAGAGGTGGACAGGGAATGGCTATTTAGGGAGCTAAAGATAGTCCAGTATAAGCTGTAATTAGGCTCTAGACCTGCAATATTCCAAACTTTCCACAATTATTAAGGTTTTAGTTAGTTAATCAATCTTACAGAAGGTTCAGTTTGAAGATGTTTCTTTTCCCCACCCTGGGAACTTTTGTTCACCATCCTATAGTTAGACCTATTCTGTAAGAATCAAGGGAAATGGTCTAAAGTTTCTTAAATTCAGATCTCCATGGACCTTCTCCAGGGGCTGTTCAGAGGCAAACTAAAAGAAACTCCTCTGATACACTTTAGAGTTCAGTTCAAAGGACAGAAAACAGATGTACTTCAAATGAGAAGGCCTAATTTCCCTGGGCACTTGAATGCACCAAACGATCACCATGGCCATGTCTGACATGCAAGGATCCAGAGGCTTGGCATTAGAAAGTGAATGACTCTGTTTCCATAAAAGGAAGAGACCAACCCTTAACATGATCACCTTATAGGACAGAAGGTGCCCAATGAAATAGATAGGCAGACAGAAAAGCCAAAGGCAGACTTATAGATTGTCGAAGAGTTAACCTTGTTACCTCCAAAGATAGAGATAAAACATTTTTTACTTTGTTGATGTAATTGTGTCATGTGTGTTCATAATTGCTTTTATGTAATTGTTTGTCATGTTAAGACAGAATGGGACAAAACTCAATCTGCCACTAGAATTCTCTGAAGTATCCATATAACAAAACCTGGGGATATTTAATGAACTTTTAACAGTCTTTTTAATTGCATGCTAAAGTTATTTTTGGTATTCTTTTTTGGGGAGTTTGTTAAGTTTATTTATTGTAAACTTTTGAGTTTTTGTGTATTCCATACAGAACATCTTAATCGTTTTTATACCCCCTTCCCCACTGGTACCCTCCCACAGGCCCTCCCCCCAATGGAATTCATATATTCTGTCATTTGTGTTAGGGTGTATCATGTCAAGGTAATGTCCCCAGACATTCCTCAGTGCAAGTTCATCCACCGGGGTCTAGTTAGCCTATCTAGAGTCCCCCTCTTTAAGATCAGCTCTTCCTCACCCAGCAGTAATCACCTGCCAATAATTCTTTGGCTAAGATTTGAGCCCGCTGCCCATTTCCCCACTTCTGTGCTGGGTTTTTGTCTGTTTGAGTTTGTATGAATCTTGTGCATGCTGATGCCATTGCTGTAGGTTCATATTTTTGGTATTCTTAATAAAAAAGTTGTGTGCATATGTATAATGTGGGACAGTATTTTAGGGAAATATTAAAAGGCCTGGTAAGTGTACTCTGCCTTATAAATGTGGTATATTAGGTTTATCTAAAGTAACAGACCTGAGAGCACACACACTCCACACATACACACACAACATACATATGCCATATACATACATACATATATATATATGATTTATTAGATTGGCTTATACAATATGGTCTGAGTAGTCAAACAATGCCTCTTTCACAGTGGCTATCTGTTGGCCTCTTGGCAAGGTCAAGAATCCAGTGGTTGCTTAGTCCACATGGACTTATAAAATATGTATTAGCCATTATCCACATGGCTGGATGTCTCAGCAGTCACAATCTGCTGCTGAAGGCCTGGAGACCGCTAGTCTTGTGTCTGCTGGAAGCCTGAAGGAGCTGGTTCTTCTATCAGTGAAGGAATGCCGCAGCACAGAATAGATGAACTTGCCAGGAACAGTGAAGGCAAGCAGGCAAAAAGTAGTTTCCTTTTCCCATGTCCTTTATCTGGACTACCACTAGAAGGTGCCCCATATATTTAGAGTAGGTCTTCCCATTTCAAATAATCTGATCAAGAAAATTCTTCACGGAAGTGCCCAGTGGCTTGAGTGTTAGTTTGTTCTAACTCCAGTCAAGTTGACAATCAAGTTTAACCATCACACTTGGATGTTCTTAGGTTCTTAAAACCTATTAAAAGGGTATTTTTTGGTCTAATACATATTTTATAAGCCTTAAAATGTTACTTGTTTATATAAAACAACATTCATCAGAGTCATCAGATGAAAGTTTTATTAAGCTATTACATTTTACATTGGATACATAGATTTTGATGAGGATTTTCTTCAAAAACAGGTTCTGAAAAAATAAATTTTTATTTCATTTTTAAAATAGTTAAGGATTCCAGAAAAATGAAAGACATAAAATGATTATCAAATATTAATTAAAATACTATTAATAATGTGCATTAAAATTCATTTTTTTGTTATTTGTTGAGACAGTGTCTTACCATGTAGCCCTGACTGGCCTGGAACTCTCTATGACTGGCTTCCAGTTCCTATAGATCTGCCTGCCTCTGCCTCCCAAGTGTTGGGATTAAAGGTGTACACCACCATGCCTAGTTTAAAATTCTTTTTATTAGATCAATTGTTATAGGTTTCTTTTCCAGAAATATTCTCATTCTCTCTCTCTCTCTCTCTCTCTCTGCCAGAAGTCAATATTGGATGTCTTCCTCAATTCCTCTTTTTAGATGGCATCTCTCAGTGAATCTAGAGCTCACCAGTTTGGTTTGACTGACTGGCCAGCAAGCCCCAGGAATCCACCTGTCTCTACCTCCCCAGAACTGGGATGACCAGTTTGCATAACTATGCCTACATTACAGGGTTCTTGAGATCCAAACTCAATTCCTCAAGCAGTTTGTTGACTTTGCCCTCTCTTTGGCCCCTTAATTTATACTTTTAAATTAGTTAACTAACATGTTGGATATACTGAACTAAATAAATATATTAAAATTAATTTTACTGGTTTCTTTCCCTCCTTCCCTCTAACCTTTTCTCTCCCTTTGTTTCCTTTTTCCCTTCCTTCCTTCCTTCCTTCCTTCCTTCCTTCCTTCCTTCCTTCCTTCCT
>NW_008341813.1:734366-757928 GCF_000622305.1 Nannospalax galili | reverse complement strand
TTCCTTCCTGTGTATATATATATATATATTTGTTAGAAACAGGGTCTCAGATAGACCAGGTTGGCCTTGAACTCCAGATCCCCCTACCTCCACTTTCCAAGTGCTGGTATTGCAAGTTTGCACCACCACTTTCACTTGTTTCTTTATATTTTTAAAATGTTAATATTTAAAAATGTAAACTTACGTGTTATTTTTGTATTGGACAATGCTGAAGTAGATAGTCACCTGCTCCTCACATCATTTGAAATTTTGGCAGCAGGCAGCAGTAGCACAGGGTGCCTGCTCATGAGCCATCTAAGTGAGCTTTCAGAATTCCAAGGCCTTCCCCTGTGTCTCAGCCACACGACACATCCTGTTTTTCTGCAGTCAATCTATCCTTCTAACCGTACAGGGATCTAAGTTTGCTTTCTTTGGATCCCCGAGCCTCACCAGGTGGCACTCTATTCTGGCTTCCTGAGGATAGTAAAAATCCTAAATTAAGGACAGACAGCAGTTTCTATTCTTTGAGAATTCACAATTTCAATTTTGTAACCTTTATAAGAAAGCACCATCTGGACATTATGTTTTCTGCTCGGTGACTTTTTCTACTTAAATTGAGCATGTAAGCATACTATATGGTGTCCTCAATATCTTTTACTATTAAAAAATTGTGTGTGTGTGTGTGTGTGTGTGTGTGTGTGTGTGTGACATGTGTCTTCCTGCACATATAGAGGTTGGAGGACAACTTTGGAGAGTAGGTTCTCTCCTTCCACCGTGGGATCTGAGGATTGAACTCTGGTCATCGGGCTTCTGTGGCCAGCATTTTGGCCCACTGAGCCATCTTGCCAGTCCCTCTTGTATAAATTTTACAAAGTAGAAGTATATTTGACTCTTTCCTTCCCTCCCTCCCTCCCTCCCTCCCTCCCCCACTTCTTTTTCTTCTGGTTTTTGAAATAGGCTCTTGCTACATTGCTGGGGCACAGCTGTAATCCAAGCAATTCAAGAGGATCAGGAGGTCTACATAGCAAGTTCAAGGCCAACCTGGACTACATGAGACCTTGTCTGAAAAAAAAAAACCAAAACACCAGAACAAAAGCAAACCCCAGAAATTATTCTCTTCACAGTCCTGGAGGGCAGAATCAGTGTCAGTAGGGTCTCATGAGGTGGGAAACTATGTAGGACAATGTATTCCATGCACCTCTCCTAATTTGTAGTGGTACTGGCCATCTTTGACAGAACTTGGCTTATGGCTGCTTTAAAGTATCTGCCTCTATCTTCACATTATCTTTTCTGAGCCTCTGTGTCTCCTTTTCTTCTTATAAGGGCAACAGTCATTAGACTAAGGGCCTACTACTGTATGTTCAGGATGATCTCATCTCAAGAGCATCAACAATTTTATCTGCAAAGGTCTCATATGCAAATAAAGTCACATTTTCAGGTACTAGGAGTTAGGACACAGGCATATCTTTCTGAGGAATGCTATTCAGCTACAAAAGCTGAAATTAAAAAAAAAAAACCAAAACGGTCATTTGAATAAGTGATATGCCTGATTCTTGCCATTAAAGGCATTCCTGAGTCTCTTGGTCATGCCATATGATCCTTGGATCTCCCATCCATTTGGATATTTTAATTTCTGGAATCAGTACAAATTTTAATTTCCTGATTCCCCAAACTTATAGATATTTCAGTTGCCAGTGGCACAGAGCCCCCTCATTGTGTGGAGTGGCCTTACCCTTTCCGTAGACAGGATGCCTGTGACAAAGGCTGGAAGGTAGTGCCTGTCCACTGAGGCTCATTCCCTTTTAATTTTTTTAAATAAACAAAACAAGATCAGCTATTTTATTTTATAGGATAATGAAACACTTTCCTAGAAGAAGTAAGATATTCAATATATGAAAAAATAAGGAATTCCTGCAGCATGGAAAGGCAAAATTGAGTATTTAGAAATCATGATCAAGCAGAGGGAAGTTAACTTATAATTATACCTTTTATTTGGTTCTATAGGATGGGGAAGTTTATCAAAATAATAAAAAACAAATCTCTGATACCATCACTACAACCACCAAGAATAAAACCACCATCCAAATAACAAGTTCACCTTCCACACTTGCTCAGTAGATGGCATGAGATCATTGTGTCCAGTTTGTAGGCTGATGACACCTGTTTTAGCCATGGTCCCTAGACACACGTGGGGGGGGGCACTTTGCCTTGTGGAGGAACCTTGCTTCTGTGATGGTGATACCGGTGGCACAGGGGCATAGTCCTGGGATTGAAATCTTTTGTAACAAGTCTTTTATTAAAAAATTCAGAAGATTTTTGTACATTACAAGGAACTAGCTGTCATGTGGGGTTTGGCAGTTACATACAAAGATTTAGGGCACAATTAGACAAGAAACAGGACATACAGCTTTTAGCTGGCACCAGCTAGGGGCTGTTTGTAAAGCAGAATGCTTGAACTTTTACTTGGTTACCAGTGCCTATCTGGTAATTTATTGGCCACAATGTTTTCTTTCTTAGGACAAAAAGCATAGTAAACCTTTAGTTTTTAGCCCAGGCTTTAACTTGGCCTGTTCTTTTAGCTTGTGATAGCTGAGTTATTTGCTCAGGACCAGGAGGTGGCTAAGGGCTGTTGACCTAGATGCTTTCCCTCAGAGCAAGGAGCTCGAACTTTTGACCTGGCCACTTTTCTTCTGATAGTCCTGCAGCGTTCTGTGACACAGGGATTTGAGGGCTGCTGTTTTCAGTGCCCCTCCCTTCATCAGAGATTGTAGCCTGATCTTAAAGTTTCAGATCCATTTCAGCCTAATGCATGCCATCCTGGATTCCTCCAGACACTCTTCCTGGAATTCCTACCAAAAGGAAGCCAACAACAGCTAAAGTCATGCCACAAAAGGAAGTCAACTGTCCGTCAGAACTGTGCTGGTACTACATACAGAATGTTTCCTTGCATGAGGCGAAAGCTCTGACTCTCTGGTCTGATGGCATCATGTAAAGGCGTTCTTTCTGTGGGATAGGGAGATCCATTGGAATAGGCATGGTTTCCTGACGTCCTTTTAGTCTAGCTTGAGCTGGTATCTGCTCTGCAATTCAAACCCAGTTTATCCTCAAGATGTACGTCAAATAGGAAAAGGCTTGAAAGACACATGCTATCAACCCAGAACAGAGACCTACTGTCTCATGTTTAGGAGCAAATAGCAGAGATGCTCCAATAAGATAACAAAAAACATAGTCCCCGATAGCATTCAAGGCAGCACCAGTCTAGCATTTTCCTGCACATAGCAGGACTGCACCATAGGTCCCTATAGGCACATCAAATAGATGCAAGGGAACAAACAGGCATTACTTGGCTCACAAGGGAAATGTCTTTGTCATGGGTAAATACACAGACAGCTGCATCTGTGTTAGCTTTCTTTTTCTGTGACCAAACACCTGAGAGGACAAAAGGCTTTTTTTCTCTCTTGGTTTCAGAAGTTTCGGTTCATGTTTAGCTGGGTCCATTGTTTCTAGGCCTGTGGTGAGGTAGAACATTATGGTGGGAGGGTGTTTATCTCATGGTGCGCATAGTGGCTGGGAAGGAGGGAGACAGAAAGGGAAGGAGCGGGGAGGGAGGGAGAGGGTGGGAAAGAGAGAGAGAGAGAGAGAGAGAGAGAGAGAGAGAGAGAGAAAGAGATCTCGAAATGGGCACTTAGCCTCACACTGTTACTTCTGATTCAAGGGTGAAGTCCTGGGAGGATGATGAAGCTTATCTGGGTCTCTGAAGGTGATGAGCAGGATCAAAGATGTTTTTTGTAGAATGAACTCATCTAGATCTCTTTCCTCCTTTCTTAAATTCTGTTTCATTTGATAATCAGAATCTTTTATCCTGTACTGGTATGTGAGCAATGGATTACAAGGTATGATCAACCCAGAGATCACTGGAAAACCACTAATCTAGCAGTAGCCAGCTGTTGACTTTCAAAGGGAGTAAAATTCTTTTTTTTTAAGAACTATTATTTATTATTTCTTTTTACTCTTGTTTCATTTTTCTTCTTTGAGCTTCTTTATGGAGACTTTGGGTCTGCAGGCCTTTTTGTAAAGGTGATACCCAATGAGGCCCAGGAGGCCTGGCACCATAGCCATGCCTACCAGAGGCAAAATACCTTTCACCAGCTTTTGCCAGTAGTTGGCTTGGATCAGTGCAATCAGCTCCATGTCATACTGCACCATTGCACCGGCTGGGATAGATGGTGGATGTCCTTGTTTTCCGTAGGCCAAATGAGAAGGAATGGCTGCCCTTCGCTTCTCTCCCACACACGTCTAGAAGGCTCTGCTCCAGACCTGGAATCACCTGCTTTTGGCCAAGTTCTATAACCAGAGGATCTCTGGTCAGAGAAGTATCAATAATCTGTCCATCTACCAAGCTGCTCGTGTAGTGTATGTGGAGTGTGTCTCCAAAGGCAGCGGATTCCGTCCACGGTTCAGGGGGCTGCACCAGGGTCTCCACTTGGAGGGTCCAGACCGGACTTTCCATTTCTAACCCAGCCTGAGCCTGGCACACCACCCCGCTGAGCAGCAGCAGCAGCAGCAGCAGCAGCCGCCGCCGCCAACGCCGCCAACACGGCAGGAGTTGGAGGCGCAGAGCCATGACTGGACCAGGGCAGAGCACCAGGCACCAGGACGGGCTGTGTGGGTGGAGGGGAGTAAAATTCTTAGCTGCTGAAAGCACTGCTTTAGTTAAAAATTCTAAATACTTTTTCTGTAGTTTTCCTTATGGGACCTGTCCTTTCCCCTTGCCTGCCACCACAAATCACCTTGGTGGGAGAGGCAGAAATCATAGATGCCACAGTTTCATCTTTCCTTCTGTCGCCAGAGTTCTCTCAGGGTCTCTTGTGCTATCAGACAAACCATATAGCATATCTTTATGTGAATTTTTCATTTTATATCTTGGGTAGGGAGGGGGTAAGTAGAGGAACTTAGAAAGAAATGAACACCCAACACCCAACTCTGCGTAGCTCAGCCCGCCCTTCCAGATCATTTCTACGCCCACCCATAGTCTCCACCATGTGGGTGAGACACCAGGGCTGTCTTTCTCTCCATGCCCAATGCTGAGAGTTAGTGCCAGCTCGTGAATTCCATCCCAAGATCATACCCAGAAGCACCCTGCCCCCCATGGCTAACTCTCTGCAGTCAGTTCTCTACAGCAGGCCCCGCCCCTTGGAGGGACCAGGCACCTGGGACACACCTTCTCATTCACAGGACCAAAGGGTTATGCTGAGCCTCAGGAAATGATTCCCCAAAGTCTGGTGTTTTGACATGGTGAGGATTTTGACCTGATGGAAAATGCAAGTCGCCTCTGACCTACGGCTCTCCTGTCTCTGCCATCTATCTTCCCCAACTCCCGGAAGCAACTCCCAGAAACCAAGACAAGACATAGAAGGTAGAAAAGCCATCTCTCCATTTTGCATCTTCATTGCAAGGAAGTTCCTCCCCTCACCAGGAGAAAGCCATGCCATACAGCGAGGTCACAAAGAATCTGACAAACAGGCTTGCTGGGTACCCCCTTAGTATCATCAGAATGAACTCCGTGTAGCTCTCAATACAGTTTTGCCTGGGTTTTTGGGTCTTCACTTTTGAAGTCTCTGTGTCATGTAAATTTTCCATAATTACATAAATTTGGCATGCTATTTTTTATCTTAGCCTCCCTCCATCCCTCTGTCCCTCTCTCTCTTTCGAGACAGTGTTACTATGCTGCTCAGGATAGTCTTGAACTCATGATTGTCCTGTGACATCTTCCTTAGTGCTAGATTGCAGGTGTGCAGCCAAATCCATCTTTACTTTGCCTTTGGTGATACACATCAACCATGAGCCTTATGATGGGTAATGAAAGGTAACATACCTTTGCACCTCTACAGATGGAACTGATCAAATGCGGCTTATAACTCAGCTAGAGTTAGGTCACTAAGGTTTTTCTCAACCCTATTTATTTTTGTAGTCTTTTGAATTTGCAGAGTGTGGGTCCCTCGACAGGACTCCTATATTAAACTTCACTGACCCCAGGGCTCAGGGACCATTGCAGAAGAGGGGGAGGAAAGATTGTAAAAGACAGGGGAGTAGGTGCATGGCCATAAGGAAACAGGTCTTACAGGCTCCTGGGACCTTGATTATATGAACTTAAAGCAAGATGTAAACTATTTAAGAATTCCTGAAAAGTACAGATACAATATTTGTACATGAGTGCATTTGTATAGCTGAAGGCTATCTAACAAGAGACTCCCCAAATTACACATACTATTGCCACAGCCCTTGATTGCCTCCTAGGACTTGAAGGTACAACCCTATTGCTAAAGAACATACTTTGGATACAGGACTTGGAGCAATGGAGCTGGAAGTAATCTGGATGCCACCTCCCTGAAGACTAGCTCTCATAGTTTTGGAGGACACTGTGCAAGCTGCTAAGGGAGAAAAATCAGTCAATGGTCCAACTCTAGCTTTAAAGCCTAATAACCACAGCAATGACTGGCACAGCAAACTATATTGGTGCAGTAGAGGCACATTTATTTGGGGGTAATCAACAGCTACCTAATTGGACTTAAAGCCCACTCAGTGGGAGGGAACTCATGTGTGGCACTGTAAATACAGCCAAATGCACATGGCTAGAGAGGGCATAGACCTAAGAGAAAACCCTAAGGCTGTCACATCCCTAGTAATTTCTTACTCTATGCTAAATTTGGATTTTTATATTTACAGACAAGTATGCCAGTCACCACTCATGAAAGAAGCTTCTTTTACAACAGAGACTATTACAAAATTCCACAACTGGTCACACACAGAGAGTAAGTGTCTGTGAGATGCCCAACCCCAAGTGACACATCTGTGATGGAACTGCTACACCTAAGGCTCATGGAACAAGGGGTGGAGAGAATTCTAATACATCTATCAACTGTTATCAGTGAAGTTCTCTCATGCAACAGAGGGCAGTGAATAGAAGAGGCTACAAATGGCCAAAGTGTGAAAAATAAGAATCTGCAGAGTGTGGGTCCCTTCACAGGACTCCTGTATTAAACTTCACCACCCAGGGCCCAGGGACCATTTTGGAAGAGGGGGCAGAAAGATGGTAAGAGCCAAGGGAGGAGGTGCATGACCATAAGGAAACATTCTTAGAGGGTCCTGGGACCTTGCTGCAATGGTGTCAGCATGCACAAGACTCATGCAAACTAAATCAGGAAAAACAAAAACAAAAACAAACAGCATAGAACTGGGGAAATGGACAACAGGCCCCAACCTTTGCTGAACTATTGGCAGCTGATTACTGCTGGGTGAGAGAGAGTTGATCTTCTTTAAGGGAGAGACTCTAGGTAGGCTGACTAGACCCCAGTGGATGAATTTGCACTGAGTGATGTCTGGGTACACTAACTTGGTTCAATAGGCCTTAACATACGTGACAGAATGCATGAAATTCAGTGGGGGGGGGATATAGGAGGGTGTAGATGGGGGAAGGGGTATGAAGATGATTAAGATGTTTTGTATAAAATGCACAAAATTCAATAAAAATACGTAAAAAAAAATAAAAAAACGACTGTTTTAAAAATTCTAAAGTGTTAGGCTGGAGGTATGGCTCAGTGGTAGAGAACTTAACATAGCACTTGAACCCTGGTTCAAGGCCCTGGGTTTAATCTTTAACACTAGTTAATTAGTCAGTCAATTAATAGGCCTGGTAGTATACAACTGTAGTTTCAGCACTGAAATCTGAGACAGGAGGATTTGAAACTCAAAGCCTGGCTAGAAAGTGAGGCCCTATCTCAAAAATACCTAAACAGGACTGGGGATGTAGCTCAACTGGAAGAATCCTTGCCCTGGGTTACATCCAGCATAAACTGGACTTGGTGGTACATACCTGTAATCCTAGTGCTTGGGAGGTGGAAGTGGGGGTGGTCAGGAGTTCAAGGTCATCCTTACAGGAGTTGGTTTTTTTCCTTTTACCATGTGGGGACTGAACTTCAGGTTGTCAGGCTTGGTGGCAAGTGTCTTAACCTACTGAACCATCTTACCAGCATTGAATTTGTTTTTTAATACACAGGACCTTCAGATGTCCACATGATTGCAGGGGCCTGCTTCTCTTTGGGTTTTTGATTTGCCAGCTCAGAAAACTTAGCAAGATGTCATTCTGCCTCCCTGTTCCCTTGGAAACTATAATACGGCTATTCCTTGGATTCTTCCTGGTGAAGGCCTCTGTACCACAATTCTGTGAGGGCTTTATTGACTCTAAGCATCCTCTGGCTTGCCCACTTTATTTTACTTTAAGTTTCATTTTATTTTTTGAGACAGGATTTCATGTAGTCTGGACTGGCCTCAAATTTCCCAGTGCAGCCAGTGATGGCTTTGAATGTCTGCTTCTACTGTACAGACATGCAACCACACCCGGAAAAACTCCTTTTATTTTTGTTTTTTTGAGGTGGTACTGAGGATAGAATAGAACAAGGCCAGTTTTCTAACACTGACCTATATTCCAGCCTGCTACCCAAGTCTTAGGCATCTCCCTCCTCCCTCCATGTGGGAATATTTCAATTCAGAGCTATACGAGGGAGTGCCCTTAGAAGTGGGTATTGGCACCCTGGGCACCTCTTCTCTCCTTTTGCTTCCTGACTGCTATGAGCTTTGCTCTGCCGCACACTCCATCATGGCATTCTTCCTGCAATACAGGCCCCCAGACAACGGAGCCAAACAGCTCCGTACTGAAACCTCAGTAGCTGTGAGCCCAAATAAGTATCTCTTTTAAGTTGTTTATCGAAGGTGTATTTGTTACAGCAATGGAACTGACCAACACAAGTCTTTTTTTTTTTGTTTTTTTTTTTTTTTTTTTTTTTTGGTCTTTTTGAAACATGGACTCCTTGTAGCCCAAGCTGACCTGGAACTTGCTATGTAAACCAGGCTGGCCTTGAACTCTCACAGAGGTCCACCTGCCTCTGCCTTACTACTACTGGGATTAAAGGCACGCCCTGCCGGCACCCCTGGCCCAGCACTTCTTGCAGGTTTTATAGAGAGATCAACTTTTCCTCTTGTACCACTGGTATGCTCTGGTACCAACAGTATGCCGCACCCACGCAGATCTAGAAGTACACCTAATTTTGTTAAAAAGTAACTATTAGCTCTCTTGAGAAATTTTCCAAGGGACTCAGGCTTAATCCTTCATTGCATGACACTTCTAGTCATAGAATTTGGGTCTGGAATGGCATACAACTAATGGAAGGCAAGGGGAAAACTTTTGTGTGTGGGAGTTTCTGTCCTTCAATTTAAGATGATTCTTACTTTCTTCTAGATCTTGTGTAGCAATGTAAGGCTGGGCAATTTTGTAGTTACCTTATCCCAGGCATGGATTTAAAGCTGATACCTTTGTGGATATGTAGAATATGTAGAAGGCCACTGAACTGTGGAGAATCAGATTGGGGGTGGGGGGAGAGCTGGAGAGATGGCTCGGTGCTGCTCTTGCAGGGGACCAGGTTCAATTACCAGCACCCACATCGTATCTAACAACTGTCCATAACTCCAGTTCCAGGGGAATCCAATGCCGTCTTCTGACCTCTGTGGGCACTGCACAATACAGGTGTACTTACACACATGCAGGAAATACACTCATACACATAATATAAAAATAATAAAGTGTGTACAAAAAAGAGAATCAGATCTGGAGTTTGATTGATCTACGCTTATAAATTATCACTTTGCCAACAGTCTTTTAAAAATTAGGCTTAATCCAGCACTTGGGAGGCAGAGGCAGATGGATCTTTGTGAGTTCAAGGCCAGCCTGGTCTACATAATAAGTTCCAGGCCAGCTGGGGCTACAGAGAGACCCTGTCTAAAAAAAAATGCTTAAATTGGATTTCCAATTTGAGAACTTTTTGAATGGGGTGGGGCTTTTTTTCTTTTAAAAAATATTTTGTTACTTTTATTTTATGTGCATGAGTGTATTGCCTGCCAGTATGTTCATGCACTTGTGTCATGCAATGCTTGCAGAGGTCAGAAGAGGGTGTCAGATCCCCCTGGAAATAGAGTTATGGATGGTTGTTAGCCGCCTTGTGGGTGCTGGGAACCAAACCAAGAGCAACCAGTGATCTAACTGCTGAGCCATCTCTCCAGTCTTGTGAATTGGGCTTTCTGTTTTACTCAGTCTGAAGGTGTTCTGACTGGAACTTCCATATTGGGTTCCTCTCTGGGCAGATGAACAGCCATTGGAAGAGATGATTCCCACAAGATATCTCTTGTGTCAGGCAGGATTCCATTATCTCAAGATTGTGTACCAAGTTAACACCATCAGATTTCTAGCAACAGTTGCCCATTGCAAAAGAAAGTTCCCAGATAGAACTCCTGAATCTTTGAAGAATTTCCTGAAAGGCTGACCAACTGATTAGCACTCCAGAGATTGTGGAGAGTCTGGAACGCTACAGATCCAGAGCTTATTTACAAATTAACTGGGGACATCTTTAACCCCATAAATAGCCACACCTTGCCTAGCTGTGTTTCTGAATTAACATTCTTGTGACTAATAAAATGTATTAACTTAGCAGACCACCAGGTCCCACTAAGCTAAGAATGCAATCAGATAACATCTGAGACCTGTAGTAGGACTCCACCCTTTGCTATGACCTGCCTACTGAATGTATCCACCAATGTATTTGAAAAGTGTCTTGATCTATGACTTTTCTTTGTTCTGTAACTATAAAAACATAATGTAACTGTTACCACGCTGGAACACGGAATTTGGGGTTACCGAATCTGTGTTCCCTGGCCATGGTCACTCATATCTGGCTCCAGAATAAACTATCTCTTATCCCTTTGAGGTGAAAATTATGCTTTTGTGGCACCATCATCTGCTGTAGTTTTGAAAACAGGCTCTCGTGTAGCCCAGGCTAGCCTCAAACTTGCCTTGTGTCCCCAGGGTGACCTTGAACTGCTGATCCTCCTGCTGTCACCTCAAGTGCCAGGGCTTCCTCACCAGGCTCCTCTGCTATACATCTAAGTCAGACCCCAGGTCTTTCTGGGCTCCTAGAATCCTCCTGTGAGACACAAGCTTCTTCCATAGTTGGATGAGGGGAGGAAGGGATTGATCAATACATTGATCAGACATACGAGATGACAATCAATTTACCAAGCCTTGCTAAAGAGACAGCCTGGGATTTTCCTAACTAATGACATTACATATTCCAAATTCCTTATTCATATCATTAATTGGACTCTTCATACTCTCTCTCTACAGCAGCAGTTTCTCCCTTATCCCACTTAATAATTTTTCATTTGTGTGTGTGTGTGTGTTTCTCCTGTGTGCACAACAGGTGCTGGATTCCCAACTCCAGTCTCCGTGGTGATTGAGCAGCAAGTCTCTGAACCGCGGAGCCATCTCTCCAGCGCCATCTCACTGTGTTTAAGCCAGTATCTCAATCTGTAGCCAAGCTGGTCTGTAACTGGTGATCTTCCTCCAACTAGTGACCCACAGCCTACAGAGTTCTGGATTACTGGCCTGTGCCACTAGCCACTATGTCTGGCTATAGCAGCAATTTCAAATCCTCATTCTCACCAATTTCCAGAGGAGGGGTGTGTGGGCATCGGCAGCAGCCACAGAAAACCGCCATTAAATCAAAGACCAACCAGCACATAATCTAACCCTGGGCTGAGCTAGCCTCGTGAAGCCCAAAGGGATGTGAAGTAGATCAGTGTGACCCCAAAGGAAGAAACAGCAATAAAGGGAGGCAGCTGCTAAACCCTGGCGATGACTACGGGGAAAATACCAGAGGATGCCCCACCCGCTGGCTCACATTCATAGCCAGTCTAGTCACAAAGTCGGGGCCTTGGGGCCTAGGCAGTCCAGGATCTGTAACGGAACATTCCGGGACCTCTCAGGCCCAGCCTGGGCTCAGCAGTCGGAGACCCAGGGTGGGCTTTGCTCAAGGTTTCTCTTCCCACTCGTGGTGGATGAAAACCTCGGGGCTCGCCCTTTGCTTTGGGAAGAGTACAGGCCTGAAAGAGGCCCACCAGGGTGGCGGAGGAGGGAGCTCAAACTCAGGACAGAGGGCTTGCAGCGCTCTTGGCCAGCCAGCTTCCCTGTGGGCCCCCAGGGAGGGGCAGCTGGAGCTAGAGCGCCTCCCAAAGAGCCCCCTGCAGACATCCCGCCCCAGCCCGGCCTCCCCCTTCTCCCACCGCGGGAGAAGGCCAACTCCTCCCGCCTGAGTCACGACCGGAGCTGGGGAGGAGCCGGGGAAAGGCGGCCCCAGCTCAGAGCGCAGCCATCGGCCGCCTGGAGCGCCGGCAGGGCAGTCGGGGATCATGGGGGAGAGCACGCTGGAGCCGGGGCCTGCGCCCGAGGCGCCTGCTGGGGGCCCGGTGCATGCGGTGACCGTGGTGACCCTGTTGGAGAAGCTGGCCTCCATGCTGGAGGCGTTGCGGGAGCGGCAGGGCGGCCTGGCGCAGAGGCAGGGCGGCCTGGCGGGCTCGGTGCGCCACATCCAGAGCGGCCTGGGCGCGCTGAGTCGCAGCCACGACACCACCAGCAACACGCTGGCGCAGCTGCTGGCCAAGGCGGAGCGCGTGGGTTCCCACGCGGACGCAGCCCAGGCGCGGGCCATGCACCGCGCTGCTCAGGTGCAGCGGCTGGAGGCCAACCACGGGCTTCTGGTGGCGCGCGGTAAGCTGCACGTCCTGCTCTTTAAGGTCAGTAACCTCAGGCATCCTCCAACCTGGCACCCCAATCCCCCTCCGCAAGGCCACCCTCTCGGTACTCCCCGCCTTCCACCCGCCTATTACCTCCACATTCCTGACCCCACGCACCGTCTCAGCTGTGCAACAGACTTTCAGAGCCGCACCCACATCCCACGTCGCGGCCTATCCCTCCCTCATCCCCAGCCTGGCCAGTCCACGCCCCCACTTCTCTAGCTCAGGAGTCTGCAGACTTGGTCTGTTTCAATCAGAAGAAAGTAACGGTGACAGAAGGGCTTTCCAGATGATTCTCTGTTTCCTCCAAGTGCCCAGGCATCTGTATCTTTATTTCACACCTTAATAGAGTTTCACCTACTTAACAAACTTCTGCAGTTAATTGTTGGCCCTCCCTCTGCATCCCTCTGCATTCCTGCGCTCTTTCCCCGCCCCCTACGTTCCCTGTCTTTTGGTCCTCACTCCGAGTGCAGAGGCAGAGGGTGGGGTGGCTTCCCCTTGTGTAATTGAAGGGTTCGCAAGGGTCAAAGCTGTTGTCCTCGCATGCAGGAGGAGACAGAAATCCCAGCCCGCGTCTTCCAGAAGGCACCAGAGCTCTTGGGTCCGGAGGCCCAGTCGGAGCTTGTGCCAGAACAGCCAGAGGATGAAGTTGGGGAGAGCTCCGACGAGGAGCCAGTGGAGTCCAGGGCTCAGCGGCTGAGGCGCACCGGGCTGCAGAAGGTACAAAGCCTAAGAAGGGCCCTTTCCAGCCGGAAAGGCCCCGAAACAGCACCACCCACGCCGGCCAAGCCTCCTCGCCTTGGGTCTGGCCGGAGCTCGGAATCCCAGCCCATAGCCCAGCCTGCGCCAGAGTCCCAGCTGGAGCCTGCGCTGGAGCCAGAGCCCCCACAGGATACCCAGGACGATCCTGGGAGGCCTGGGGCTGCTGGGGCTGCGGAAGCAGCTCGGCTTCAAATAGAGAGTGCAGCCTGATCCAGGCGCTTCCTGTTCCCCTGGAGTCTATGGCTTGTCCCAGAAAAAAAAAGCGCAGCGCTTACATCCTAATAAGGAGAGAATCCTGCATGCACTGCCCAGCTCTGACCCTCCCTTCCCGGCCTTTCAGTCTAGTACCCAGAATCCTCTGAAAGAGGAGCAGTGGGACTCGTCACACCTGATTTACACTCACCATCAATAAAAGTTAATTTCATCTAACCCAGACTCCTTGTGAAAAGGGTGAGGGTGTGTACCGGATGGAGAAGGCAGTGGCAGGAGCAAGCCGGATGCAGCCGAATGTGGCTGAATGTCAAATGTTTCAACACTTTTCAATGAATTCTGGGCTCTCCTCCACTGGCATTTAGAAGTAGCCTGCTGGCCACTTGCTCCTTAAACACTTGGCTCAGGAGGACATAAAAGTGCAAATTCGGGCACAGCAGGGGCAGTGTGCAGTTCTTTGATGGAACTACCCAAATAAACGATAACGGCTTCTCGTTTAGTCTTTTCTACCTATACCCCCTCCCCACCCCCGAGAGTTGGGTTTCACCAGCCCCAATTTTCCTATTTCTGGTTGACACACCCTGGCCTCTCCCAGCAGCCACATACAACCCAGACCACTGTCATGAGGTACATCAAAAGCAGCACTCTGTCTTCTACTTAAAATTAGACAACACAAAACAGAACCTGATAGCTTGAGAGAGCATAGGCCACTTACAGTTGAGCCTCTCCACACAAAGGGACAGTGTGATAAGTTGACTTCATAAGGGAAACAAAATTCACAAAATGAATGTCTGTAACAAAGCATAAAATATAAAAAATGGATTTTCTTTAGCTTCTGTTATGGTTTGCATCTGAGATGTCCCCTGTGTGCTCACATGTTGGGACTGTAGTTGCCAGTGGATGGAGTCTTTGGGTCAGGATGAATCCTGAGGGTTCTGTGCTAATCCGTGGATTAAGCCCTCGATGGATTCATAATATTATCGGGAGGTGGTGAGAAGTAGGAAGTGAGACTTAACTGGAAATAGTCACTGGGTGTGTGCCCTGGACAGATGGACTTGTCCCCTGTCCTTTATTGCCTGTGTGCTTTCTGCTTCTCAAAAGGTGAGCATCCTCAGCCAGGTGCATCTGCTGCCAAAATATTCTGCCCCACTCAGGCTGAGTTCTAATAGTCCAGCTGACCTTGGGCCAAGACCTCCAAAACCATGAGCCAAAACAAATCATCCTTTTAAACTGTGTCTTTCTCTAAGGTATTTGTCCCAGCAATGGAAAACTAACACAGATTTATAATCAGTTATTGAACTTCTTTTTGATATATTTACTTTTTTAAGCCTCTGTTTAGCAGCATCTTCTATATAAGTACAGATACGCTGGTAAATATTTTAATTGTCCTGGAGTGAGAATTATAGTTCTCATCTCAAATTTATGATGTACTTTCTTACCTGTATTTACATACAATTCATTTTCATTATAAGATATTCTTAGTGTTTATTTTAATCAACATATTACATAGAAAATAATCCCAGGTTTTTTGTTGATTTATTGTGTATCTTTTGAAACAGGGTCTTGCTATGTTGCGTTGGTTAGCACTGAACTCTCTATTTAGCTCAGGCTGTTGTCTATCCAGTGGTCTATCTGACTGCCTCTACCTCCCAAGGGCTGGGATCACAAGTTAGTGCTGTCATGCCCAGCTACAAACATGCCAAGCTAAGAACATTTTTGATTTTTAAAAGAGTAATTTTGAGGCTGGAGAGGTGGCTCAGGGGTTAAGAACACTGGTTGTTCTTGCAGAAGACCTGGGTTCGAATCCCAGCACCCACATGGCAGCTAACAACTGTCCATAACTCCAGTCCCAGGGGATCCGACAGCCTCCTCTGACTTCCGCGGGCATTGCACGATACGGGTGCACTTACCTACACATAGGCAATATACGCATACACATAAAATAAAAATAAATAAAAAATGTTTAAAAAGTTATTTTATTTTATGTGTATGAGTCTATTACCTGCATGTGTGTAAATGCACCCTTGTCATGCAGTGCCTGTGGAGGTCAGAAGAAGACATCAGATTCTCTGGAACTGGAGTTACGGACAGTTGTTAGGCTCCATGTAGGTGCTGGGAACTGAACCAGGGTTCTCTGCAAGAGCAGCCAGTGCTCTTAACTGCTGAGCCATCTCTCAAGCCCCTTAAATGAGTAATTTTAATACTACAGCATGAAGAGTTAATTCAACCCGATGCTTAATGGGATAACTGCAATATATAATTTAATTTACAACTATAGAAAAATGTTTGATTTCTAAATTATAACCATGAGAGGCTGCATAGTTACAAACAGTGGAATACTAGAAAACAGGGAATGGACAAATAAGCGTGATTTTTCATCAGTGGCTATTCATAATTTTTCTTTTAGAAACCCAGAGAAACTGTCATTTTTGAATAAGTCTTGCCAGGATCTGAGGACTGGGTAAGACACCAGTGAGAGATGACATTTGAGTGATGGGGGCATGGTCCCTCCTATAATCTACCCAAAAGAAGCGGTCCAATGACTGGTGGTATGTTTCTATTGTCTAACTTTAAAAAGAAGTGTGTGTGTGTGTGTGTGTGTGTGTGTATGTGTGTCACTGTACATGTGTGGAGGTCAAAGGACAACTTTCTTTACTGGGTTCTGTCCACCACAGGTTCTGATGATGGCCTGCATGTCATCAGGCTTGTGTGGCAAACACTCTTACCCTTTGTGACACCTTTCTGGTCCTCTGTCTTTCTTGTACCTTTTAACTAAGTTCTATTCCAGGCCCTTCTAAGTATGGTTCAAAATTTCACTTTCTCCTGTGTTTTCTTACTCCTGAATGGCGCCAACATAAATCATATCAGCCTCCTAATTCCCATCTTCAGTGCAGCTCCATCAGAATCAGGCTTAAGATCTTCAGTCCTCTTGTGAGTTGGTCCCTTTCTATCTCTCGCTATGTCTCCTCAAGCTACTGCAGGTTGAACATTTCCGATCCAAAAATCTGAAATCTGAAGTCTGAAATTCCAAATGCTCCAAAACCTGAGCATTGAAATGGTGTCTCAAGTGGAAAATTCCACATCTGACCTCATATGATAGGTCATGGGCAAATTGCAGGTGCACTAAAAATATTGTGCAAAATTACCTTTGAGCTCTGTGTATGAAAACAAATGAGTATTATACTTGGATTTGGGTTCCGGCCCCAAGATCTCTTATCATGCATATGCAAATGCTTTGCTCCAAAATCTGGGAAAAAACAAAACAACACATGATATCCAGAGCGCTTCTGGTTCCAAGTATTTTGGATAAGGAAACCTGAACCTGTGTTGTCATATTGAACTGCGCTCTCTCAGTTTCTATTCTCCCGCAAAACTCATCAAGGCGCATTTGCCTCAGCGCCGGGTGCTTCTTTCCCGTGCTTCCAAGGAATCACGTGCCCACCCCTCACTGCTGGTGGCACGGACTGTGATTGAGGTTGAGATTACTTTAGTAAGGGACTGTCATGCTTCTGTGCTGCTAATGCTTATTATGACCACGAGGTGTCACTGTCGGGATGCCAGTGTCCCAGTCCTTGCTTCAGTTACCCCCACCCCACTTCCCTGTCTGTTCAACCAGACTTGGGAGGGCAGGGGGCGGTTGACGGAAGTGGTAGGGGCTTTGTGGGTGTGGGGTACAGGGTTTTTTTCATGGAGGGCAGCTCTGTACTAGGGACATATCATCTAGAGAAATTAAGGGCTTCTCTTGCAGACTCCCAAACCTTGGTACTCAGATCACCCCAACTTCCCTTTCCAGATTCTGCGCCTGACCTCTGGGGTAAGAGCAGGGTGCACTTTATATCTCCAAGGAAAAAGAAATTTTTGTTTTCACAAATCCCTAGGAACCCACCAGATTTCCATCTTTCGACCCACCAAACAAAATTAAGAGCTCAGAGGCACATTTTCCATATAAATTGTCTTAGTCCCTAACTCTAGAAACCCAAAGGCTTGGCGGACTTCCAAGAAGGTGGAAGGTTGCTTTTTATTCCTTCCTAATTGGTTCACAGTAGAAAATAATAGAATCAAGTTAAAACAAAATTAGTTCTATTTCTTGATAGTCCACTTTGTTACATTATATTCTCAGTTGTCAGCGCTATAATAATTATTAATATAATTATGGAGGCAAGGGCATGGAGACACAGACAGAGCCCCAGCTTGCAGTCCAGCCATACAGCATGGACACATCTGCTTTAAGCAGGCTGCTGCTCACTGATGGATCATTAAAGTTCAGAATTTGGTTCTCAGCAATTTAGGCCAGAAATGGGAGATTATTCTTTGTTCCAGCAGGATTTGGCTGATCTGAACTAGCAAAACTCAGAAAAGATTGATTAACTGGAGTGTTAGATTCATTAATTTCCCTAAGAAATATAACTGCCAAAGAAGTGGAACAATGTAGCCAGTGGGAACATTTTTCATCCCGTCACAAAGTCTATGAGGGAAGTTAAAGACAGATCTCAGAGTGTATAAAGATAATAGATAAGGTTATCTAATTTGTTTTCTACTGTGACATTTCTCCCGCATCCATAAGGAATGTGTGCCATCACAGGGAATTTCTTCTCGATGTAAGCACAGGAAATTCTGTGGGTTTTCCTTTGTTGCAAGTGGAGGACTCGGTTTCAGCATTTAAGACCACTCAAGGCACTGAGTCCACTAAAATGTCCCGTTCCATTGTGCTGTCTATCTTTAGCTGGCCTGTATTTGAAAAAGCCCAGGGTCAAAGAACCGACTGCTTCCCAGGCAACTATTATTAGACAACTGTAACTGACCAAAACGTTTTCTTTATTCTGGGATGAAAGTCTAGTGCTGGGCAGTTGGCTTTCCTTCTAGAGAATGTTGTGGAGGCTGGCTGTAGCAGGGCACCCTGGACCGACTCATCCAGATTTTCCCAGTCTCATCTTCAGCCCACACTATGGTTGTTCTCGTGATGTGTTCTTTCAAGTCTTGGCCTTTCTTCTGTGAATTGTCTTACTTTACTGGTGTCTGTTTTTAAAAGGTAGGTGTCAAGATTCCATGAAAAAATGTGGATTTCATACCCAAAAGCATCTGAGATTCACTGATGGTGAATTCCGATTTTGTTTACCAGAACTGTTATGAGAATTTTAAAAGACTGCTCAATTGGGCTGGGGTTGTAGGTCAGTGGTAGAGCATTTACCTAGCATTAAGCTCTAGGTTCAGTCCCCAGTACTGAAAAAGCAAGACTGTTTATTTGATATTTGTGATTTAAAATATAGATTTATTTATTGTATTTTTATGTGTATGAGTGTTTTGGTTGCATGTATCTAAGTGCATCGTGTGCATGCAGTGCCCACGGAGATCAGAAAAAGGCATTGAATCCCCTAGAACTGGAGTTACAGACAGTTGTTAGCCACCCTATGGGTACTGGGAACTGAACCTGGGTCTCCTGCGAGAACAGCCAGTGCCCTTAACATCTGAGCCATCTCTCCAGCACCTGATAACTGATGTTAAGCGATGGGGATAAATGGTGAGTTATATAGATAAGGATCATGTTTTAAGCTGGGTGTAGTGGTACAAGCTATAATCCCAGTTCCTGGGAGGCTGTGGCAGGAAAATGCTGTGAGTTTGAGGACAACCTAGGCTACATAGAGAGACTCTACCTGAAAATTCCACCAGTCCATAAAAAGGATACTTTGTGGAATTCACATGAAATTAGCAGTTGTAACAGAAGTTATTTTAGTTGAGACAGGGTCTCACTGTGTTGTCCTTGAACTCTCAATTCTTTTGTTCAGTCTCCTGAGTGCCACCATACCCAGTTTGTAATAAAGTTCGGAATAAGTGCTCTGATGTAATTGGGATGGGAGCAGTTGTAGGAGAAGCTTCTAGCAGTCTTTGCTCCATCGTAATTTCCTATTTAAAAAATTAGCACAGGACCCATGTCAACTCAGTTAAACAAGGGTCCAGAGGGGAGGAGAGAAATGGGTGGTGGGTAGCACTAGACTGAGAACTACTGGAAACTGATTATGACTAAGTGAAGGAGAGTAGGCCTTACATATGATCTCTAGATAGGCTGACTAGACTCCAGTGGACGGATTTACACTGAAGGACATCTGGGTACAAATGCTGGATAGGACTTAACATGTATGGCAGAATACACAAGGTCCGATGGGGGATGGGGGAGGCATAAATGGGGGAGGGGGTCTAAATTTGATTAAGATCTGTTGTATGACATTACAGAATCTCAAAAGAAAGATTACAAAAAGAATTTAAATAGGCTAAGATTTAGCATCTAAAAACAAAAGGAATTTACCAATCCACAAGAAAATATGAAAAGCACAATTTAGGTTAAAACTGGGCAATATTGGAAGTCAAACCTGAATTATCATGTGAATGAAGGATCAATCAACTCTTAACCCTCATAAGATAGGCAAAAACTAGAGGTAAGCCAGCGTTTAATGAGAAGGCGGAGATACTGCTGCTTTGCTGTAGAGAGCAATCTGGGCATACTTAGTGGAAATGAATATGATTTAGCCATCCATTCCAGGGATGAATCCAAGAGGAACATGAGCCTAGGTTCATAAGAGGGCATGCACAAAGGTGGTGTAGGAGTGAGTTAGAGGCAACTAGCTCTTCTTCACTACTGTAATGGGAAGAAAGTACAATGCGATATATGCATACTGTAAGATACTCTCCAGTATTTAAAAGCAATAAGCTAGTATTATATAGTAGTGAATCTCTGGATACATGTTAAAAATTAAATGTAAAAATTAGAAATCAACTGGGTGTGGTGGTGCACACCTTTAGTCCCAACACTCGGGAGGCAGAGTCAGGTAGACTCTGTGAGTTCAAGGCCAGGCTGGTCTATATAGTGAGTTCCAGGCCAGCTGGGGCTACAGGGAAACCCTGTCTCAAAAAGACAAAGAAAAAAATTAGAAATCAAAGCAGGGAGTGGAAGTGCATATTTCTGGTTCTAGCACTTGGGAGACAGAGGCAAGGAGGATCAGGTATTCAAGACCAGCCTCAGCTACACAGTGAGTTGTAGGCCAGCCAGGGCTACATGAGATACTGTCTCAAAACAGTCAATTTAAGTATGAAAATCCTAAGAGAAACCCACAGTTTAATGTCATTTATATAAATTTAAAACAGACACATGTACAAAACAGCACCATTTACATGTGAAGGAATCACTCATACCCAAAAGTTTCTGTGAACTTAGAGCATAAATGTAGTAGAGTGATGTGTTTAGTGAGATGGCTGGTGCACAGGCTTTTTACCCAGGACTTCCTCTACTGCATGTCAGCTTCCTTGTTCTGCTGTGAATGAGAACTATCCCGTGTGGGCTCAGTTACTTGATATATGGCCCCAGTGGGTGGCACTGTTTGATGAGAGTCATGGAATCTTTAGGAGGTGTGGCCTCACTGGAGGAAGCATGTCACTGCTTATTTATTATTCTATGTTTACATGTAATGCATTCACGATGTGCGATGCCCTGTGGAAGTCAGAAGAGGGTGTCAGATCTCTTGGAACTGGAGTTACAAATGTTTGTTAGCCGCCATGTAGGTGCTGGCATTCGAACCCAGGTCCTCTGCAAGAGCAGCCAGTGCTTTTAAGTGCTGAGTCATCTCTCCAGCCCCTGATTTCCATTTCTTTTTATCGTGAATGCTGTTGTATTACTTGTTTTTATGGCAATTTCTCAAGCAACTTTGTTTACTGTGTGATACTGTGATCAGAAGTATAAAAGCCATGCTCATCTGAGCATCCCACTGGCATACTAAGTCCGGCTTGTTCAAAAGTACACTCTTTTCTCCAGTCAAGATTTTCCTCTATATTTGCCTTATGTGGCATAGCCAAGACATGACCTTTCACTCACCTCCCTGGCACAAGTCCCATAGCAAGTGAGTCACTGAATCTTGCAGATTTTTTATTAACTCAAGTTGCATTTTATCTCATAAATAACGGTAGTAAATTTGGATCACTGAGGACTTGAGAAGAAAATTCACACAGGGAAGCCAAGGCACAGAGATAAGCCAGCAAAATGGAGATCACGATACTGCTCCTTGGGCAGATCTACTGGGAGTTAAGTGACTGAACACGTGTAAAATTGATTAGAGCCTTGCTAGGCACACACAGATCCTTGTTTTGATGTGATTGCTTCGTGGCTAAAGTTAGTCATGCAGGAAACTGGCTTATACCATGGACATTTCACTTATTTGCACTGAGCAATGGACTTTTTGCTTAACCCCATTTTTAAAACTATGGATTAAATTTAGGTCTTACATATATTAGGCAAGGGCTCTACCACTGAAATTGACCTCCAGCCCCTCTCTCCCTTTATACAGGGTCTCACTCTGTAGCCCTGGTTGGCCTGGAATTCACTGTGGAGACCAGAAACTCACAGAGATCCACCTGCCTCTGCCTTCCAAGTGCTGGGATTAAAGGCTGTTTCTCTAGCCCTCTATTTGCTTTTCATTTTTAAAAACACGGTCTGCCTAAATTGCCTGGGCTGGCCTTGAACTTGTGATCTTCCTGGCTCAGTCTCCAAAATAGTTCAGTCTGTGCCACCAGACCTGGATCCAGATTTTGTATTTTTATGTATTTGTTTTTTCACTATACCTGGAAAAGTCTTAATAGAGAAAGCTCCAGCAACACTAGAAGTAACACTGAAGGGCAGGAGGCACGTAACTTGCCTTGGAACCCTAGCTCCTGGCACCATGCTTGGAGCTGGGTGTCACTAGAGAGCCAGAATGTGTTCTGGTGAGGCGATGGGAATATAAGGATGAGCAAGAATGTGCTCTCAGGAAACCCACTCAGTTTAGTGCTGTTTGTTAATTGTTTTCTTGGTTCCTCTGTGGGCTGACTCAGGCATGTAGGCATGTAGGCATGTAGGCACTGTGTGTGGGGTCCTCAACCAGTTTATGGGACCATGAAAATATTTTATTTTTTTATTAGAAGAAAAAATGAATGTTTAATTCAAAGACGATTTTAAAAATTATTTTATTCATTTTATGTGCTTTACCTGCATTTATTTATTTTTAAATTTTGTGTATTATTTTTATTTTATGTGTATGTATGTATTGCCTGCATGTAGGTAAGTGCACTATATGTCGTGCAATGCCTGCGGAGGACAGAAAAGGTTTTCAGATCCCCTGGAACTGGAGTTATGGACAGTTGTTAGTTGCTAGGATTCGAACCTGGGTCTTCTGCAAGAACCGCCAGTGTTCTTAACCGCTGAGCCATCTCTCCAGCTCCCTCTGCATTTATTTTTTTTTCAAATTTAACTCATTTTTTTACTTACTGATTTTTTTGGTGTATTTCATACAGAACATCCCTTTTATTCATTTTTATACCCGCATCCTCACATGCATGCAATGCTTAGAGAGGTCAGAAGAGGGCACTGGATCCTCTGGTGCTGGAGTTGTTAGTCGCCATGTGGGTGCTGGACACCAAACCAGGGTCCCTCTTGAAAGAGTAATAAATGCTCTTTAAAAAAAAATAATTTATTGAGAATTTCATATACTCATATAAGTTGTTTTGATCAAATCCATGCCCATTCCCTCCCCTCCAACTCCTCCCATATCTCCCCATCCCTTTTTTTCTGATAACTTCATGTACTCTTTCTTCTTCTTTGATTGATTTACTTTTTTATGGGGCTTTTGGCTACTCTAATATTCCCCCTTCTTAAGAGGTAACCCTAAAATCTTTTAAGGATTAGATAAAAACTCCCAAACATTTTTGACATTTTTGGCCCTTGGAATGGAGTATGTTGCTAAGAGGCCCAAGGACATTGTGAATTTTAGCCAAGAAACTGGCTACTTTTCTTTGGGGTCTTTGTACCCTAACTGCCTAGCCAATTCCTACCTCCTAGTCTTACCACACCATCCTCTGAAGAGTTTACCCAAATTGCCAATAGGGAATCATGATGAACAGGATGAGCAGGGACAC
>NW_008341813.1:706351-733734 GCF_000622305.1 Nannospalax galili | reverse complement strand
AAGGTCATTTGAGGATCTGTTCCTCGGGGGTCACATGGGCTTGGGAAGAGCTCCTGGCTCTATTTATTTATTTATTTATTTATTTATTTATTTATTTATTTTACCAGATCCATCAATGTGAAGATAAGTCAAAGGTCCTACTTGACTATGTCTGGCTTCATTTGGAAGCATGAATGAGATGTTTCCTCTGAGTTGAGCCTCCTCTTTGTAGACTGGTTCAAGTCCATCTTGTGGGAGATTACAGTTACAGGACATTTTGAGAGATGTTCCATAGTCCCCTGGAACTTAGTCAACCTTGGAGGGTAAGGGGCAAAAACTGTTCTTTAAGTCACTCTGACCACATTAGTATAGGCCTCAAAATATGGCTGTTAAACATCCAATAAAGTTAGTTCCACCAGTCTGGTACTTTTAATTATCATGTGCTATGTAGATAAGGCTTGGGTAAAAAACCAAATATTCTCAGATAAACCTTGACTAGATATACATTTTGTTCCTTAAACTAGTTGTCTAAACTATGACCCTAGACATTTTAAGATTATGTGTATGTTATTTTTGTCTCATCCTTTACATATCATAACAAACCTATAGAAACCTTCATCACTTGCTTAGGCTTTCTCATTTTTTCTATTGTGGAAAATATCTCCATTCCCATATCCTTTTAACATCTTTTACATTCTCATTTTCTTTTTTTAAAATAATTATGAGACATAATAGCATTAACAAATAAATTTTTCATCTGTTGTGAGACTTCTTTTCCTGGGGATGCTAAGAAATGCTTATTCCCTATTGAAAGAGTAATAAATGCTCTTAACTGTCAAGCCACCTCTCCTGCCTTCAAAGAAGATGATTTAATAAGTACTATCAATATATTTAATATTAGCAAGTTGTAAAAATATAGTTAAAAGATTTTTTCCCCTTTGGGGGTCAATGAGATGGTTCAGTGTGTAGAGGTGCTTGTGTGTAGGACCCAATGAACTGAGTTTGATCCCTGTATTCCACAAAGTGGTAGGATTCTCTCCTGAAAGTTGTCTTCTGGCTTCTTGTGTATACACACATACATACACACAGAGTAAATAAAATAAATTAAATTTTTTTTTTCTGAGTGGAGAATGAAGGTTGATGAAGGAAAAAGTGCCCAGGGCTTACAGAAGTAGTCTCTAACTTTTTCCTCTTTTTCGTTGTCCTCCTTCATATAATTCTGTGGTTTTTCTTTCCTTTCCTTCTCTTTTCAAATAACTACAGTTGTCGTTAACTTTATTTTGTAAATATATTTTATTTTTGAGAATTTCATACTTGGTATTGTATTTGCATTATTTCCATACCTCCCAGTCCCCCTCCAACTCCTTCCATTCCCCCGCTCCTCTTATTTGATTATTATTGTTACATATGCATACATGCATTTATAACTATAACTATATCTCTACGTATAATGCACTCAGTCCATTTAGTGGTGTTTGCATGTACCTGTGTTTGGAGCTTCCCACTTGGAATGAGATAGCCTCTCCGGGAGCTAGTCCCTGGAGAAAACTGATTTTCCCTCTATAAGCATCCATTGATTGGATTTTCATTATTTAAATCAGGATAAGCATTATTTAATAACAGGATAAATTTCGTTAAAATGTTAAAGCTAGAAGTTAAAGGCACATTGAATTCTTTTTCAATCCAAGATTATAAGTTTATTTTACATATAAGTACAATTTAAAATCTGAACATTATTTTAGAGTTTTTCACTGTCAACTATTCCCAGCAAACTCAGAGCCACCTACGTTTTCTCACATAGGTGCACTGCCAAGTCTTGGGGACCACACTGCCAGACCAGGGCCCACACTTACTAGATGACTAGTCCAGTATCAGCATGCCACAAATGCAAAAAATACAATTCCCCAAATAAAAGTCTATACCAGTCTAAAGATTTCTAGCTCTATTACATGGACATAAATATATGGAATATACCAATTACAAAAGGAAGCCTGTGGGTCCCAAAGCATACTTCAAGAAAAAAAGCTGAAGCATAATCTATATAATTAGGTAATTTTCCTTGTGATCTTCAAATTCAAATACTGCTGGAGAAATGGATAGTACAAGACTCAAAATGTTTTCCAAATATTTGACTCTCTCTCTCTCTCTCTCTCTCTCTCTCTCTCTCTCTCTCTCTCTCTCTCTGGATGCACATGAATGTGGAGGCCAGAATTTGACGTTGGGTATCTTTATCACTCCCTTTATTATCATTATTATTAATTATTTTCAGAGAGGGTGTCTCACTGACTTGGCTGGACTGGTTCTCCAGTAAGCTCCAGGGTTCCTTCTGTCTTCTCCTCCCAGCGCTGGGATTACAGGTCCCACATCCTGCTTTTTATGTGGTGCTGGGGATCTGAACTCAGGTCCTCATAAGTCTTCAGCAAGCACTTTATCCATTCAGCCATTTCTCAGGCCCCTAAACATTTTCTTTCTTTAATTTACACAGTTTTTAATGACAGGCATTTGGTTCCAGAGGGATAATAGCCTGTCATGGCAGGGAGGCATGGCAGCAGCCGGCTGCAAGCTGAGCGTTCACATCTTCAACAGCAAAGGTGCAGCAGAGAGAGGCCAAGCTGAAAGTGGGGGTGAAGCTGAGAACTCTCAAAGTCTGCCCTCAGTACATACAAGGTTACACCTAAAGTTCCATGACTGCTCCAGTCAGCACCTCCAACTGGCCTGTACACTAAATGTTCAAATGCTTGAGCTTATTGGGGGCATTTCTCATTCCAACCACCAGGAGTGGAGTCAGGGGAGCCTCTTACGTTTTTATTATTCATGGCATACTGATGCCAGACCAGTGTTTCACCATCATGTAACTAGTCCAGAATCATGAGCCCATACCCCAACAGTGTCTCTCCTTGAGAAAAAACAGTCAGCTCTCTTCTCCATGGTAGATTAAAAAATTTTTTGATATTGCTTTTATGCTTATGAGTGTTTTGCCCACATATATGTAAGTGCACCACACATATGCAATGCTTATGGAGGCCAGAGAGGCGTGAGAACTAGACTTAGGATGGTTGTTCGCTGCCATGTAGGTGCTGGAAATTGAACCCAGGTTCTCTATAAGTGCTCTTGACTGTTGTTTGTCTTTCCAGCCCCCACTGTGGACATTTTTCCAGTAAGTCATTTTAGCCTTCCTTGTAGGTTTGCATAATACCCATGAGTATTCATCCAGTTTGTTTTTCACCAGTTATTGTAGGCCTGGCCTTGGTGCCTAGGGGATGGCTCCGTGTGGCCTTTGAAGCACCCTGTTGTTTGGGGCCCTGGTGACCATGAACATGACGCTCCTGTGCACTTTGTCCCTGATAATTCCTCCTTTCTCTGTTGCTTTGTTTTTCTATTAATAATGTATTTTATTTACTTCTCACATTTTCTGTTCATTGAATTATTTTTATAAAATTTATGCATGTGGTTTATGTGTAGTGTCTGCACGTTAGTCTGCAGTTTAGAACATTGGACATCGTCCTCGTGCAGGATCACAGCTGCTTCTGTCTGTGTTTCCAGAGTCCTCAGCACTGTCACTGCCTTTCCAACTTACCCTTTTCTCCAGCCTTGTATAAAACACAACTTTATAATGGTAAAACATACGTACCGTACAGTCCCTCTGGCACCCTTAGCAAACACATGCTTGGAATCCAGTTCTGTGGGTCAGGGAGGATGTTTGTCCAGGACTCTGTCACTCAGGGGCACCGTATCCAAGTGAGACTCACTGTCCCTATCTTCGCTGCAGTTGATAGTGCTTTCTGTCTTTGAACTGGGTTTTCAGAAGTTTCTTAGTTTCACAAAGATATACAGAATTTGCATTTATGTTTCTCTCTCCTACTTTAGGATTCTTTTTAAGACAACATGTGGAAAACAGTCTTTATTCATTTTAAAGCAAGACAACCTCCCCAGTCCCATGAAATTGAGTGTAATTATTCTGACATTTAGTTTTATTTAATTCATGTGTCTCTCCAACAGAGCTATCTTGGTAGGAAGTTTGTGTTATTAGAGAAGATAGGGAAGTATATTTGTGGGTTTAAAAAACAATGAGTTAATAAGTAATATGTTTAAATTATACAAATTAATTGAAGTAATGTCATATACGAATTTTACTAAAATAAGCGGTGTGACAGATTCACTTCCTTTGTTCTGGAGCAGCGGCCTAAGGCAGAGCTCTTCACTGGCTCAGAACACTTTCTTCCACCCTCATTTCTCCTACATCAATCTATGTGTGACATAAACGGCAGTTGTCTGGAGATGCCAAGTTTCTTTCTTTCTTTTCTCCCTGACACATCCCTTGTTTGAGGCTTCTCATGTCATACCTATCCCTGGAGAAGATTTGCGGAAAAAAGCATTTTGAAAGATGGTTATGGCTATAGACATGACTTGATTCATGGTAGCATTTTGCCTTCCTGAATGGAGCCTACGTTATTACTTCCGTATACTTGAGAATTATATGGAACAATATAACTAGTGGTTAAAACTATTTTTCTCACAGACAAGTCACACATTTAACCAGAAACTGATAAGATTTGCACTTTCTCAATTTCTCACACATACAAATCACACATTCATCCTGATCAAAACATACTCTTCAAAATAAATTTCAAAAAGACATTTCCTGTATTTATGAATGAGTTTTATGTTCCAAATTAAGTATTTTTGAACACTTGCATAGAGGCATCTATTTAAGCAAACATATTTTGAAAATGTTGTACAAACTTTCAAGGTCAGAATTATCTCCCTGATCCCTCAACTCCCACTTACAGATGACATTCCTTTCCTTCATGAACAAATTGGAATATCAAACTTACATTTCAAGGAGAATATTTCAGAGTGTGAGTGCCTACAGTGTCTACATTTTAGCCTATTTCTAGCTCCTGCCTCCCTTCCTCCCTCCTTCTCCCTCTTCTTTCTTTCTTTTTTCTTTTCCTTTACAGATGGCCAGTGAATTTGGAAAAAATAATACATGTCCCCACTACAGCCACTCTTACATCTAAAACTTGACTTCTATCCAGTTTTCTTTGCTAAACCAGGATTGTTCATTATTTCGGATCCTCCCAATGTCAAGGTTGACAAATGGGCATGAAGTAAGAATTATTATTTCTTTAATTTGATGAAATTAGCCTTTAAAGTTAGTAGAACATTATATGGATCTAAGAGTTGATGTGCCTCAAAATATACAAAGAAGTCAGTAGGCGAATACAACATTAATAAACTCAAAAACAAACAAACCCTCAAATGAAACAAGACAAAGAAACAAACAAAAATAAATATCCAATAGGGAAATTTCTTAGAAGACAATGTTGCTCTGGGCCTTGAGAGATGGCTCAGTGGTTAAGAGTACTGGCTACTCTTGCACAGGACCTGGGCTTGGTTCCCAGCACCCACATGGAGGTTAATAACTGTCCATAACCCAAGTTCTAGGGGATCCAGTGCTCCCTACTGGCCTGCATAGGCATTGCACGACACAGTTGCGCTTAAATACATGCAGACAAAACATACACACACACACACACACACACACACACACACACACACACACACACACACACACACACACACACACACACACACACACACACACAAAGATCATGCTGCCTCCTGCTAACCTCACAGAACATATTTTGGTATGGGGAGCATGCTAATCTCTAGATGATGGTAGAGACTCAACTAAAACCTTAGTGGAACCTGTGGTGGGCATAAGATGCATTTATAAATGCATCAAAGCAGCCTTCTATCATTTTGGTGACCTGGAGAACCAATGAGGGCAGGGATGAATGAAAATGGCCCTCTATATCTAGACAGATATGCCCATTATAATCTTTATTATTAATATTATCCAGAGAAGTTTTATAATTTTTTGAGACAGGGTCTTATGTAGCCCAAGCTGGCCTTGAATTCACTATATAGCTGAGAATGACCTTGAACTCCTGATCCTCCTGCCCTTATCTCCTGAATGCTAGGATTACAGTTATTTGACACCACACCTTAGACAAGAAGTTTTAATCAATGTAATAAAATGAGCCTAAGCATGCGAAAATGCATTAATATGTTGTTAGCTTTGCAAGCAAATGTAGAATCATCCGAATTACATGAAACTACTAAATATACATGTGTGCATTTGAGTACACAGTTCACTATGTATGTCTAATTGGAAAATGTTTCTGGTAGGAGGATGGCAAAAGATAAATATCCTCTATTTTATATAGTCCTCAGTTTGCACATATTAGTGAAAAGATAAAGAGAAAACTCTAACTGAACTCAGAAGACTTTGGGCTCTAAGTAAAATAGCTCTCTACTTCTTTCTAGTTTGTAAATATATATAAATATTTTAACTACTCATTGTTATTACCAAACTTCATTTTTAAAAAGACAGGGTCATACTAGCTTTGCACTTGATAGCCTCCTGCCTCTGCTTTCCAGGGACACTGGGATCCTAGGCATGTACCACCATGCCTGGCTCAAATAGTATGTTCCTTGATCAAACTGTTTATTTTGCAGTAGAAATATAGATAGAAAGGCCTATGAGATAGCTCAGTGGATTTGGGTGCTTGCTGCCAAGCCTGATGACTTCACTTGTATCCTTGGGACCTACGTGATAGAAGGAGAGAATCAATTTCAGCAGGTTGTCCTCTGACCTCCACACTTATGCCATGGTATGTGAATGCATGTACATACACATACATACACAAAATAAATAAATAAATAAATAAATAAATAAATAAATAAATAAATGTTTTTAAAACATAAACAGAAAACTTAAGAATTACATGCTGGGAGGCTGGAGAGATGGTTCAATAATTAAGAGTGCTGGTTGTTCTTCTAGAGGAACCAAGTTCAATTCCCAGTGCTCACATGGTAGCTAACAACCATTCCTAACTCCAGTTCCAGGGGATCTGACTCCCTCTTCTGGCCTCCATAAGCATTGCATGATCTGGGTGCACTTACATACATACAGACAAAACATTCATACACATTAAAAAAAAATTAATGCCAGGTGTGGCATACTTTTAATCTTAGCACTCAGGAGGCAAAGGCAGGTGGATCTCTGTGAGTTTGAGGCCAACCTGGTCTACATTGTGAGTTCCAGGCCAGCTGGGGCTACAGGGAGACCCCGTCTCAAAAGAAAAAAAAGAATTATATAACTTCAACACAAAATTTAGCTTTTACTGCTTCTTCTTTGCCCTAGTCTCTCCACAGGCACATCCATAACTCAGGAAACTTGTAGTATTCAAGTGTGTTGGTTATTTTTCTGTTGCTGTGATAGAACATTATGACAAAAGCAACTTATGGAAGAGTTTATTTTGGCTTATGATTCCAGAGGGACAAGAGTCCATCATTGTGGGGAGGCATGGTAGCAAGTGGTAGGCATGGCAGCAGGATCAGGAAATTGAGGGCTCCTATCTTCAATCACAAACGTGAAGCACAGAGTGAAATGGAAGTAGGGTGAAGCTATGGATCCTCGAAGCTGGCCCCAGTGACATACTTCCTTCTCTTAAAGAGTCCATGATCTCCCCACAGCACCACCAACTGAGGACCAGGTGTTCAGATACTTGAGCCTAAAGGGGACATTTCTCATTCAAACCACCACACCAGGCAACCAGCATAGGTGACAATAAATGAAATAAAAATATCATAGCCACGAAAGTGACATTTTACTGAGCTATCAAAATGACTGAAGGTAATTTAAATAACATGAAAAAAATTTCAAAATACAATGGTTAAAAATATAATGAAACCAAATCATTTACACAGTACAATCTCAGCTGTGTTTTAAAATCAAAATATGCATGAGAGAAAAGAGGGACTTTAAATGCTAACAGTGATGAATCACATATTATCTACTTTATATTGTTTTCTTAGTTTCTCAATTAAGTTATGCTTACAACAAGCATATATTACTTTTACAAACAGTGGAGAGCAAATATTAAGAAATGTTAAGCAACTTTTAAAAACTAGACCCAAGTAAATGAAAACGGTCAAAACTGAGAGTGAAAATTCATGAGTGCAAAGTAGATGAAGGTTGAGGCGATTCTGTGCTGATGTGTGCAGAGTTCCGAGGAGAGTTTAAGACGTTTACTTTATTGTGAGTGCTTCTTCTGATTTATGGAGGCTAGTGAATTGAGACTGGAAGTTTTATTTTTCTAATACCCACATCAAGAACGCTCAGATTGTGCTGAGAAGTCCAAAAACTGCAGTCAATCATCCCTTCCCTACAGAGCGTTAATAATGGAGCTCTCCTACATTCCTGCTGAGCAGGCTCATCCTCATCATGTCAGCACATACAAGAATATAAAACGGCAGGCATCCGAGTTACTCATAGGGAGCTAAAGCTAAATTAAGAGGTGACAGGATGGAGGTGGCAGTGATGGCACGAATCCCAAGCACTGCCTTTCAAAGCATAAATACTAGACTGTGAATAGAGAATCAAAAGACGGGGTCTTTGGTGGAGGGAGTAAAGCAAGATTGCAGTGGTTTGTATGATCATCAACCTTTGGATCCTCTATATACCATTCTATAGACTCACCAGTCTCTTGAATACTCAGTGCACCATACTTAAAGCAGTCTCTCAGAAAGTAAGATTGATGGAGCTGGAGACATGACCCAGTGGCTGAGAGAGCTTGCTCTGAAATTACGACTGGATTTTGGATCCTAGCATTCACATAACAAGGCACCTCCTTAAATGCCTATAACCACAGTTTCGAGGGTGGTGGAGACAGAAGGATCTCTGTTGCCTTCCGGCCTGGCTAAGACGTGAGCCCTTACGGGTTCAGAGAGAGACCCTGCCTCAAAGGAACAAGTAGAGACTGATAGAGGAGGACACCTGACAGTCTTTTTTGGAGCTCCCCACTTGTGCACACAGGTGTAAGTACACACACACACAAGTAAATGAAAATAATTTTTTTTTTTTTTAAAAAAGGTAAGCTTGTGGGGCTGGGGAGATGGCTCAGTAGTTAAGAGCACTAGCTACTTTTGCAGAGGATCTGGGTTTAGTTCCTAGCACCCACATGGCAGCCAACAACCATTCTTAACTCCAAGTCTAGGGGATCCAACGCCCTCTTCTGGCCTCCATGGACATTGCCTGCATGTGGTGCACCTCCAAACATGCAGGCACATAAAATAAAAATAAAGGACGTTTTTAGAAAGGCAAGCTGGCCACCCTTGCTCCAGCTCCTTTCTCATCACCTCCACTACCATTCCTTCATTGTCTCAATTTCTAATGCTCAAGTTACCATATCCCAAATGCAACTAGTCAACGAATCTGAAAGAAGTGAACCGTGCACCATTTCATAAGCACACTTCCTGTTTAATTGCCACAGTCATGGTTTAGAATCCCACGACATCTTACATGGACTCCTAATACCATCTTTACACCAAATTCATTTGACATATCAATCAGTAAAACTGTTATTTTTTATTTTCTTTTTTAAGATTTTTTTAAACGATTTATTTTTATTTTATGTGTGTGAGCGTTTTGCCTGCATGTATGCATGTGCACCTGTGTCATGTAATTCCCGCTAGGCCAGGAGAGGGCACTGGATACCCTGGAACTGGAGTTAACAGATGGTTGTCAGCCTCCATGTGGTTGCTAGAAATTGAACTCAGGTATTCTGCAAGAGCAGCCAGTGTTTGTTTTTGTTTTTTGGGTTTTTTTTTTCGGCCTTTTTGAGACAGGGTCTCCCTGTAGCCCCAGCTGCCCTGGAACTCACTATGTAGACCAGGCTGGCCTTGAACTCACAGAGATGGAGCTTTCTCTTCCTTTTAGCCAAAATAGAATTTTCATATGACATGTGTCAAATTTTATTTGTGTAATTGTTCTGATGTCCACGGTGCACTAAGCTTCATGAGAAGAGGGTATATTGAATTTGTCATTCAGAAGTTCCTTGTGCTGCATATGTATTTTAAAGTTATGAACATACTTTTTCTATCTGGTAGTTAGTGGGCCCTGGGTATGTAATTATGAACTTGACTTTCCTCTCTGCTTCCTCCAGGGCCATGAAGCTCTTTTTGAAAGCATGTCTTTCTGGATATGGTGGTGCATGCCTGTAATTCCAGCACTTAGGAAGCTGAGAAAGGGGCATTGCTGTGAGTTGGAGGTCATTCTTGGCTGTATAGTAAACTTGAAGCTGTTCTAGATTACAGAGCAGAGTCTGTCTCAAAAACCAAATCAAAGGCATGTCTTAGGTAAAGAGAAATGGAATCTCTCTCTCTCTCTCTCTCTCTCTCTCTCTCCATATATAGATAGATATACATCCTGAAATACCTATTTTTCCTCAAATCACCAATCAGTGATGGAAATTCATTAATTCCTAATCTATCCAAGATACATTGAGGCTATTCCTTCTTTTCAAATGGCCTGTTTGCTGAGGCTTGCACTTATGAAGCATTTTCTACTTGGGCACAAGTCAACGCAGCTCTGTGCTCTGACAGATGGCAGTTCTTGAATGAGTCCAACTTTGAGATGACTGTGGCTTTCCCAGTACCACCATGCAGGATGCTCTGCTTGCTTTTCTGGATGCCGTTATTTTGTCACTAGGAATGTGGTCCTCAAGCTCTGTTCCACTCCACTGTTGCCAGTACTCCAAGATCCCACTATGGAGATGAACCTTCCTGCTCTTGCTCCAACCATGGCTGGAACTGAATGATTCCTGGGGGAGAATCTTGTTCTTACCATGTCCCTGGATGCTCAGCTCGTCCAAGCTGCCTTATTTCAAAAGAAAGTTTTATTTCATTCCCTATCAAAAAACTTAACTTCTAACCTTTCTTTCAGAGGCATAGCTAGGATCTTTATCTTTTCTCTAGGCAGAGAAAAGAAGGTGAGGGGGTCTAAGATATTACCCCCCAAAGACTCAGTATGATCCTTCAACTTTCAAACCTGTTACCATGCAGACCATAAAATATACTGACCTTATGAGAGTAGGGAATTTTGTTCCTCTAAGCCTTTACCATTTAGCTATTCACCTGGCTTTGGGCATCCAAGGTAAAGCAACACTGGGTATTTGGTTATGGATGTCTTCCACCCTTATACTCTTAGTTCCTAGAGGACAGACAAGAAGAAGTGTATATTTTGCCTAATATACTAATGAGAATACAAACTGTGGACAAAGCCTTCCTTCCAAGCTTGGTTGCACCCAATAGCCTAGGACCCTTACAGCTAAGCTGATTGTTATGGTCTGAAAGAAAGGAGGGGCAGGGAGAGTCAGCCCCACCTCCCAACCAACCAGTTGGATCTAGTTGCAGGAAGGAGAAGGGCTAAGGTTATATAAACCAAGGAAGCTGTGGGAAGCCTCTCTGGCCGTTTTGTACAGCTGTGAGGAAGATATAATATGTGTGTGGACGGAGACTTTCTAGTGCTGCTTTAGGTGGGGAACACTCCACTCTTGTAAGTAAACCCTCATCTATTGCTCTGCAAGTAGGCCCAATAAACTCACTGGTTTCCCAGACTGTAGCTTGGTGAATTCAGACCTTGGTTTGTCACAGGGACCAAAGGAGGAGGGGGTGGGATGTGTTTTGCACCTCCCAGAAGGAATTTTAGCTACAGCATCCAATCATGATGAGTTTTTTCAGCTTGGTGAGGGCCTTTTGTGATGACCATGAATTCAACTTAGTACTGGAGACTAGAGGAGTGGGTAGGCCTCTGCCAAACAGTGGGAAGGGGTAACTGGTAAAGTGGATGGATGCAGTTGTGTAGTGATTAAGTATTATGGCAAAGAATCTCAGGACAAAGATGTCGTTGAAGAGAACTTTAAATAGAAGATATGAACAAATAAAAAATTGGGTCATTAAAAATAGAATTTTGGTTTAGATTAAACAAAAAAATCAATTTGTGAAATATTTGAAAATGGTTGAATACTGAAACTGTAAAGATCATAGAAACACCTGAGAACAGATGGTAATGCTTCAAAAACAAAATAAAAATTTTAGTAAACAAAGAAAAATTTACAAATAAAAAGTTCATTAGCGTGGATGCTGTAGTTTGGATTTTGAATGTCTCCCAAAGGCCCATGTGGTAAAGGCTTGGTCCTCAGGCTGGGAGGAGTGGAGCCTTTAAGGGGTGATAACTAGTGGGAAGTCCTTAGGTCACTGGGAACATGCCCTGGGCCTTGCACTTTTGCTTCCTGGTCAAGAGGTTGGTGGTTTGGGTTCTGCAATGCACAAATCTTGGTGTACCACCTCACTGAACACACTGGAATATCCCAAACTGTGAGTCAAAAGAATCAGTGTTTTTTTCTTATAAGTTGATTATTTCATGCATTTCGTTATAATGTAAGAAAGCTAGGCTAATGTCTTAGTCTGTTTAGGCTTCTGTAACAAAATGTCATAAACAGGTAACTCGTAAGCAACATAAATTTGCATCCCATAGTTGTGGTGGTTGGAAAGTCCAAAAGCAGATGCTGGCAGATTTGGTGACAGTTCATTCTGGTTCACAGATTGTGCTTCTCTCTCTGTCCTCCCGAGGTGAAAGGGAATGTGGGTTCTATGAGTCTCGGAACGCTAGATAGGCTGACTAGACTCAGCAGATAGACTAGCACTGGGGAATGGCTGGGGGTACCGATACACAGTGGACAGTAACAGGGATGACAGAGTATCTGAACAGTTGAGGGAGGGGGAGGCTATGGGAGGGAGATATTTGGGATGCAAGTATAAAGATGAATAAGATTGTTTGGGATGTTCTGTATGAAATACACACACACAAAATCAACAAATAAAAAAATGAGTTATATTTGAAAAAAAAAGAATGGTGACTTCACTGATGAGGCCTCTGCTCTCATTAACTAATTACCCCTCGAAGGTCTTGATAACTAATATCACATTTTTTGTTTCTTTGTTTTTTGAGACAGGGTCTTGCATAGCCTAGAATGGCTTCAACTTTTCTGTGTAGCCAGGGCTAGCCTCATATTCTTGGTTGTGGGAGACAAGCTTGAGCCTAGGGTGAAAGTCATAATGACAGCCATACAGCAGGCCCGAGGCAATGGCCTGACTGCTAGAGCCACAAGGAATGCTTTGTGACATTTGCTCCCATTGGCAGATCATGAGACTGATGCCTAGCACTTGCCACTCTCTAATCACCACCCTTGGAATTCCAAATTGCAACTCTTAGATATTGCAACAATCAGGGTCATGTGGTTTCCAGGAGTCCAGGGTCTGTAATCTGAAACCCATTATGCTAATGAGGCATCTGGCCCACTATACTGTGATAGGACGCTAAGCCTGTTATGCTAACAAGGTATCCTACTCGCTGTGCTATGATTGGACCACTACCCCTATATAAACTTGTGCCTTCCTGCAATAAAGTAGATCTGTGTCACTGAACCTAGTCTCCTGTGTCTGAGTGTGGCTCTGCTGACACAGTGTCCTCACTAGCCCTAGGTCCAGGACCAGGCAGAAGCAGCAATGATCAGAGGCAGCACAGGGTGAGCAGAAGAGCGGCCTCAGCGCTGGGCAGGCAGAAGAGCGGCCTAGCCCAGGGCAAGTGGAGGAGCAGCCGCAGGCAGTGGCCGCACTTGGTGAACTTTCTGCCTGAGCCTTTTGAGTGCTGGGACTATAGATGTGCCTTGCTATACCTGGCTCCTACATCATCCTGAATATTAGAATTTCAGCATATGAACTTTAGAGAGACTCAAATGTTCAGACCAAAGCACAGCTTCAGTGTGAAACCAAGGCTAAGAAAGGCAAATCCTTGAAGGATTCTCTTTAAAACAATAGGTTCACTTTTCAATATTTCTTTTTAACAAAAAATTTAATTGAATTTTTGGTATTTTCATACAATATAGTTTGATAGTACTTAGATCCCCTCTCCCCTCTACACCATCCTCCACCCAAGTTAATGTATCCTCTCATATATATGACATAGCCTGTAGAGTCTGATTTGTGTCTCCAAATGCCCCTCAGTGTGGGTCCATCCATTGGGTATACTGAGTCCCATCCCTGTAAGACTCTCTTTCCTTTCCTATCAGTAAATAATTGCCAAAAGTTCCTTAGGTTGAGTTGAGTCTTCTTACCCACTTCCCCATGTCTATGCTGGGATTTGAGCTTGCATAGGACAGAGTTCCAGAACTGGTCAAATGCAGATATTAAGTGTCTGTGAGATGCTTAACTTTAAGTGACACATCTTCAATGCAACATTCACACTTAGGACAAACACATCTCTTAACTCTCATCAGAGAAGTTTCCTTATGCAGCAGATAGTGATTAATACAGAGACCCACAGTTGACCAATGTGCAGAGAACAAGAGGCCACAGGACGTTTATCTTTGAAGAGGACACCTATTTCAACCTTTCTTAAAGGCACACACATACAGACTTATGGTCCAATGAGAGTTACATAACATAGTAAGTTACTGATGCCAAACTGGTAGCTGATTGGTCCAGGACTAGGTACTCATTCATTCAAGTCCCCTCTCTAGACCAGCTGTTCTTTTTGTTAAGACAGGGGTCCCCCAGCTGGCCTGGAACTCACTATGCAGACCAGGCTGGCCTTGTTCTCTCAAAGATCTGCCTGTCTTTCCCTCCTGAGTGCTGTAATTAAAGGTGTATATCACCATGCTCAGCTAGACCAGGCATTCTTAACTGAAGACAGTTTTGTTCTCCAGTGGACAGTTGGCAATGTTTGGAGATTTTTAGTATAACCACTGCCACCAGGAGATAGAATCAGGAATGCTACTGAATGTCTTACCATCTTACCGCACACAGGTTGTTTTCCCAAAACAAAGAATTAGCCTGTTCGAAACATCAATAGTGCAGAGGTTGATAAACATGACCTTTATTAACCTCTGGTGAGAGCCTTGCACATATTGTTTATTACTTGGGTGTCTAGAGTTCAGAACTGGGTGAAAAATGTTGTCTTGGGAGGCAACGAAGACTGGGATGGGCAAACTTTAAATTTTACTTATTCTTTAATTTAGGCCGAAGACATTACTTAGAAGTCACAAAAACACTACAGTGAGCCAGGTTCTAATTCAGAAAGATTATTTGGTGAAGAGAGTTTGATGGCTGTTTATTTTTCCTAGCTATTAACTGTTAAGGTTCAGATAGCCCCACCCCCTCATCAACAGGGCCTCAGGACCTCACAAGGACCTCACAAGCTCCTGAGAAAAGGGAACCCAGCTGATAAGCACCCTGGTCTTTGAAGTCAAGAGAAGCAGACTTTTCTCCACTGTTTGGCCAACACAGCAGGCTTCCCCTTTGATCTCTAAAGAGGGAAGGTTTTAACAGTCCTGTTCCCGCCCCCCAACTTTAAAAAAAAAATCTTCCTGCTGCCTTCTGCATCCTCCCAGAAGCCTCCCCCTTAAAAAGACCCCAGCTCACAACCCAGGGCAGACATTTCCCCTGCCTGGAAGGGAATCTAATCTGTCTTATGTGTTCCTTTGCTAATAAACACTATTCCGATGGAATTTTTTTCTGTGTCCTGGTCCTTTCTCTGGATCAACTGGATTCATCCATATAGACTACTTTCACAAAAACACTACAGTGAGCCAGGTTATAATTCAGAAAGATTATTTGGTGAAAAGAGTTTGATGGCTGTTTATTTTTCCTAGCTATTAACAGCTTATCCTATATGCCTTTCTCCATATTTCTGAATATAAAAGATTGTTGAAATGTTAACAGTATTTACTGTCATCAGAATGAATGTCTCACTTAATCCAGCATCCTACAGTACAGAACCAGTTATTTCAGTTATGAAGACTTTCATACACGCCTCTGCAGATGGTAGATAAAGAAGAAAAGATTCAAGTTAATTTAAGGTGATTTTTTTTACCGCACCAATGACATTACATGAGAAAATATCACCAGGAATGTATGGGAGTATTTTTAACGGGAGGTGGGCAAATGCTGTTCTTCATATTAGTTTCAGAAATACCAGTAACAACTATCAGGATATCCTCTTGTGAGGATGTGATAATGGAACAAGGTTCTAGAGTGTTCCCACAGAAAGGCAGCAAAGCAAAATAAAAGTTAGTGAAAACATGTAAGATTATTTGCAAATTGATTTTTTTTTAAAGGACAAAAAGAAAGGGAGCATATATAAGCACGTTCATTTTTAGAGATGTTTTAAATATTTTGTGTATGAGATTTTAAGTGTGATTATATATATGTGTGTATATATATATTATAGGAAGGGATAAGAGACATAGTGTACATGCAATGAACACACAAATCAACCCTGCAGTATGAAGTTAGAATGGAGCTTAATTCTGCAGAAAAGACATTCAGTTCAGTGAATTATAACTAGACTTGCTTGCCTGAAAGTAGAAAGGACTTTATGGCAGAGCCTGCTCAAGAACTTTGAATCTAGACATTGTTGTGCCACACACTCCTGTAACAGCTTGTCATGACAATCAAGTCACTGTCACTGTCCAGAGTGCCAGTTTAATGGATTGTTCAGTTTAGCCAGAACCAATGGAAGGAACAGAGAGCCTCTGATACAAGAAAGCACTGAAATGCTTAGAGGAAAGCTCAGCAGTACCCAAAGTACCCAGGAGTGATGTCAGGCGGCAGATACATTTCTGGAAAACATTAAGCATCGGAAAAGGGTTATGGATCACGTTGGGGACACTGCTTATTTTCATAAATTTTGTTTCTGTTTAATTTGATACCACAGAGCTAGGTGTGATAGCATATGCACCTGAAAGACAGAGGCAGGAGGATCAGGAGTTTGAGGCTTCCTGGGCCAAATGAAAACCTGTCTCATTCCCCTCCCCCAAATTAACATCACAGGAGGGGACCAAAAGAGGTATTGTACTAGTTGCATTTCTTTTGCTATGATAAAGCACTGTGACCAAGGGAACTTGCAAAGAGTTTATTTGAGTTTAAGATCCCAGAGGAATACAGTAACTGGAGATCTGACAAGTCTTAAAAACCCTCAAAGCCCAGTCCCAGTGACCTGCTTCCCCCAACAAGGCCACACCTTCTAAGACCTCCCAAAACAGCACCACTATCTGGAGACAAAATGCCCAAATACTTGGGGCCTACGGAGGACATTCTCATTCAAATCACCACAGGTATCCAAAGATTGCTGAAGAAAAAGTAGAAGAAAATGAGATCTGAATATTGCATCCCATTCCAGTGAGTTTGGGAAGGGTCAAACAAATTTTCCTAATGGCACGCAGTTGAGTTATATGTAGAACTTTCACAGTGCACAGTCATACAAATAGGGCTCAGAGCTGCAGCAGATGTGTTACTATACTTAATAGTGACTGTTAAGAACAAAGGTCAGTGAGCACAGGTCAAAGAAATCTGTCACTTCTCCATGATTCTTAACCTTAGAGATTGCTCTCAACAGACTGAAGAGAAATAATTCTTATTAAATGGACATGGGCTTTTTATTTTTTTGAGGCAGGATCTTACTATGTAGCCCTGGCTGGCCTGGAACTTGTTATGTATACCAGGCTGGCCTTGAACTCACAGAGATTTACCAGCCTTTGCTTCCTGAGTGCTGGGATTAAAGGTGTGCACCAGCAAACCTCGCCAAGGATGGCATTTTATAAAGTAAACAGGAGGTTTTGGGTTTTGTTTGTTTGTTTGTTTGTTTGTTTGTTTTAAAGATTTGAATAGACATTTTAAATTTTTTATTTATTATTTTTATTTTATGCGTATGTGTATATTGCCTGCATGTAGGTAAGTGCACCCCTGTCGTGCAATGCCTGAGGAAGTCAGAAGAGGCCATCGGATCCCCTGGGACTGGAGTTACGGACAGTTGTTAGCTGACATGTGGGTGCTGGAATTTGAACCCAGGTCTTCTGCAAGAACAACCAGTGTTCCTAACCACTGAGACATGTCTCTAGCTCCCAAGTTTTTTTTTAAACATCTGGAAAATAAACCAGATTTGATGTCAGATGCTTGTAATCCCAGTACTCAAGAGGTTGAAGCAAGAGGATTGCTGCAAATTGGAGGCCAGTTTGAGCTACATTGTGAGACTCTTTCCAAAACAAAAAGAAATAAAATAAAACTGAAACATAAGGCAGTTGCCTTCATAATGAAGTTTTCTTTATAAAGAGTTTTGCTGTGTCCTAGGTCACCAGGTTTTTTTTTTTCCTTCAGATTGAAACTTTATGAATATTATGCAAGTTTTTACCACTGAACTCCAGCCCAATCATCAGTCTTTTGATCAGTCACAGAAAAAGTATTACTGGCTACTCCATCATCAAAAAGTACCACAAAATATGCTAGCCCTCTTTAGGGAAAATATGATCATAATGCTTTGCTATTTGGATACAAGGATAGAGCTTCATGTGGCCTTGATTTAGAACAACTTGTAAACAGTCTGCATTGCAATACTTCAGTGATATATTGCGCTTGTCCTTGAGAATTAGTAGGAATATGAGGGCTTTAAATTTGTACTTTCCCCCTCTCATGTACTTTTGGGGTATATAGAGCATGTTAAAAGTTGCTGAATGGCTAGGACAATGTCTGCTGAGACATGTCAGGTCTTTTCAATCACTAGAACAGAAAAAGACCAAATGCCTTCTGAATAGGACAGATATCATAATGTTTCTAGAAGGTTCTATGTTAAGTTGTTGGGGGAAAATCACAAAACTAGGCTGCCTCGAAGGTCTTGTTTACTCTGTCATATTCGGGTCTCTAAGGCCCCTCTAAGGCACACAGAGTCAAATGCTGCTTTATTTCCAAGTAGGTATTAAAAGATACATGTGAAGAAATATGTAAAATCATGACTCTTAAACAAAAGTAAGAATTAATGTGTTAAAGATTGTATGTCACTCATTATGAGGAAACTAGCGAGGTGTTACAACCTACTTAGAGGAAAATCCCAAGAACAGGATACATTTAGAGATCTGGACCATTAAAATGGATGTGTGGATCCATAGTGGATTTGGGGGCTGCTTGTCCATTTTCACAGAAGTCATTTGCATTTGTACAGACAAGACTTATTTAGCATTGCCATCACAATTTGCAGGAGAGCTTCACTGAATCAGAATCAGACAGCCCAGCTGTGCCCTAGAATGACAACACATAATTTTCCATTTAACCACTATTTTTCCCTGATAGTCTCTCTACTTTTGATTTTTAAAAAAAGTGTCTCAAAGATTCTTCATCATAAAATCTGGAGAGGTAATTTGCATAGGTGCAGCAAGAATGTTAATTTACCATCTGGGCCTTCAAGTTTGGTTTGCTGGAAGTTTCCTTCGGGAATCTCAGCATGGACTTTTTTTTTTAATTAGTGTATATTCACTTTACATAGTAATGAGCTTCATAAGGACATTTTCACAAATGATTGTACTGTTTAATTTAAACTGTGAACTTGATACAACCTAGGATCATGGGGGAAGAAAGTCTTAATGGGGTATTATCTGGATCAGGTTGGCCTGTGGGCTTGTCTTTGGGGGACTGTCTTGACTGCTAATTGATGTAAGAAGACCAACATTGTGGGCAGCACCATTCCCTAGGCAGGGGACTTGAACAGTATGAGACAGAAGAAAGCTATCTGAGAGAAAGGTCTGTATGGCTTTATTCCCCTTTGCTCTTAACTGTGGATGTGCTATGACTAGCTGCTTGATTTCCTGCCTTTGTTTCCTCCTGGACTATAACCTGAATATAATCCTTCCTTTCTCTAAACTGCTTTTCGTCAGGGTATTTTATCACAGCAACAGAAAGGAAGCAAGGACAAGAACATAATGTGCTTTGAACATGTTCTCTGCTAACCAGCCCCATTCGTCGTCTTTGCCCCTCTGGACAGTTCTGCTTTTTTTGTGTCATATACACAGATAAGACTTTTGGTGGGAATGTAAACTAGTCCAGTTACTATGGAAATCATCATGGAGAGTCTTCAAAAAACTAAAAATAGATCTACCATATGATCCAGCTTATGGGTATTTACCTCAAGGACTTTAAAGAAACATATCACAGAAATATTTGCACAGAGATGTTTATTGCAGTACTGTTCACAATAGTTATGGAACCAACCTAGGTTGTTAGCTTGGATTTCTAAATGCCTCATTAATTTGTTGTCCTGATGCTAGAGGCCAAGGCCAAGAAATGTTCTCTTTAGGATCCTCCTGATGTAGCTTCCCCAGTCCTGGGATTTTAAGTGTACCACCACGCCTGGCTTAGATTAGCCGCATTTTGTGGGGAAAGTCATTGTACAAAATGAACAGTTCGTGCTCCATAGTTTGGGGCAGACAGTTAAAAGCAATTACATTTAAAATAGTCATAACACCTAGTGGCTGATCATATTGAAGTAACATTCTTAAATATTCCATATTGATTTGATTATGCAAGACCTTGGTTGTATAACCATTTTCTGTAATTATGTCTACTGAAAATGAGGACAATTTTTCTTATTAAAACTAAGAAAATAGCTAGGCGTGGTGGTGCATGTCTTTGATCTCAGCACTTGGGAGTCAGAACCAGGCAGATCTTTGTGAGTTTGAGATCAGCCTGGTCTACATAGCAAGTTCCAGATCAGCCAGGGCTACATAATGAGACCGTGTTTAAAACAAAACAAAACTACAAAATAACCATATTGTCATTAAGATAAGAATTGTTTCATTTAAAAGATTTATTTATTTATATCTTATATGTATGAGTGCCTTGGCTACATGTATAAAAGTGTACTACATGTGTGTAGTGCTCATAGAGACCAGAACATGTCAGATCCCCTGGAAATGGAGTCACAACGGATTGTGAGCTACCATGTGGGCGCTCTTAACCACTGAGCCATTTCTCCAGCTCTAACATAAGAACTGTTAATGAGAGTTTCTGAATCTTGTTAAGATCAGTGAGGGAGAATAAGATGAAAATGGAAAAGTCCATTTCTGCTTACAAAAGCAAAATCTACTAACTCCTATGACTTTATGCTGAAGAACAGCTCAGTGGTTGGGAGTATGCCTAGGGAGCATACACAAGGGCTTGGATTCAACTTCAGGACCAATGGGGGGCAGTATTTAAATAGTTAATCATTACAGAAAACTTAATTAAAAAGAGAAAAGCTGCTGGGCGTGGTGGTGCATGCCTTTAGTCTCAGCACTCCAGAGGCAGAGGCAGGCAGATCACTGTGAGTTCAAGGCCAGCCTGGTCTACATAGTAAGTTCAGGTCAGCTGAGACTACAGGGAGTTTTTAAAAAAAAAAAAAAAAAAAAAAAAAAAAAAAAAAAAAGAACAAAAAGCTTTACCCAGACAAGGCATCAAAATACCCAAAAGATTTTAAACAAACAGCTACAATAATCTCTCATTAATTATTTCAGTCTTGTGTGATTCTTTTTTTTTTTTTTTTTTCTGCTGGATTTTGGGTTAGAAATGTCATGAGTCCATTTGCTTCTTGGCTAAGAATAACTCAGAACATCCTGACTCAGTCCACTGGGACTGTCCTAAAGTGACTTATGCAATGATATCTGAAGCTTGTACCTGATACATTGATTAAAGTACCAATATTTTAAAGACCTTTTACATAGCCCTGAGACTGTCCTTTGCTGAAGAGAAGATGCAGAGCTGGTGGTTGACTGCAGAGACTTTAGGGCAGTAATAAATGTAATAAAGGAAAACAGAGATGACAGAGACACTAAGTGGCTTTTGTTAATTCCTGATAATTTTTTAAAGAAAAATCTGATGACAGGTCATTATAAAAATCACCAATAAGGAATTTATTCACAGCATGCTAAAACAAAGCTGATCATTAACTCCTGAAAGTTTAGATAACTTGTCTCCACATTTAATAACTATGACTATTTGAAAGAAGACAGTGAATATTACAGATGATTTATAAAAGTGAACAAGCAATTTTTACAGAGGAAAAATCTGGAGATAAAACATAATTATTGGGTCATAATATATATTAAAAATACATCAATGTACATATATTAAAAATGTATCAAAATGGAGAGTTCCCTGAACATTTGCGTAAAATTTAATTTAATTAAAAATTTTTTGCATGGGCTGGAGAGACGGCTCAGCAGTTAAGAGCACTGACTGCTCTTGCAGTGGACCTGGGTTCACTTCCCAGCACCCACACGGTGGCTAACAACTCTTTATTTCTCCAGTTCCATGGGATCTGACACTCTCTTCTGACCTACGTGAGTATTGTACAATGATGTACTTACATACAGTACACTTATACACGTACACAATACACTCATACACAGGATCTCATGTAGCTTAGGTTGGGTGTTTATTTTGCTAGATGTTTTTCACTTAATCTTCAAGAGTTTCATACGATGCATTTTGATCATATTCAACCCTCTCTCCTATGTCCTCTCAGGTCTGTATTCACCTTTCTACTCCCAACCCTTTGTCTTCTTATTTTTAAAGCCTATTGGGTCTAATTTGTATTTCCCAAGTACTCTTGGGTGTGCGTACATCCCTGGATCTGGGTCAACAAATCAGAGGTCATATTCTCGAAGAATATGGACCTTTCCTCTCCCAGCAGCTATTAATTGCCATCAGCTCCTCAGCTTCAGGTGAGACTTTGTACCTACCTTCCCTTGCCATAGGTTTTGTCTGACTTGAGCTTTTGCAGGTCTGGTGCATGCCGTCTCAACTTCTGTGAGCTGATATGTGCACTTGCCCTGTCGTGTTCAGAAAACACTCTTTTATTGTATTCATTCACTGCCTCTGCTTCTTAAAAGCTTTCTACTCCGTCTTCTGTGACTATCTTAGCCTTGGGGGAATGGGTGTGATATAGATGTCTCATTTAGGGCTAAGTCTCTGTATTAAGCACCATCTGCTGTAAAATGAAGCTTCTCTGATGAGGGTTGAGAGATGCACTAACCTATGGGTATAATGGTAAGCCATTAGAAGTCAGTTTAATATTATGTCTATTTAGCAGAATAACAGTAGTAGAATCTCCTCTAGGGTCTGTGACCTATCTAACCACCGGTTCTTAGTCCCAATAATACTGCCTAGTATGGGATCCATGTTGTGTAGTGGGCCTTAAAAACAATAAGAAAATGTTTGGTTACTGTCATAAATTTGTGCCACTACTGCACCAATGGACATAGCTTGTCAGGCCAGTCATAATTCTAATTTTTAGGGTTTACCACTGGGTAAGATCGATGATTTTTTCTTCTGATACTGTTAATAACACCTTCCAGCATTATAAAAACAAGCCAGTGAAGATGAAGGTTCAAGGGCAGTACCAGCTTGATTTCTTCATGTTCTATGACTCACACATGAAGTGTCTTCAGCAACAGAATCTTACTGTCAAGTTCTGGAGGGTAACCAAGAAATGTTTAGGGAGGGATTATGGGACCTCCCTGGCTAAAAGAGGTAACCCATTCTCAGCATTTGGCTTCTTATTTGCTATCTTGTGGTGTCTGGGAGAGGTCTTGTCTCTGTTACAGGTAACTCCCATTTAAACTCCTTTAAATTTTTTTTTTTTAATGAACTTGTTTAATTTTATTTTCTGTGTATGAGTGTTTTGCCTGCATGTATGTAAGTACATCCATGCCATGCATTGCCTGTAGAGGCCAGAAGAAGGTATCAAAGCCCCTGGAACTGGAGTTGCAGATGAATGTGAGCTGCCTTGTGGGTGCTGGGAACTGAATGTGGGTCCTCTGCAAAATCAGCCAGTGCTCTTAACCACTGAGCCATCTCTCTAGCCCCTCCAGCCCCTAGGAAGCTGTACAGTAGTAGGTTTCCATATGACTTTTCCAGAAGGCCTTTGTGTTAGTTATTCCTCCTTTTAGTCTCTCCTCCACCCTGCCCTCCCATTCTCAACCCCACTTAATACCCACTTTTCCATTATTTCCCTTTCCCCCTTTATATCACTGCATTCTATCTCCCCTCCCTTGAAAGTCCCCTCCTCCATGGTCCCTTACAATTTTCCTGACTTCTATGGGTTTTTTTCAAATGAGACAAACATATCAAAAGATTCAAGGCTAGCATCCACATATGAGAGAAAACACGTGACAGTTGTCTTTTTGTGTCTGGGTTAGCTCACTCAAGATGATTGTTTCTAGCACGAATTTCATAATATTTTCAAATTTGCCATGTAGCCAAAGGTGACCTTGAACTCTTTATCTTCCTGCCTCTGCCTCTTTGTGTTGGGTTATGGGCTTATTTACTTATTTTTATTTTATGTGTGTAAGCGTTTTGCCTGCTTATATGTAAGTACACCATGTGTGTGCAATGCCCACAGAGGCCAAAAGAAGGGATCAGATCCCCCAGAACTGGAGTTATGGATGATTGTTAGCTGCTGTGGGTGCTGGGAACTGAACCTAGGCTCCTCTGCAGGAGCAACCCGTGCTCTTAATAGCTGAGCCATCTTTCCAGCCCCATGGGCTACTTTTATTTTTTTTAGGATTTGTTTTTATTATTTTAAAGTATGTGTGTGTACATATGTGTTAAACTCTGGTCCTCTGCAAGAGCAGTATGAGCTCTTAACCACTGAGTCATCTCTCCAGCCTCAGATAGCAGGTTTTTTAGCATTTGTATTTTAATAAAATCCTATAGATAAGTCTGTTGTTCAACCTCACATGAAAACTACTGGCCTACAATTTTGTATTCAAATTAAGGAATAAGGTTCCAGCAAATCAACAAAATGATAATCAAAATTACTGCTGATAATGTTACACTGTAGTTACCCAAGATCTGGCAGAGCATTATCAAGACAATAAATGGAAACACTAACAAATATTCAGGAACTACCCAGAAACATTCAATTTTTAAACACTTTATTTATTTATTTTTAATTAATTAATTAATTTATTATTTGTTTATGTGTGTGAGCATAGATGTTCCATGGTGCTCCAGCGGCGGTCAGATGGGAACTCTCTAGGAGTCAATTTTTTCCTGACATTTTGTAGGATCTGGGCATGGAACTCAGGTGTCAGGTCTGTGCACAAATGCCTCTATCTGCTGAGCCATCTTGTCAGTCCACGTTTAATTTCTAAACTATTTATACCAATAATATTTTACCTATACAAGTTTAATGTAGGGAAGACTGAGCATGTTTTTTTCTGATTTAACAAACAAAATTCTTCTCATGAAACTCAGCAATAGTGCTATAATAAATAAAACCTAATTGTTTCTAGCATATCATTTGAATAACATAAAGCAAAAAATAACTGGATTTTCTAGAGACTCTTGTAATCTCAGTGACAATTTTAGGGAAGCAAAAATCAAGAGTTGTCAGAGTGGGGAGAAGTGTGATGAAATGTCTTCTTGATGTGATATGACTTTTGCAGTCATGAACACACAGTAGCTTTGCCCACCTGCATAAGACCTGAACAGACACAGACACAGACAGACAGACACACACACATACATACATACATGTAAAAAGACTCATGAATATGATCACAATGCATTGTGTAAGATGCCTGAAATTGTCAAAACCCTAAAAAATTAATTAAATATTGTCAGAATTATGATTTAATTTAATTACAAATTTACTTTTTCTTGACAACTTCAAACTTTAGGAGTAATGTTAGCCTCATTGATCAGTAGACTTGTTTATAAAAGCATATCCAAGTAGAATATTATTATAATTGTACTCAACAATACACCAAAGAAACCACTATTTTGTTAAGTTACAAATATTTACCTAGACTCATTTTCCAAAGACCCACCTAAATTTGTGAACATGAACTATTAAAATATCAAGCTAGTTTCTGTAGGAATATATGTATGCATCTCTTTAATGTAGCACATTTAAAGTATTAGAAGTTCAACTTTTTATTTCCTGAGAGATTTCAGAAATTACTACTTTTTAGAAGTGCCTATTTATTTCTGTCAGATAATCAGAAAAGAGTTCCTCTAACATCAGACTTTAAATCTAATTTATTGATACTCTGGAGGCAGGAAAAATTCACATGCACAGTAGAGGCTTTTTCTAAGCTAAAGATACATAGAAATGAAGAGACAGATAAAGAGAGTTAGTAGCTTTAATTTAAAGTGTCAGTTATGTAGCCCAATGGGCAGATTGCTGGCCTAGCATGCCCAAAGCCCTGGGTTTTATCCTGAGAGCCACATAAAACTGGGTGTGGTTGTGCTTACCTGTAATCCTAGCACTTGGGAGGTGGAAGCAAGAGGATCAGAAATTCAAGATCTTCCTGAATACATAGTGAGTTAGAGGCTAGCCTGGGCTACATTAGATAGTGTCAAAAAAAAGCAATAAGTATGGACTGGAGAGATGGCTCAGTGGTTAAGGGCAGTCACTGTTCTTGCAGAGGACCTAGGTTTGAGTCCCAGCACCCACATGGTGGCTAACAACTGCCATAACTCCAGTTCCAGGGAATCTGACTCCCTCTTCTGATCTCCATGGGTATTATACAACATGGGTGCATATATAGGAGACCATGTCTCAAAAAATAGATAAATAAATAAGTAAATAAAATAAAACTGTAGTTATGGATTAATGGTAAATACATTAGCCCTCTCCCCACTTACCAATCCCTGTAAGAAAGATCTATTTTTCCAAGTCAACATAGATTTTTTTTCTTTTTAAAAAATTTAAATTTTTTTTGTGTGTGTGTGAGTATATTGCCTGCATGTATGTAAGTGTACCCATGTTGTACAAGGCCCCGAGTTCAGATGAGGGCATTAGATTCTCCTGGAACTGGAGTTAAGAACAGTTGTTAACTGCCATGTGGGTGCTGGGAATCAAACCCAGGTCCTCTACAAGAGCAGTCAGTGTTCTTAATCACTGAGCCATGTCTCCAGCCCAACATAGATTTCTTGATAGATTTAGCTTAAACAGACAAGCAAAAAGTAATAATATTCAAGATATATTTGTTTTCTCTCACAATGGAGATTGTATCTCTATCATTAACCCACTTACAGAGATCCCCAAGTGGTAGGAAAAATACCAAAAATGTGTTGTGTAAATGGAGTGTTGCTTCTGGGAGGTGGTCCTGAGGGGAGTGTTTTCCTTGCTGTCACCTGCAGTTTACAGTTGTAAAAAGCTCCTGTATAATCAGATAAGAAGTGTGGGCTGCCAACAATGCCTAGTCTCTCCAAAGCTCAACATTTTCCTACTTAAGGTTATCATTAAAGCTGACAAGTTGATTCCATTCCCTGTGATTCCAAGCCTATCTGTAAGGCGGTGAGCCCCATGTCACCACCCACCCCCTCTACTTAATACCCACCAGTGGGTTCTATACAATGAAATAAAAAAGGAAATCAACCTCCCATGTTTCTGAAATGCCAATGAAAAGCTAAAGATGATTTAAAATTTTTATTTTTTGCCTTTTTGAGACAGGGTCTCCCTGTAACCCCAGCTGGCCTGGAACTCACTGTGTAGAGCATGCTGGCCTTGACTTCATAGATCTGCCTGCCTCTGCCTCTTGAATGCTGGGATTCAAGGGTATGCGGCTATATCCTGCCAATTTAAAATCTTAACTTCAGTCTCCAACTTAAAAAGAAAATACAGGCTGATTTCAGGAAAAATAACAGGTTCTTTTCTTTTCCTTCTTTCCCTCCCTCCC
>NW_008341813.1:703474-706239 GCF_000622305.1 Nannospalax galili | reverse complement strand
CTCTCTCTCTCTCTCTCTCTCTCTCTCTCTCTCTCTCTTTCTCTCTAGCTCAAGAACAATTTTATTAACGTTTAAAAGAAAAACCCTTAGGGCAGGCAAGCTGTAAATCTCAGAAGCTGCCCTGAAGGAGGAGAACAGAGAAGGAAAAATTCCACGCCACTTAAGCCTGCATGGAGGTCAGGCACATGGCGAGCAAGCAGCCACACAATGCTGAGGGGCTTCAGAGAAAGAGCAAAGAAGCCCAAAGTCCCAGAAAAAGCATACTTTGGTTCTAGTCCACTGGAAAGGAAGAGACAGAAAAAAGAAAAAGGAAAAGTTGCTCCTTTCTTGACAGAATGTGTAAATTGCAGGAGAGCCATAGGCTTCCTTAAAGGAAGCCAGAAGGACATAAATTCCTCAAGGAGGCCAAATGGCCCAAATTGGAGGCTTGGTCTTTGATCAAGCCTTATCAAGGATCACTTCCTTGGCTGACAGAGACTGTTTACAGAGTCACTCCTACTGTGCTACCTGCTCATCCTGAGGAAATAAACTCAAGAAGACCCTCAGTTACCCCAAAGGCACTGGCACCTAGCAAATTCCTGCAGTTGCTTTCAGCAGAGTTCCTATTTAAGTCCAGATTGCTCTGCCTTTCTTTGCTGATGCTCAGTTCCCAGGGCAGCACCAGCCCAACCTTTGTTATGTTCTCCTGAATGAAAGGAATATATTCCTTGCCTGTTGTAGGTTTGGCTCTGGTTCTTATTTCTTAACTTTAAACTCCTTCCTTTTTTTGCTCCCCTAAATCTAACATTTCTGAGGTTTAGAAATGAACCTCATGGCCCTCAGCATGTAGGGACTGCATTGAGGGAGTGTAAGTTCTGGGAAGGAAAATATACTATCTCATTAAAGGAAAAATGATTCTGCCTTTAAGGTGAGCCTGCCTTTATAAGGGTGTTCCCTCTTTCCCGAAGGTAGTCCCTTGGTTAGGTGATTGACTATTCCCCAACTCGAATGTTAGGTCTCCACCCAGGTCAGAGATCCTATTCTCTTGACAAGGAGTTTTTCCCTTAGTGGGCCTTTATTGTTATCCTAACAGTCCCCCTTCTGATATGGTAACCCTAAAGTCATTTAGGAACCAGATCGGGTATCAGAGCCCTAAATACTTCTGACATCTCTGGCCTCTGGCCTCTGGCTGCCAAGAGACCCAAAAACACTTCTGGATTTTAGATAAGAAAGAAACTGGTCACTTTTCTTTGGGGTCTTTTTTGCCCTAAACTGTCTAGCCAATTTCTACCTCCTGTTTATGGAATTGGAGCAGTGACTCATCTGACATCTTAAAGGTGAATGAGGTGTTTGGTGCGGCATTCGGTGTGCTCTTCCAGTGGGCCTATCTAAAAGACCCCAAAAGTGCATTGGTAGTTTCATAGCAGCTTAACATAGGGAGAAAAGGAAGTCCTTGACTGGTGCCTGGAAAGAGAAGTGGGGGGAAGTAAAGGCAAGAGTTATTAGCATTATAAGCCTTCGGCAGAGAATCAAGAAAACTCAAAACTGGATATCAGAATCAAAGTCCACTAGAATCTCTTGATGGACTCACAAGAGTATTCATCCATTGGGTTCCTCCTCATTTTTTCTTTTTCTGTGAAGCTTATATGTAAAAAGTCTCTTTGATTAAAAGTCATGGTTAATTACTCAATCTCATTTTCTTAATGGTTAATAAAGAAAAATAGAAATCATCACATAACTACATAGTAATACACTGTTAATAAGGACAGAACAAGAAAACGAAGGCACTGTATCATTTCCATGTCTAGAATAGCACTCAGAAAAGGTTGAGATGCTTCTTCTGAGAGTTGCAAAATGAAATTTCATTGTGCCTTGTGACGCTAAAAAGTATGACATGACACTAAAATGCTCCTCCTGCCTTGGACACAACGGAGTCCCCAAAGGAAACAAAACAAAACAGGCTACAAATCCTCTTCCTTCAGTGAGAGGTGCTAAGCCGTCTGCTCAGAACTAGCAAAGTTTGGGCAGCCTTTGAGCATCACCCATCTCAACCCCTCAAGGTTTGAGATTGGAGGACTTAAAGAGAGATACTGGGGAAGATGGCTGAGGCAAAGTGCTGCTTTTCCTTCTCCCTCCCTCTGAGCTCCTCTGTTATTATAGAGTTGCGAGAAGGGGCTGTTTATTTATTTGTTTATTGTTAGGGTCCGTGACTCGATGGGTCCCCTCCAGATAACAAATACACGGGATTGGAGATGTAAAAATCAAGCAGAGTCTTTACTTTCCAGCCGGCTGGGGTCGACCGGTTTCCCAAGACATGCAAGTCTGGTCAGAACGATCGACCCCCATTCAGTTTCAGATACAGATTATATAGGCCCACATAGTCATTACACAAAAAGCATTCCTCAGCAGACACTTTGATCAAACATCTTCTAAAAGCTATAGTTTCGGTTAAACATCTTTTCCAGGAAGGCTAGATCTGGTGTAAGCCTGGTGCAACTTCCTTCTCTTTGTTCCTTATCGGTTATCTGGTATGTGCAAACAGGCCTACAGGACACATTGTAAATCAACTGAGTCTGGGGTCCAGGGTCCAGGAAGGAGGTTACAGTACTTCAATTCTTAGCATTTCAACTAGGTTAATCATCCATGTGTGGTAGATACAAATCAGGCAGAACAGGCAAGCTTAGCAAGTAAATCTAAATCAACATTTTAAACAGAGTTTTCTATCAAAATGCAGAGTTCTTACAGCATTCATCAAGGTATTTCAATTTTTTTTTCTTTTTCTTTTT
>NW_008341813.1:681478-696949 GCF_000622305.1 Nannospalax galili | reverse complement strand
ACATCCACACCACATTTCACTACTTTCATTCGGACCGGTCCTCCTCTCACTCTGGCGCGCGCCGCATTCATCACTCTTACTCTCACCTTCCAGATTCCCAAGGCTCCTGGTAATTCTCCCGAAGGGCGTCCACTCGGACTGCCGTAGGGTTAGGAGCTCGACCTTTTCCACTTCTGGCGCCAGCTTCCTGTCGTTAAGCTTCCTTCCCAGAGTCGGATCTCTCCAACCCCTAGGGCCAGGACTCGAACCTGGACTTCCCTGCTCAGGACTCGAACCTGAGACTTGTTACGAGGGCCTTCCTCGTATGAAACTCTGCCTCCACCCGTCTTTTGTTTTCCAGGGGTCCCCCCCGAATCCCGGACGAGCCCCCAAAATGTTAGGGTCCGTGACTCGATGGGTCCCCTCCAGATAACAAATACACGGGATTGGAGATGTAAAAATCAAGCAGAGTCTTTACTTTCCAGCTAGCTGGGGTCGACCGGCTTCCTGAGACATGCAAGTCTGGTCAGAACGATCGACCCCCATTCAGTTTCAGATACAGTTTATATAGGCCCACATAGTCATTACACAAAAAGCATTCCTCAGCATACACTTTGTTCAAACATCTTCTAAAAGCTATAGTTTTGGTTAAACATCTTTTCCAGGAAGGGTAGATCTGGTGTAAGCCTGGTGCAACTTCCTTCTCTTTGTTCTTTATCGGTTATCTGGTATGTGCAAACAGGCCTACAGGACACATTGTAAATCAACTGAGTCTGGGGTCCAGGGTCCAGGAAGGAGGTTTACAGCACTTCAATTCTTAGCATTTCAACTAGGTTAATCATCCATGTGTGGTAGATACAAATCAGGCAGAACAGGCAAGCTTAGCAAGTAAATCTAAATCAACATTTTAAACAGAGTTTTCTATCAAAATGCAGAGTTCTTACAGCATTCATCAAGGTATTTCATTTTTTTTCCCAACATTTATTCAGACAGAGTCTTATGTATCCCAGGCTGGCCCCAAACTTCATATGTAGATCAAAGATGACCTTGAACTCCTGTTTCTCCTGCCTTTAGCTCTTGAATGCTGGCATTACAGGCATGTGCCACTCTACCAACTGAGCTACAGCTGAAACCTGGAGAAAGGACTTTCAGAGATAATTTGGAAAACTGTGTCTCATAAAAATTAAAGGGCCAAAGTGGCTGGTATTTGATCCAGATCAGAGAAGGCACCAGGCAAAAGGCTGTGGCTATAGAGGCGAGACTAAGCCCCTTAAAGCAGAAGAGTATGCTTCTTGTGGCCCAGATGGGGAAAGGATAAAAGAAGCACAAAGGTAGTTTTCAAGGATTTCCCACCCAAGTGGGCTTCCTGCTCGAAGGTGTTAGGCAAGGAGGGGTCACAGTCAAACACAGAGGCCAGTGGCATTCACATCCAGCAAGGGAGGTGTTAATTACAGTACAAAGTTCTCAGTGGGACAACTCCAGTGGCCTCATGAACACCCACCCACCAAGATCATGAACCGGCCAGCAGGTACTGTGGTTCCCCAGAGGAAGCCAGTCTTCCAGTTGGAACTAGCCTGAGCTGGAAAGGAGAGAAAAGAGAAATATTCGCCTGAATAAGCTTCAGAGTTTTTACTATTACACAGGACGGGACATTTCAACTACTGAGCTGAGACTGATTAATGACTAACAATGACTGAAAGACTTTAAAATTTTTCTGAGTGTCTATAAAAGCTACAGGAACCTATCTACAGTTTCATTAGGGGTCAATAAAGAAACTAGCTCCTACACAGAGCAGAAAATCAAGTTGCTTTGGGACTTTATCCTATTAAACAGCAGCCTTCTAACATAACGGCTGGATAAACATTCTCCAAAGAAGACAGCCTCTCCAGTAAGCCTACTCCCAACCTCCAGTAAGCCTACCACTGTGCATAAATTAGTTCTAAAGGGCTCTAGAAATTTCTGTACTGACTATCCTAGGTAGAAAAAGACTGCAGGCTCTGAGAAACTTGTCAATAAGCCATATTCAAACTGGAAATTAAAGGGAGGATCTCACTTTTTTTTAAAGGGTGATCCTCTAACATTGGCTTCTCATTCTGTCCCATGAAATTTTTTTTTTATCAGAAAAGGAAGTAAACCCCATAATGCTCGCTTATTCAACTGGTCAAAATCACAGAGAGATCCAACTGGAGAGAAGGTGCAATGAATTCTAAAATCTTGCATGACAGTTCCTAGTGTTTTGAGATTATGTTCCAGGAAGCATGTCAAGGCACCTCTATGTGAATTATAGTGACTCTGAGCCTGAGAGTGACAGGAGGATACCATGTAGAGCCCTCCTCCATCTCTTCTTTGAGAAGAGTAATGTGCTCAATCCATCTTTAATACAAAGTTATAGACTGAGGAGAGAATTATGCTGAAGGATCATATGCATGTGTGTTTTTTGTTATTGTTTGAAACAAGGTCTTGTTATATAGCTCAGGCTAACCTTGAACTTCTAATTTTCAAATCTAATCTTAATTTTAATTCCTGAGTGCTATGATTGCAGATTTGCACCACCACACCCAGCATGAGCAATTTTAATAAAGTGTACTGAATATTTCTAAGCATAGTGTTTATGGTCATTGACTATCAAATTAGATTCATTATAGTAATTTTATCCCCATAGTAGGTTGAAATATTTTGAAGTGCAGCTGAAGAAGAGGATGTTCTGCATTTTCTCGTGCAAATGGTGTCAAAATTTCTTTAAAGTCTACTATTTATCTGTATATAATAACCTATCATGCTGGATTAATTCTTTTATTATTAAGGAGTCTACAATAAACCGATGTGAGGCTAAGTGGACCTCCCTGTGACTGACCCTATGGGCCACGTGGCTCAGCATCCAAGGAGGCTTACATGATGAAGCACACATGCAAAAAGAGGGAAAATGAGCTCTCGGGACTAAATATTATCTTAAATATAAATAAATGGAGTAGTAGAATAGAAAAGTTCTGTCCTGTCTTAGTATTTTTAAAACTTTCATACATGAAGGAATCACCTGGCAGCTTGTTAAAGTGTAGGCTCTCATTTAGAGTGTATGAGATGGGCCCAAAGTCCTTTATTCCTAACAGTTTACCAGACGCATCACAATTTTTTAAAATAAATATTTTTAAATTGAGCCTTTGTAGTTTCATACAACAGTTCTTATTCAAATTTAGACAACCCCCAATCCATGCCTCCCCCATACCTCCTCCAGAACTCATGTATTCCACCATACATGTTAAGTCGTATCCATTCAGACATTTGTACCCAGGTGTCCTTCAGTGTAAATTCATTCACTGGAGTCTAGGCAGCCCATCTAGAGATTGTAGGTAAGTCATACTCTCCCTCATCCAGCATCAATCAATCTCTAGTAGTTCTCAGTCTAGTGCCAGCCCACCACCTATTTCTCTCTTCCCCTTTGGGCCTTGTTTAATTGAGTTGGCATGAGTCCTGTAGAAAGGCATTCACTGAAGACAAGACAGGAAAATAGGGAAATAGAATGAAGGTGTATTAGAGATCTAAACAGCATAGATGATTTAAATAATCAGTGTGCCACACTTAATACTGGTTGGCATTAGGGATCTTTTCCTTTTTTTTTTAATTGAATTTTTCAAATTTTATACACTATATTTTGATCATATTTAGATCCCTTCCCCCATATTTAGATAGTATCACCCTTAGTACCTGCTACCCAATTTTTAGTACTCTAATACACACACACACACACACACACACACACACACACTCACACTCACACTTAACTCTATGTTAAGGCCTATGGAGTCAGGTTTGTGTTCTCAATTGCCCTTCAGTGTGGGTTCATCCACTGGAGCCTGGTCAGCCTACCAAAAGTAGTCTTACCCTTAAAAGACTGATACATACCCTCCACCCCCTCCCAGCAAACATCGGAGTTTTGAGAGTGCAGATTAGGTTAGTGATTACTAAACTCACAGTCCTCTCTATCTTTTTGTAAAACAAACATTAGTGCTAATGTACCTGTGTGAGGGACACAGGGTCATGAAGCTTGCTGTGCTAAGGGCAAGAACAAAAGCACAAGAATGGAATCTTAAATATTTGTGTGTGCTAGGAAGAAAAATTAAAGGTACACATAAAAGAGAATCCTAGGTGACAATTTATATAAGAGATCAGAAAATTATTTTTTGTGTAAGACATAATTAAATAGCCTGAAGTGTAGTGGTACACGCCTTTAATCCCTGTACTTAACTCGGGAGGTAGAGGCAGGCAGATCTCTGTGAGATTGATACCTGCCTAGTCTACAGAGTTATAGGCCAGCTGGGGCTATAGGGAGACCCTGTCTCAAAAAAACAAACCAAACCAAAATAAAACCCAATAAATGGCATGATTAAATAGAGAGAGACCTGACCAATTAATATAACTTAGTCAAATGGGGGGAGTGGGCATTTTGGGCAGAGGAAGTTGCTGATGAAGAAAATAAGTTGATTTGATGTAGGAACAAACAGGATTGTTTTCTTTAGACAGTCTTGCTGAGCATGTAGCCCAAATTGGTCTTAAACCCACTAGAACCCACCGGTACCCACTATACAGTCCAGGCTGGCCTTGAATTCTTGACCCTTCTGCCTTTGCCACTAAATGCTGAGATTATAGACCTATGACATCATGCCTGGCTTTAAACAGGGCCTTTGAACACAATAGTCAGAGGTCACAGCAGGGGTAAAACACCCCTTGTAGTCAGGGGTCACACCAGCAGGGGTGCTAAAAATCTCAGGGTGCATTAGTGAAGGTTTAGGCATTTGAGGGTTAAAGTCTCAGGATTTTCTGGTCAGTTAAGGGGTCACAAAGTGATCCTTGAAAGTCTGGGGATTGTCTTTACCAAGAAAGGAATAAATACTGGTCTTTCTTTGTCTCAGGGTCCCTGAGTCTTACAGATTTCTCAGGTTTCCACTCGGGCTTCTCATCCATTTTTTCCCCTAATTTGCTCAGACCTCTGTATTGGGTTTCCAGACTGCCCATTCATTCTCACCTGCCCTTTTCTGCCTCCTTACTCTTTTAGTATAACACTTCCACTGAAGGGATAGAAGAAATAGCTCAATTTTCCACTATTACTTAACCAAAGCTGGCAATTTTCTTCTTTTGAGAGGTTTCACTGTGTATCCCAGGCTAACCTTGAACTCACTATGTAACCCAGGATGGCCTTAAACTTAGCAATTCTCCTGAGAACTCTCAGCCTCCTGAGAGCTAGGATCATAGGCATGCACCACCATATCACGTTTTTAAATTCTTCACCTATAGAGTGATAACCGTCTCCTCCCTTTACAGGTATTGGAGGACCAACTTTGAACAAGAAGCATTTTGAAATGGGTAGGTGTGTGGCACAGTGGCACCATTACAGCTCTTTGCATTTGTCGGGTCACAGGCAACTGGACAGGTACAGAGTCTGCTAGGCCTCAGGAGCTGGAGCTCTGCCTGGTCATCCAAACACAGCAGAGTGAAGACCTGCCCAGGCAGCTACTTCCTGGCTGCATAGAAACACATCTTTCCTGGTGTTAGGAGGCTCCTTCCTTGCAGGAGTGGGTGAACAGAGTAGGTAGCCTCCTAAGTCCTTTCCTCTCTGTGTCATAGCTTCCTTCCTCTATTTTCTTTCCCTCGTTCTCCTTCATATCCATCTATTTCTCCCAATCTCCCCAAGCCTCGCTGCCTATACTTCTCATGTAACCCCTCCCGTCATCTTGCCCCCTTCATCTCCCTATCCTTTTGTTCCATTCCTGTTGCCCTCCCCACTGTCCCTAGTCCAGATACCCCTCTCCTCTCTCCAACCTCCTGGTCCTGAATGCCCATTTTAGCTTGTGACATTACCTTTTAAAAACATAATAAAAATATTTTATTTATTATTTTTATTTTATGTGTATGAGTATATCGCCTGCACGTATGTGAGCGCACCCATATTGTGTAAGGCCTGCGGAAGTCAGAAGACTCTGTTGGATCCCCTGGAACTGGAGTTAATGAACATTGTTAGCTTCCAGGTTGGTGCTGGGAATTGAACCCTGGTTCTCTGAAAGAGCAGCCAGTGCTCTTAACTGCTGAGCCACCTCTCCATCTCTGATGTTACTTTTTATGACTCAATCTCTTTCCTTCCATTCAGCTTTCCTGGTGTTGGTTGGTGGCCTTTTTCTTGGTTCTCACTGTCAGTTGTTAGGTGTGTGAGACTCTCACAGTTTTCCTGGGCAGGGCGCAGGGGGCAGGGGGCAGGGGGAGGTGTGTGGGGACTGAGTCAGGGCCCCTGAGAAGGGGCAACAGATTTGGCTTTCCGTGACACTTGCAAGGAACAGTGACCTAAAGGTCAGTACTCACGGTGAAGTTATGGGTGTCATGACTACCAGCCTCCCTTGGACACACTTGGCATATTTATACCTTCTGAACTGGCTTGGGCTGGTTCCACATTCTGGCCCTGACCTTGAGACAGATTCCAAGGAGGACGTCTGATAAAGCGGAGGCCTGGCAGGCGAGACCCAGTGCTCACTTGGGAGAGGTTATTCCTTCCTATCTTTTCTCTGCAAAATAACCATTCTTATAAATTGTTAATTTGTATTCGGTAAATTAGAATTTGGGTTGAAAGTATTTTTTGAGAAATATAATGAGTTTTTTGTAGTGGCATTGAATCTCCACAAGAACCCACAGTATTTTCTTTTCTAAAATCCTAGATCTGACCCCTAGCACAGCATGTTCTGTAGTCTATAGTTCAAGAGAAAAACTAGGCAGAGGCCTAGGGCACTTCCTTGTAAAGATTACCCTTCCAGCAGAGGCATAAATCTTTTCTCCCTTCTCCATGAAAACTATAGTAAAAGGGATTTTTAACCTCTGACATTATTTGGAAGGGATAAAAAGGAAAGAAAGTTGGAGAATATGACTTTGCCCTGTCCTAGTTTGTTCTTCATTGCTGTGACAAAATACTCTGACCAATACCAACTTGGGGAGGAAAGGGTTTATTTGGCTTACATCTCCCAAGTCACAGTTCATCAGGGAGCTCAAGGTAGGAACTCAGGGCAGGAACCTGGAGGCAGGAACTGGAGCATAGGCCATGGAGGAATGGCTGCTTACTGGCTTGCTCTCTTGACCCATACTAAACCTGTTTTCTTATGCAACACAGGCCCACCTGCGCAGGGGTGGCACCACCCACAGTGGGCTGGGCCCTCCCACATCACTCAACAATCAAGAAGATGCCCCACAGACATGGCCATAGGCCAGTCCTATGGAGATAATTCCCCAATTGAGGTGTGTCAAGTTGACACTAAAGCTATCCAGCACATACCCTCTGCAAAACCTACCAGAGTCTTATCTCCTAGCTCTGCCCCCACTGACACCACAACAATGGATTTGTTGCTCTGACCTCCTGACTGGGTTTAAAAGGATTTTATTTTTCTTCTGAAGTACTGGGCAAGTGCACACTAGGCAAGTGCTTCATCGCTAGGCTCCACCCCTACTCTTCATCGCTAGGCTCCACCCCTACTCTTCATCGCTAGGTTCCACCCCTACTCTTCATCGCTAGGCTCCACCCCTACTCTTCATCGCTAGGCTACACCCCTACATACTATTATGTTTTTCCAAAGGAATAAATCCTCAGAGATGGTGAGATAAAGCGTTAACAAATCTGGAAATAAATGGCCTTGTATGGCTAACCTAGTAGACTTACATAAGCAGAATCTTAGCAGTATTGGCAAAGAATGGCCATTGTTAAATGACAAGACTCTTAAAGGCCTTGGAGTTGGTGGTCAAGGAATCTCTGGAAGTGAAACTGGTATGGGAGAAACCAAATGAAAGATTGGTGAAAGCCATTGAGAAGCAGATGGCTTTCTAGTTTCCTCCCTACCTCTCTTCATCTCCTCTTGTGGAGAGAAGACTGTTGATCTCTTCAGAGAACGTAAAAGTAAGCATCCTTCAGGCACCCTTGAAAGCAGAGCAGCATAAATGAACTGGAAGCTTGCGTACGCATACATGTATCAGCCAAACCCAGTCCCCTGTTTCTTTCTTCCACAAACTCTTCAAATGCAGGAACCAAAGCTTTTACCCTCTCTCCTAGAATTGGAAAAGTGTTCTTTCAGAGAACTGACCATCTTTGAAGGAAAGATTTTAAAAAATTGTTTACTTCTTGTGTGTATGAGTGTTTTGCATGCATGTATGTAAGTGTACTCATGTATGCAATGCCCAAGGAGGTCAGGAGAGGGTGTCAGATTCTCTGGAACTGTTGTTTCCGATGATTGTTAGCAGCCATGTGGGTGCTGGGAACTGAACCTAAGTCCTCTGCAAGAGTAGCCAGTGCTCTTAACGGCCTAACCATCTCTCGAGTCCTCCTCCCCAAGGAAAGATTTGAAGGTCTGGATACTTGAAATTCCTCTCGAAGAGGAAACTTCACTTCGACAAGACCACCCACTATTCACAATGACTTTTTGTCTTGTGCTTATGAACTATGCACTTCTCTTTGACTAAGATTGATCTATCATCTGTCCATCTATCTATCATCTATCTACCTATCATCTGTCCATCTATCTATCATCATCTGTCATCTATCATCTATCTAATTATCTATCAGTCATCTATCTGTCTTTCTGTCTATCATATATCAAATTTCAAAACTGATAATGAGGGAATTATGGACATTAAAAAAAGGAATGGATTGAAAGTCAAGTGATTTTGGACCACACAAAGATAGCATGTCCTTCCAAATACTGTAGGAAAAAAAAATCAATCTAGAATTCTATACACAGCCAACCTATGAATCTAGTGTGAGGGAAGACTTAGACATATTCACACATGCAGAACATTTAATTAAGAATGTGTCTTTTGGGGCTGGAGAGATGGCTTAGCAGTTAAGAGCTCTGACTGCTCTTGCAGAGGACCCAGGTTCGATTCCCAGCACCCACAAGGCAGCTAACACCCATCCTTAACTCCAGTTCCAGGGGATCCAAAGTCTTCTTCTGACCTCTGTGGACATTACATGACACGAGTGCACATATACACATGCAGGCAATATACTCATACATGTAAAATAAAAGAATGTCTTTCATGCATAGTTTTGGCAAAATCTTCTAGAATTTGTTAGGATTAGGCCTATGGTAAAGTAAGTGAGGTGCTTACTTTATCTTATTACATTTTATTTATTCATTTGTGTGTGTGTATGTGCGTGTGTGTGTGTGTGTGTGTATGTGTGTGTTCATGAATGTGGGTAAGCTTATGGCTTGGCAAGTACATGAAGGTCAGAGGGCAAATTTTGAGAATTGGTTTTTGAATTTACACTATGTGGGTCTTGGAAGAAGTACTTGAGTTGTAAAGCCTGGCAACAAGTGCCCTTACCCATAGAGCCATGTCACCAGCCCCCTGATTTTGCTTTTATAAGGATTTAGCTATGTACCCCATGCTGTCTTGATCTTACTACTTCTACCTCTCAAGTGCTGGGATTACAGGCATAAGCCACTATGCCTGTTTTTATTTATTTATTTATTTATTTATTTTATTTATTTAGTGTGTGTGTGTGCTTTGCCTGCTATTTATTTATTTATTTATTTATTTATTTATTTATTTATTTATTTGCTTGTTTACTTATTTTTGTGGTGCTGGGGATTGAACAAAGAACTTCAATGACTGTTATGCAAGCACTCCATCACTGAGCCATAATAAATATTTTAAAAATCAAAATTAACTTAAAAAGCCATGAGAGGCTAGGGTGCAGCTCAGTTGGTAGAGTGCTTGCCTAGCATGCAGGAGGCCCTGGTTCAATCTCCAACAATGCATAAACTAAACATAGTGGCACACGCCTGTATCCCAACCCTGGGAGGTGGAAGCAGGAGAATCAGTTCAATGTTACTCTTGGCTGCATGTGGATTCAAGACCAGCCTGGTCTATAGAGACCCTGTCTCAAAAAAAATGAATGAATGAATGAGTGAATGAATGAATAAGGAAGCAGCTGTGGTAAGGACTATATCAAAATCCTAAAGGCAAGATATAATAGAGCTTGAATTAAAGTGAGGTGAGTGAGGCTTAGTCCTGCAAACACACAGTTGAATCCTGTGCTTATTAAGCATTTTGATATTTAGTTGGTTATGTAGGTCAGACCTTCTTAAAATAGGAATATAGAGACACAAATACAAGGAAACAAGAGAGTATTATTGAGTGTTATTTTGGGGCCTAGTTTTCATAACATATATCATAGACTGATCAACGGTATTCAGAGGAAAGGAAGGCTAGGCGTGTGTGTGCTTTGGTGGGCTACAAGAAGAAGTGACAGTGAGATTCTCATCCTCCGTGTTGGATAATCAATGAATCAGGCTGCTAGGCAGAAAAGCCAAGCAGTGATATCAGCATGTTGTTTAAAGATATGAAGATAAATATTTAAAATGAAAAAAGATTTGAAAGTGATTTCTTCTGGGAGGAGGGAACTAAGTTTCCACAGATAGGGGGCTGGGGCTGCTATTTGTCTTTATGTCATAAAACAAGTTGACTATGTGCATATATGACTAATAAACTCACCATAAGTAATTCAATGTTTGACATTTCTATAAGAGGCTAAAGTACTTATGGGGAAGGCAGAAGTTTACCAGATTCATTATAGAGATGTAAGTTTTTTAAGTTTTAAATTTTGCTTATTTTTAATATTTTAATTCTTTGAGAACTTGCACAGTATATTTTTATCAGGTTCCCCTCCCCCAACTCCTCCCTGATCCACCCCTACTTCCCTACCCACCCAACTTCACGTTTTATTTTTCCCACATTGAGTCTAGTATGTATTGCCCAAATACTCTTGGGTGTGGAATCTTCCCTGGATTGTGGTCAACCTGTCAGGGGTCATAGCCTTTAAACAAAACTGACTTTTCCTCTCCCAGCAACTGTTGTTTGGGATGGTGTGGGTCTCGCTGCTGGGTGGGTCTCTGGCTCTCCTCGGCTGCCGGGTGCTGGGAGCTACAGATCGGAGGGTCCGTGGGGCGGGGAGTGCAGGCTCTGCACCAAGGCAGGCTGCCAGGCGCTGGCGGCTCTGCAGGCCGGCTGCAAGCTGCCGCGTGGGCTGTGCCAAGCTGCAGGGGGCTCAGGCTAGCTGCGGGGCGCTCCCCCTCGGCTCGTGGGACGTTGGCCACCGAACCTCGAGGGCGGGGGAGTGCAGGAACAGCGAACGCAGAATCGGGCGAGTGGGTGATACAGCTCCGTTAGACTCAGTGATAGAGCTCCGGTTTATTAGGGTGAAAACTAGAAGATTTATAGTGTGGAGGCAGTAGCAAAAGCCTCAGCTGATAGGTGCTCCTAGAATACTTTATTTACATGAGGCAGTGGGCTTCTATGCTGTCAGACAGTGCCTGATTATCACATAGAAAAAACCCAGTAGTTTCTATGCCAGAGGTCATGTTTCACATAAGGCATCTGTGGCGGCCACTTCAAAGGTGAGCCAGGAAGAGAGCAGGAGGTGCCCCGCTGAAAAGGGGAGTCTTTCCATCAAGCGCCGAGCCCCTTAGGCTATCCGGACATGGAGAGACTGTGACCCTAACAGCAGGGGTCCCCAACAAGCAACTATCAAATGCCAAGAGCTTGTCAGCGATGTGTGGGAATGCCCACCTATTCCATCCAGGACAGGATTTTGCCTGTTTGAGCTTGGACAGGTCTTGTGGGTGCTGTCACAATTGCTATAAGTTCATACACGCAACTGCTCTGCTGTCTGGAAATAACTGTTTCCTTGTAGTTATCCGTTGCCTCTGGCTCTTCCTCAAAGTTCCCTGAGCCTTGTGGTGGTAGTGGTGGTGGTGGTGGTGGGGATTGACATAGACATCCTGTTTAGGGTTGAGCACCCTGCTGGCTCTTATTCTCTGCGCATTGACCGAGAGTCTGTGTTAATTGCCTTCTACTGCAAGAAAAAGCTTCCCTGATGAGGGCTGAGAAATACACTGATCTATGGGTATAACAATAAGTCATTAGATGTCAGTTTAATACTGTGTGCACTGAGTAGGGTATTAGGGGCAGAGTCTCTGCTAGGACCCATGACTTATGTAGCCACAGGTTCTTGGCTCCTAACGGTGCCAAGTATGAGTTCCATCTCATGGAGTAGGCCTGTGGCCACGTCCATGGGGCACCTTCTTGATTACTGAGTGATGTGGGAGGGCCCAGCCCACTGTGGGTGGTGCCACCCCTGGGCAGGTGGGCCTGTGTTGCATAAGAAAGCAGGCTGAGAAGGGGCAGGGAGAGCAAGCCAGTAAGCAGCATACCTCCATGGCCTGTGTTCCAGCTCCTGCCTCCAGGTTTCTGCCCTGAGTTCCTACCTTGGGCTCCTGGATTAACTGTGACTCGGGTTATATAAGCTAAATAAACCCTTTCCTCCCCAAGTTGGTATTGGTTAGAGTATTTTGTCACAGCAATGGAGAAACAAACTAGGACAGGGTGGTTGGTTACTCCCACAACATTTATGCCACTATTGCAGTAGTGGGTAAATCTTGCCAGGCCAGTAGTTATTGTAGCTTGCAAGATTCACAGCTGAGTAAAATTCATGAGTGTTTTTCTCAGCTGGTAGTGTGCATAACACCTTCCAACATTATGAAAGCTAAGCTTCTAGGTCCATACCAGCTTGATGTCTCTATGTTCTGTAACTCAAGCGTGGTGTCTTCACCAATAGGGTGTCAAGTTCTGGAGGGCAACCAAAAGCAGTGGCAATAGAGTGTTAATGTAGACTGTAATGTTTGAGGCTCTATGGGATCCCACTGGCTAACAATTCAAAGAGAAGTGACCCATTCTTGGCACTAGGGTTTTTATTTGCTAGGATGAAGTGTCCAGTAGGGGTTTTGTCTCCCCCACCTGTTATAGGGTAACTCCATTTAAACTTAAAAAAAATATTTGTATATGTATATGTTTTGGAGAGCCTCTACAGTAGTAGGGTTCCATAAGGTTTTTTCAAAAGGCCTTTAGTGTTAGTCACCCCTCCTTGTATTCCCTCCTCTGCCCTACCCTACCACCCATCCCCTATTCCACTTAATACTTCCTGTTCCATTATTCCCCTTCCCTCCTTTATATCACTATGTTCTATCTCCCTTCCAGTCAAAGATGCCCTCCCCCATCACCCCTTACTGGTTTCCTAACCTTTGGGGTATTCAAAATGAAACACACATATCTAAAGAGTCAAAGCTAACACTCACATATGAGAGGAAACATGTGGCGATTGTCTTTCTGGGTCTTGGTTACCTCACTCAGGATGATTGTTTCCAGTTACACCTATTTATGTGAAAATTTCATAATTTAATTTTCATTTATAGTTGAATAATATTCCTTTGTGTTAATCAGAGTTACTTTGAGTTGCTTAAGTGGGTGGGTGCTAGAATTGTCTCACTCCTATGGCCTCTAACACTCGTACTGAGCTTGTACATTTCCAGAGGGAGATGGATGGTCCACCTTGTGTAACCCTCACAACCCACAGGGGATAGATACAGACAGATGAGGGAGGACAAGTTTCAGAAAGGAAAAGTAACCACTCAGAGCCGGTCTTTCCAAAGCTGATCAATGGCGATGGAATAGTCTGAGTACCAGATCCCTCCACCAATGAAACTGACACTCATACAGGGCTCTGGTGTCAGCTCCTCACACAGCTACATGTCTTTGGTCTTCTCTGGATGGCTCCTGATGTTGCTTTGTAGCCTTGGTTTGCACTCCATCATCATTCTAGGTTAATGAGTGCAGCTGCTCCTTGGCATACGTGAGGGCCTTTCTTTTCTCTGGCTGCAGTAATTAAAATTTCCTCTTAAAGTCAGACTTTCCATCACCCCTTCCTTGAATTGCTCCTGTGTTTGCTTGGGTTGAATTGTAAGTCCACAAGAAGGCTGGCTCTCAAATACCCTGAAGCAGTACCCTATTATTTCAGGAAAAGCCAATATTGCTAACTTTGGAAGTATCAGGGTATTATCTCTGGAGTAGGTAAGAAAGGAATTCTTGCCCACAAGCTGAATTCTGCCTTGAAGGCTTTGCTCATCTGAGTAGGATCTTTACAGCTGTGTGTCTTTGTACACATTCAGAGTTATAAACCTATTTCTTAAAATATGCTTGAGTTCCTATATCCCTGTGGGGAATGTCTTGGGTGTCTGCCTCTTCCACGTTGCTCAAAGCCTGCTTATTTTTCCCTGAGAAGTTGGACTTCCTTGTCACTAGCTACCTATATCATTTAAATACACATTCTCCAGGAGCCCTCTACTTCTTATCTATCACTACTTATATGCCTACTTAGGGTGCTGACGTCCAAAACTGTTTGAGTAAGACAAAGTTCTACTTCACTGGCTCTAATTGGTTAACCATTTCCTGTCCTCAAGATGTGGCTACACAGTGGGGCTAGAATTCTATTGCCGAAAGCCTGGTCCTATCCAAAGGGAGGTACTTACCTTCACTGGTATTGCTAGTGATAATCAAGATTATGTGTGACCAAGTACCCCTTAAGTTTGGGGAGTAGTAGTTGGGGCTAAGAGAGCAAACAGCAACCAAGGACCATGGTTAGAATCTGCAATAAGGCTCGCAGTTTCCTGGAAAGTCCTGTATTCAGTGTGCTTTAAAAGCAGAGCTTAGATTCCAGATGAGACCCACTGTCTTCCCTACTCCTCCTACTTGGTTTCCTTCTCTTCCACCCTCTAGAAATAACTTGGATAACAGCCCCTCATGTCCCTGCCCCCCATATCTTAGTCATATCTGACTAATCAGAGTGTAGACTCTGGCTGGAGATGTCTGTGACAAGACCTGCCTTCTGCCTCATGTACATGCTTATGGTAGCACTTCCTTTTCTCTGCCTGTCCTGTCCTCATGTCACCTGGAGGTTCTGAGACTGCCATGAAACCTGCTTTTGTGGAAGTAATGAGAGTTTCAGGACTATTGCCTGTGCTTTTGTTTCAGAGAAGATGATTTCCAAGGGCTTCTCTATAGGAACAGGGACAATAGAGCTAAATAGATCTAGCACTGCTGAGGGATTTGAGCTTGCAGGGTCTCTCTCCTCTCTCTCTTTGTCTCTCTGTCTCTCTCTCTCTGTCTCTCCCTCTTTCCTTGAGTCTCTGTGTGTCTGTGTCTCTGTTTCTCTGTGTGTCTCTTTGTCTCTTTCTCCCTGTGTCTCTGTGTCTCTCTCTCTATCATCATCATCATCTATCATTTAGCTATCATCTAGCTATCATCTATCTATCTATCTATCTATCCATCCATCATCTATTTATTTATCAATCATCTATCTATCTATATCATCTATCTATCATTGATCTACCTATCATCTATCTATCTATCCATCTATCTATTTATCTATAATCTATCTATCGATCATTTATCTATCTATCTATCTATCTATCTATCTATCTATCTATCATCTATCCTATCTATCTGTCTATCTATCTATCTATCATCTGTCTATCTATCTATCTATCATCAATCAATCCATCCATCCATCCATCTATCTGTCTGTCTGTCTATCTATCATCATCATCTATTTATAAATCATCTATCTGTGATCTG